>NC_069659.1:231398863-231701893 GCF_027244095.1 Hemicordylus capensis | reverse complement strand
CCAGTTTCCAGCTTTGCTGGGACAGCTGTATCACCCATATGGGGCGCAGGCAGGGATGTACATCTCCACATGGGCAAGCGGGCTGGCTGGCTGGCTAGCATGTTTTTGCATCAGCTTGGCCACGGTACCCAAGATGTGAAAAGCTGTCTCTGGGGTACAGATTCTGAGAGCCGCCATTCAAAAAACAACCTTCCTCTATTTTTTTTAATAATTTGTATACCGCCCCAAACTTTCATCTCTGGGTGGTTTACAATAACATGAAACCAGTTAAAAACATATACAAAAACTTTAAAACAATTCAACAATTTAAAAATAACCAGAAATTAAAGCCCAAAAATATTAGGAAGCTGAGAAAGCTTGGGCGAAAAGATGAGTTTTCAGGTTTTTTTTTAAATTGCCAGAGATTGTATCTCTGGCAGAGATTGTATCTCTGGCATTCCACAATCTCGGGGCAGCGACCGAGAAGGCCCGTCTCTGTGTAGCCACCAAACGAGTTGGCGGTAAGTGGAGACGGATCTCCTCAGATGACCTCAATGAGCGGTAGGGCTTGTAATGAAGAAGACGCTCTCTTAAATACCCAGGGCCTTAGCCATTTAGGGTTTTGTAAGTTATAACTAGCACTTTGTATTTTGTCCGGAAACCTATTGGTAGCCAGTGTAACTCCATCAGTAAAGGAATAACATGGTCTCTCCGAGATGACCCAGAGACCAACCTGGCTGCTGCGTTCTGAACCAACTGAAGTTTCCATACTACATACAAAGGTAGCCCCACATAGAGCGCATTACAAAAATCAAGTCTGGAGGTTACCAACAGATGTACCACTGTTTTGAGATCGTTGATCTCAAGAAACGGGCGCAGCTGGCGTATCAGGCAGAGCTGATAGAAAGCACCCCTGGCCACCGCCTCAACCTGAGGAACCAGGGAGAGGTGTGAATCCAGAAGCACTCCCAGACTGCGAACCTGTTCCTTTTGGGGAAGTGTGACCCCATCTAGAACAGGCAGATCAAAATCGTCTCTAGAGTTCTGACCCCACACAATAAGTACCTCCGTCTTATCTGGATTCAACTTCAGTTTATTCTCCCTCATCCAACCCATTACTGCTTCCAGGAAAGGCATTTAGGTAGGATATGCCAGCTCCTGAAGAAGCTGACATGGAGAGTAGATCTGGGTGTCATCAGCGTACTCATAACACCCAGCTCCAAATCCCCCGATGATCTCTCCCAGCAGTTTCATGTAGATGTTAAAAAGCACTGGAGAAAGTATTTAAAGCCCCAATGGCCTGACACTCTTGTGAGAGGGTTATCCATGGGAAGAGGAGATGTTTTGCCGTCCTGCTTCAGTAGAGTTTTTGCTCTGCAGTTCTCTCCCCTCCCCTCTGATGGTCCTTCTCATGAGTTTGTCTTGGGGTGTCCCCATGTCCTAGCATTCTCTTGAGCCATGGTTTTTGGCACAGGCTCTGCCTATCTCTGGTCATGAGTGCCTGGGGGGCACAAACCCCACAAAGGGGGAAGGAGATGGGGCCTCCTTTCCCAACCTATATGTGGAAAAATTAGAACTTTGCTGCTACTGAATCCCTACTTGTGGCATTCCCTCAAAGGTGAACAGGAGCACCCCCCGCCCTGAAATATGTTCTCCCTGGCCAGAGGGGATGTCCTGTGCATGCTGGCTATCAATGCCATGGTTGGGGGAGGGCATTTTTCAGAGCATACCCACTTGTGTGGATGGTGTGCGCACAGGGCCCAGGCGTGGACTATTAAACCCGTTCAAAGCTCCCTGGCTGGGTCTGACATGGCACCATATGCAGATCTCCTGGTGCATGGATTCCTGGGAGATGAGAACCCCAGCTTCCACCTGGCTGGGAACAGTGGGCTTGGCATTTGCGGCCGCAGGCAGTGGTGCATATCCCCACATGGGCATGCAGGTTGGCAGGGCAAAAGGTTTCCCCAGCCTATCTGTGCAAAATGTAGAACTTTGCTGCTCTACCTTTTATACCTGACCTCAAGGCTCCCTCCTCCCCCCCGCCCGCCAGGCATTTGCTCCCCTCCTGCTGCTGTGATAGGGTGTCCTGCTCATGTTGCCACTTGGAGTGTTTGTGCTTGTGAGCATGCATGACTGTTGCTCACTTCTTAGGGAGCAAAGCACTTAGTGCTCATCCTGTCACCCCGTGCCCTTTCCCTACTGCTTGCCAGGGACAGAGTGGAAGGAAGGAATGCTCTGAGTGACTTTGCAGCTTGACAGGCTGAAAAGTCCAGGATGGGGCATGGCACCTCTCTAGCCGCATAACTGACAGGATGGGCATGGCTGGTTTTCTGAGAGGCTTCCAGCGAGAAACGCCAAAAGCATGGAGCCGCCACATCCTTGGTCGGGTCTATGCTTCTGCCTCTATGACTGGGGTTTGGAAATCAGTGCAAAGCCACAGTTATAGGTGCGCAAGGAGTCGGACGAAACACCTCAGCAACAAAACCTCAGCTGTCAACAGTGAACCTTAGAGATAACCAAAGTTCCCAATTGGAGTTTGGCAAGGAAAACTGGAATTAGCTTTTGGACTGTAACCGTGGTTTAGTGCATTCGGGCATAACGAAGTTACAAACTTGGTTAGGTTTAACAGTGCTTAGCCTATGTCTGAATGTGGGCAAAGTATTATCTGAACCAACCCGACGTGTGAATGACTGTACATGCATTCACTTTAAAGGTGAACGTGGGTACAGGCCTCTGCAAATGGAGGATACAGATAGAAAGTGTACTGCTGAATGTACATTTATTTATTTATTATTCAATTTCTATACCGCCCTTCCAAAAATGGCTCAGGGCAGTTTACACAGAGAAATAATAAATAAACAAGATGGATCCCTGTCACCAAAGGGCTCACAGTCAAAGAAGAAACATAAGATAGACACCAGCAACAGTCACTGGAGGTACTGTGCTGGGGGTGGATAGGGCCAGTTATTTAGCAGTCTCCCCCTGCTAAATAAAGAGAATCGCCGCGTTAAAAGGTGCCTCTTTGCCGAATTAGCAGGGACTGAACATTGAACATAGTCTGTCAATGACTGGGCATGTGTACACTATAGACAAATTGTACATAATGAACCTAATGTTTGAGTAGGGCTCCAGTCTTAGACTTTCTGCTGTTCATTTTTACTAAGAAAAACACTTATTCCTGGCTGGAGGAAGGGAGGAGGAAGATGAGCCCCCTTACACTTTCACATCAGCCCTTCCCATCAGGTGAAAGACACATGAGTCTTGTAAGACTCTTAATCTTATAAGGGCACTTTAACCCCTCATTCAGGAATTTCCTCTGTCCCCTGACTTATTAGCCAGCTATCTGCCTGACAAAGAGATATCCAACTAGCCTTTAACTTTTTTTGTTTTAACATTTTTATTCTGTGACATTATTTTAATTGTTTTTACTCTGTTTTATATTTGTTGTTTTAAATTGTGTACACTGCCTAGAGATACACATATCAGGTAGTATATAAATAGGATAAATTTATAATTATACTTTCAAATCTGATAACAATTTCTAGTTGCAAAAGGCTGGGTGTTTTATTTGTTTTGTTTTATTTAACATATATGCTTATACCTCCCAAAACTTGTGTCTCTGGGCGGTTTACAATTAAAATCATTTAAACATTTATAATATGTTTACTTCAGTACCAGGAGTCAACACCGACTCGACGGCACAACTTTACCTTCACTCTCTAGCAAATGCTTCTCATTTCAGAATTCTACAGATACATAAGCAGCATACACAGACACCTCCTCTTTTTAAAATGGCTGGCATTTTGATCCAGCTCAGAAAGTAAGCTGTCTACTCACATGAGCAGTGTCACATCTGGGCAGGATTTTTATTTAAACTCCTGTGTTTGTTTTTAAAAAACCAGTTAACTCCCCTTCCATGATTTACTCGGCTCTCTTAAAGGTTTTCTGCTTTCAAAAGGAGAAACAAGGAGCATTATTTGTGAAAACATATTTGCTTCCACATACGTTGCTTGCTAGCTGATAACCTAGAATAGTTCATTTTACATATTCTCCCCTTTCCTATGTTGCTATTTAGAGAGATTAAAAAACAAAAAATAAGCAAAGAGCAGCCCGCCCTCCTCTACTCTCAGCTTGTGGGGAGAGAGAGAGAGAGAGAGAGATGCATCTTGTGGCAGCTAATCAGAAGGTGAACAGTGGGAAAAAATGGCTTGCTGTCTGGAGGGGCTGGCCTGTAAGAGCTCGAATTACAGCAGAGGGGAGGAAACACAACCCAGGAAGGGCTCTGTCTAGCGAGAGGCAGGGCTCCATTTCTGCATCTGTCCCAGAACTTCGGAGGCACATGCTGAGAGAAATCTGACGATCCAAATGCAAGAGGAGTCCAGGCCTTCAGACAGAGCTGCCTTGTAATCCTCCCATGCACCTAAGGCTGGAAGGAGCTCTGTCATAGCAGATCGGTCTGGCTGGCAATGGGGCTTCAGCACCGTGAGTAATGTTTGCTCTTCAGCAGCTTGCAGTAAGCAACTTTCACTCCACTCGTACTCTCAGGACTGTCATGTTCAAGGGTCACTTTCTGTGTTACATTTATGCCACGTGGGAATATGCCCAGGTTTCATTACCAAGGTTCGACCCTAATGCGTAGCATGTGCCGTTTTCTCTCCTCCGTCTCTCATCACATGTCCCTCCCTCCCATCCCACCCCACATCCTCTTCCCACCACCCACCCCTTAACTCATCTGCACAAGGGCATCTTCCTGAGTGAATAAATTCTATCCTCTTGTACGTCTGCATTGTTGATTCCTGCAAGCAATATCAGTGCCAGTTAATGAGTGTGTATGTTTTGCTACTAAAGATGTAAGTACAAAACTATAATAAGTAAAGATGTTGGCCAACATGACACACACCATCTCACAACTACACTTACACAATTTTTGCATTTGTGCAAGAGCACTCTTGCATAACTGCACAAACGCAACATAACACTGTCATTCTAACATTGCTTAGCATGTCAGCCACTGTATACTGATCGTACACACATGGAACATAATGTGTGAACAGGGTTTGTACTGCTCCTCTCCACACATTCCCTCACTCTGGATATGTGTGCAGCAGGCAAGCTATGGGAGCAGTATAAGAAGTGCAAATGGCTGGTTCTTCCATTACATTGTACATTCAGTCTTGGAGAACCTATGTGCATATGATATGGACACTCTGGATTTTCCTAAAGCAAGATCCAAAATCATAAGACTGATGCAAAGTAACCAAGCAATGACAATCACCTTTATCAGTCAGAGGTGCAATCATTGTTATAATAGTTGACAAGATAGTTTCAGAGCATCCTTTGAAAGTCTCAGGCTTCCTGAAGAGATATAAATAATCCCACTTTGAGGTTGCAGATCTACACCCAGCTATATACCTGCATGTGCTCCAAAGCACTGGATGCAGCCACTCCATATCCTACTCCATTCTTCTGTTGGTCCCCTCCTTTTCTCTCCATCCGCAGTGGCCCCACAGCAAGTGAGGGTGGGGACCAGTAGGAGAACAGGTTGTGAAGCCCTGCACCTGCAGCCTAGCTTGTTGTACCAGATGAAAAGGTCTGTAAGTTAGATTTCTTTTTGGACAAAAACGTGACACACATAATTGGGTGGGTGGGTGGGATGGGAATAGGGTAGGAACTAGGGATGTGCAATTTGATTTGTGTGCAAATTGATTCATTAATTAATCGGGGGGTATTCGTGGATTTGCCTCTAAACTGAATTGCCCCTTAACTGGGCAGCCCTGCTAACTGGGCAAAGAGGCACCTTTTTAACGTGGTGATTCTCTTTGTTTAGCAGAGGGAGAGTAACTGGCCCTATCCACCCCCAGCACAGTACCTGACTGTTGATAGTGTCTATCTTGTGTTTCTTTTTAGATTGTGAGTCCTTTGGAGACAGGGATACATCTTATTTACTTATTTCTCTATGTAAACCGCTTTGGAAACTTTTGTTAAAAAGCTATATATAAATATTAATTGTTGTTGTTGTTAAATGAAGGGGCTGATTCGTGGGTGACTCGAATCATCCTCAATTCGTCATCAATCAATTTGCATGATTTGTGTTGCAGGCACAATTTTGCCTCTGTGTTTTTCAATTGCTGATTGGTTTTTTGGCACAGACTTCTGATTGGCTTAAGATCTCCTTGCTTCTTGATTGGCTTGTTGTCATTCAGACCAAATGTTAGCATGGACAACTGTTCCTCCATTGGCTGGGGGGGAAAGAGCAAGGAGGGGGATGCCAAAGGAGAGATTATCAAAATATATATAAGTGGCTGCTTGGAGGCAAAGAGAATAATTGTTTTTTGTGCCTCAGGAGAGGATCGTCAGAGAGGTCAATGACCTACAAACCCAGATAATAATTCAAAAAAATATTAAAAATCACCTGATTGCCTTATTTTTTTCTGAGTTGGGTGGTAGGCAGGTTGGGTCACCACCGACCCACTTTGGTACCCCTAAAACCTACCCATGGGGAACAATAAGGTGATTCAAGTTCCCCGTTGTTCCCTATGGATGATCTGCTGATTTTCATGAATATCCGATTCAATTTGTGGCTGGCCAACAGGGCCGATTTGATGAATCAATTGATGGGCCGATTTGATGAATCAATTCGATTTTTTGCTATTTGATTCAATTGAATAGCAAAAGATGATTTGTGCACATCTCTAGTAGGGACAGGAGAGTACAAATGAGGGGACGAGGTTTGCTGACAAATAACTCAACTGTTAATAGGAAATGTACTTCTTGCTGATATAACCCCTGCTAAAAAGTTCAAAAAGGAGTCTTTTAACGTGGTGACATATTTAGTAGGGGGAGAGAACAGCTATCCCTGTTCAACCCCAGGACGGGCTGGAGTCTCTCCAGTGGCTGCTGCTAATGTTCCTTTCTGGGTTTTTTTAGGTTGTGAGCCCCTTTGGGACAGGGAATCATTTTCTTATTTCTTTTGCTATATAAACTGCTTTGAGTAATCTTTTCATGAAAAGTGGTATATAAATATTAGATTTACAATTTCCTAGAACAAAAGCAACTTATTTACAAAATGCAACAGAACAAAAGGCTTATCTTAAGCACTGTCCTTAAAAAAACAATAATGCCCTCAGAAGCTGCTGTTCAATACACAGGAGAAAACCTTCAGATGCCCTGTACATGTGGATGCTGTAAATTTTCCCTTGTGAGACAAATAGTTCTGGGGGCAATTTGAATTGGGAAATGGTGCATGCAGGGCACTTTCTAGATTAGACCCTGCAATGGGGTCACAATATATCTGCGAAGTGTGCTTCTGCACTTCCTGTGTTGTGACACCGCGGTCCCTATGCTATCAGCAGGGCGCCATCCGCATTTCGGATGCCTTGTTTCGGATTTAATTGCTTCAATTTATTGCTATAACGTTGTATGTCTGGCATAAAAAGGTTGCTATATTTCCGGTTGTTTGTTTTTGCGAGACTGCTCCCCTTGCTGGTAGCTTGCTATATACATTTTGAATGCGATTTTCCTGAACTGAAGCATTTTGCCAGTGTTGAGCAGGTAATCTAGAAAGTGCCCAGGAAGAAAAGACTAAACCCTCTCCCCGGCATCATGGTCCCCATCTAATTCAGCTTTCCTTTCTCCCTATGACTGACAGTGGATTTCATGTATCGCATCATGTACCCTAAGAGGGGATTTGAAACCAGGTCTCCCCAGTCCAGATCCAACCCTGTCCAGTACACCAAACAGGCTCATGTGTTTTTACCCCCCTGCCTCTTACAGAGTGTTATCCAATCCCATTGTTACAGTGGTGCAGAACAAGAGTGGAAGGGGCTTCAATCCAAAAGTGGAGCAGACATTTTAAAATAAAAGGAAGAAGGGGGAGGTGAAGAAAAAAGGAGCTGCCGTTGTTTCATGCCCACCAAAATGGCAGATAGCTGTGAAGTCATTTGCTGTTGAAGAAAATAAAAGGGGTAGTAGGCCGCTGCTGTTAGTGGAGGTGTGAGCGAGCGAACCTGCTTTGAAATTAACAGTTTTGCTTATATTTGTTAGGTGGAAATATTTGGGGTTCATGACAGAAGCAGCAAAGAATCTCCAACAATGGACTGATATGGTAAGACCCTGTGAGACACAAAGTGAGACCCACAGAGGCCAGCCCCAAGCCCCTCAGTTCCTGAGGTAGCATGAAGAGCTGCTGCCCCCTCCTCAATTTCCACTGCCTGACACGCATCACCCCCATGATCTCCCTCCCAATCCTCCCACCACTCCAATTACCTCCCCCCAGTCTTCCCCCAGTCTTCTTATCACCCCGCATCTTTCTTACCTGGTGGTGGTGGCAGCAACTACTGTTCATCCCACTCTCTGCCATTTGAAAGGCAGAGGGCGGGGAACAGAGCAGGAGGAAATTTAGGGAGGATCATGCCCCACTTCCTTCTGCTCTGTTCCCCACCCCCTGTCTTGAAGGGAGAAGATAAGTAAGGGAAGGAAGAGCATCATCCAGGGTCACACTAGCTGCTGCATCTGGGCCTGCCTGCTCATTGGACCGTTTTATTTTTATTGATTTAGTATTTCATTTCTATACTGCCTAAACATTTAATTTCTGGGCGGTGTAAAGAAACAATTACAGTAAGATTACAGTAAGATTTCTGTAAACAAACAGATACAATAAGATTAAGATTTAAGCATTTTTTAAACTGACAACTTAAAAGCAAAATTAAAATTAAACCATTAAATATAACAAATGTGTCTTCAGGACTCTCCTGAAGGCAGACGAAGGAGTCAACCCCATCATCTCAGCGGGGAGTGTGTGTGTTCTGAAGGGGAGGAGTGGCTGTCAGCTGTCAAAAAGGCCCGGCTGTTGAAAAAGCTGCTAGCCAATCTACTCTTCAGATGATCTTTCGAATATTTTGCACCCACAGCAGGAAAGGAGTGTTAGAAGAATAAAAGCATCAGTAAATTCTCAACCAAGATATTCTCTACACTACACACTTGATCTTAGCCAAAAGGCCGAGAAGCGATAGGATAGTCTCAAATTCAGCCAACATTTGAATTCATAAAATCCAATGGCTTCAGGGCACAATGATGGTTCTGTGAAAGGTTAAATCTGTCCTCTTTTACATATGAATGGATGCTGATTATTATCAGTGATTATGAGCTTGGCACCAGGAAAGTGTCTCTCGGCAGGGGAGGTAGAGTCATGCCTTCTCTGAAAAAGGCAGTTTGTTTTAAACTATGGAAGTAAGAATAATTTTTTTATCAATCAATTTGATTTTTGATTAATCTGAGCATGGAGTTGACACAAGGTCGCCTGGTTAGCTTAGTGGTTGAGAAGGAGAATTGGGCATGTGTGGCAGCCGTGTGTGCCAATGCCACTTGCCGACTGCAGGGAACAGCGCCACAGCCGTGCACAGCCTTTGGTAGAGCGAACGCCATGCCTGGGAAAGCGGCTGGGCAGCAGCAGAGCAGGTAAGGACCTGCTTACCTGCTTCTTACTGTTCCCTGCACATCCCTACAAAAAGGTAAAGTTATCCTGCACATCTAAAGTACTGGTAGTATTGCACCTCCAATTTCTGCTTATCTTCAGAATTCCCCATTTGGAAAGGTTCTGAGGTTGGTTAATTTTTAATTTCTCCTGCAAACGAAATACTCTTTTTTTAAAGCAACATTTTGTTTATTTCAGTAATCTAGTTATCTAGGAAATGCAGTTATCTGGAAATGCAGTGATCTAGGACAGCAGTATTCTGAATTGTTTGTTGTGGGAACTGTTATTTATAGTCAAGTAGTCATTTATTTTCTACTGTAGGGGTTCTTAAAATAGGTCCCCAGATCTTTCAGGACTACAGCTCCCAACATTCAAAGGCCCAATAGCCTTAAGGGTGGTTCCCAACTTGGGGGCCTCCAGATGTTGCTGAATGACAACTTCCATCATCCCCAGCTACAATTTATTGTAGCTGGGGATGATGGGTGTTGTAGTTCAGCAACAACTGGAGGTCTCCCGTTTGGGAACCACTGCCTTAAGTAATTGTAGTTCAGCAACTTCTAGGGCAGAGTTTCTCAACGTGTGGGTCCCCAGATGTTATTGGACTTCAGTTCCCATAATCCCCAGCCCCAGTGGCCTTTGGTTGGGAATTATGGGAGTTGAAGTCCAATTATATCTGGGGACCCACACATTGAGAATCCCTGTTCTAGGGACCCAAGTTTGAAATGAGTATTTGATTGCTTAAAGTTATGTATTAAATGAGATATAACAGTTTGTTTATTTGTGATGAAGCCCCAGCTATAGCACTCCTTTAAAAAAAGAATGATGCCCACTTGGCAGAGCATGTGCCTCTACTGTTTGCTTTTTTGTGAATACTCATGCTCCTCACAACAACCTTGTGAGGCAGGTTAGGCTGAGAGAGAAGTGACTGGCCCAGAGTCACCCAGTGAGCTTCATGGCTGAATGGGAATTTGAACTCAGGTCTTCCTGGTCCCAGTCCAACACTCTAACCACTACGCCATGTTGGCTCTCACGTATTAGGGCTGTGTATCAGACGATTTTTCATCAGACATGATTCAATGGAAAAAATCTTCAGTAAAAAGATATAGTGTGAAACAATATAATATTGCATCGTATCATATCATATTGAACTGTATTGGGGGGAGGGGGCTGACCAGAAACAAAAAAGCCGGCTTCTGCCTGTCCTTTACATGGAAATTGGCTGCCTGCCAGGTAGTCGCAGCAGCAGCAGCAGTGCTTTAAAAGGCTGCCTTTCCCCTCTGGAATTGCCCCACAATGCCCAGGGTAAGGAAGCCATGTCACAATGTTGTGGCCTTTTCCTGGTGCATTTTTGGGGGTGGGGGGGGTGGGGAGGATGACTGGGCCCTGTAACAATAGGGAGCAGCCTTTTTTCTTCCCTAGTAATGCACTAGGGAAAGGACACAATGTGATGATGTTTCTTTTTTACTCAGGGCATTTGAGGAGATTCCAGAGGGGAAAGGGGGCATTTTAAAGTGCTGCTGCTGTGGCTGCCTGGAAGGAAGCCAATCCCCGTGTATGAGAAGAAGGGAGCCCGCTTCTTGGTTTCAGGTAAGGACCCTCATCCCCTGCCTCTGCATCAGACTGATTGGCTCAGTTGGAGGCGTCCTCCCTTGTATATTGTCACCATGATGCAGAATCTGATCAGAACCGATAATTTCCTTCAGGCATAGCCTTACTGTATGTGTGTGATCAGTGGCACCAGTGAGGCACTTAAATCTGAAGTCTTTTCTGTAGGATAGCCGAACACCTTTCTTGCTCAGTTCTGTGAACTCAGCCAATGAGGAACTCAGCAAAATGTCTACCCACGTAATTGAACTAGGCTGATACACATGCAGCCAGCTGTGGTGTTCACTGTTTGAAATTCCACCCTTCTTCTGTGACTCGACAGGACTTTGCCCCCAGTGCACTCCGCTCCTGTCAGTGTTGCTATTTGCAACAGAACCAGTGAGATATCCATGAACAGAAGACAACCAAAATCTTGTCTATGGTGCCACCTCGAAGCTGCCCCTCACTTAACATTTCCTCGATAAGAGATGCTCCTGTGATTACTTTGAATAATCTGTGAGTAGAAAATGTTCCCTTGAGAAAGAGAATGGATCTTGGCCACATGCAGCAGGAACAGCACCGTCAAAGAAAACCAAATCCTGCTGATTCTTGCAGGAAGCCGGACTCAAGCATGCCTCTCCCCCACCCACCCACCCGCCCGCATCCCTTTAAAGCAATGTCTACTATTTTTCCAACATCATTTAAGTTTCTAAAGTATTTTTGTTTTCTTTCTTAAGCAAACCATCTACCATATGTTCCACCCTGAAAGGAGTAATTGTTGACAGATAATTAAGATCCTGCAGTTCGCACTCGGGGATTCCTTTCCTCAGCCCAGCACATTATCCTGTCTCTGCCCTTCTTTCAATGCCGCTTTGAGGGCTCTGCTTTTCTAACTTCCTTCTCGGAGAGAAAAAAAGAAAGAGCCACTAAAGTGACCTCTTCACAGCTCTCCCTCTTTCTTTTCATTTATTCTCGTCAACACCCAGCAATAATCATGGCTTGATGCTGGCCTGCTGTTCTCATCTCTTGCTTCCCTTGTCAGTGGGGAGGGGTGTAAGTGGGGGAGGGAGAAAAGTGGGCGCTCTAGGGGATTCACATGGTTTGAACAGAGAAGATTGGCTCAGACATTATTTTTGGCTGTACACCCGTGGTGTTTGATGTGCACATCCAAAAAGGCAATGTGACACAATCATGCTTCTAAGTTGCATCATGTTTGTCCTGCCAGTTTTGAAGCAGCTTCACTTAGCTGCCAGTCAGTTTCTGAGCACAGTTCAAAATGCAGATGCTTACCTTTAAAGCTCTATGTGGCTTGGGTCCTGGGCACCTGAAGGGCCATCTTTGCTTATATGTACCTGCCCATATGTTGAGATCATACTTCAAGGGTCATCTCTGGTCAGTGACCATAATGAAGGAGAAGAAAAGGATGATACTTGGAGGCCCTTCTCTGGGTGCTCCCACTTCCTAAAGGGTGACATCCAGTGAGGTGGATATGTTGCCCCCAGAATGAACAGGCACCTCCTCTTACACATCCTTAGTGCCAAGCAAGGACCTTGTTATTTTCTTAACCCTTCTAAAACATCTGTTGAGTTTGGGTTTGCTCTACTTCTGTGGTTCCTGGGTGCTTTTATTATTTTTGCTGTTGTTATCATTATTGTTATGTCAAGATAAGGGACCCCACAGGGCAAGAAGCCACAAGCAAAAATAAAAATCCCCTGTGTCAGACAAAAAGTTATATGTCTGGGGAATACTAACTGAATCTGTGCATCGATGGGATTCAGAAATGTACACATACAACCCCAATGCTGAGAAAATGGTTGCCCCTGAAAATGCCATGCGCCATATAGTATGAACAAAGACATTTAATACATTAACCAAAACCAAAATAATAATAATAAATGGTTACAACACTGTAAAAGATAATAGTAAATTATATATGAACACCAAATGGAAATCTTAATAATAACCAATAAGAAAGAGACATATGAATGATTGCCCATGAGGTAGAGGGTGACCTCAAAACGGGCATAGAACCTGGATGCCTGTTGGGCACTAATTTTGGCACTTTCATCATTGCTATCTGCCAACATTTGAGGCATTGGTTGGCGCTTTCATCGATTGCCATTTGATATCTTATTACACCCACATCGGTGGAGGAGATATCTGGATAAAGCACAGCGTGATTTGTTTGAAGAAGTCATTCATTCAGCATGTGTTCATCCTCCCAGTACTTCTTTGATTATTTATATTAGTTAGTATGGACATTCATGGACATCAGCCTTTGGTATCATTGCGTCAGAATCTATTTTTTTTTATATTTGTTTGTTGTTGTTTTTATATGTGTTTGTTCCATCTTATTTGTTTGTTGTTTCTCTGTGTAAACCACCCTGAGCCATTTTTGGAAGGGCGGTATAGAAATTGAAATAATAATAATAATAATAAGAAGAAGAAGAAGAAGAAGAAGTGTACATATGGGTATCATTTATTTTTTCTTATTGGTTATTATTAGGATTTCCATTTGGTGTTCATATATAATTTACTATTATCTTTTACAGTGTTGTAACCATTTTTTATAATGTTTTTATTTTGGTTAATGTATTAAACGTCTTTGTTCATACTTCATGGTGCATGGCATTTTCAGGGGCAACCATTTTCTCAGCATTGGGTTGTACATGTACATTTCTGAATCCCATCGATGCACAGATTCAGTTAGTATTCCTCAGACATATAACTTTTTGTCTGACACAGGGGATTTTTGTTTTTGTTTGTGGCTCATTATTGTTATGACATATTATGATGATTATTCTATGTAAACTGTTTTGCAAATCCTTTTTTGTGGGAAAGCAATATATAAATAATATTGGCTGACATCGGGGCTAATGTTGTGCATGCCTTGGGGGAGAGGCAGCATTTGCTAATTCTCTCCTTCCTTTTTCAGTTCTCTGTGCCTCATGAAAATATGTCACTGAGGGTCCCACAACCCTCAGGGACATATTTTCAGGAGGATCCGTGGGCTGTAGAGGGGATGGCAGATTGGCAAAAATCGCTCTTCCCTTGTTGCACACACAAAACATTTTTCAGCACATGCCATGTTAGTCTGGATGTCAAATAGTAGTAGTGTCACTTTAAAACTGTTTTTTTATTAACAATTAGGTGCTCTGAATGCATATTGCTGGAGGGCAGGTTGTACACTTAGCTAAATAAATAAATAATATCCTGCAAGGACATTATTTATTTGTCAGGAAGGTGGGATTAGCCATCCTTCCCTGTTGAATGTACATTTGGTAGCAAACCTGGGTTGTCACTGTATATTCTATGAAGCATGACTACTGGGAGTTGCAGGTTTTCTGAAGTACTGTTGTTGCATTCTGATGGTACAGTTAGGGGAAAGAAGGCCTTCAACCTGGACCTCACTGCAGCCCACATAACCAACATGGACTGCTGACTAGAAAGGAGGTGAAAAAAGTGAAGCTTCATGCAACAGTGGTCCGGCATTGGTTGGGAAGTGGTTAAGCCTCTGGGGAAAGCAGCTGGAGAGGATAATTGAAGAAGCAAGCTTTGGGTGGCAGCTGAAACTAATTAATGCTGGTTCAGAAGTCATCCCCTCCCCAAAAACAGTAGGCCTGGAGGCCTTAATGAGAGAAATAGTTGAGGATAAGGTAGTAAAAAGTAAAGTATGCTGTCAAGTCAGGAGCAGAGTCTTAAAAAGACACGCACTAGGCTCCTTGCACCTACAGTCAAGTCAGACCACATGCTAAGAAGAGGCTTCTAGAGGAGAATGCTGAGAACCAAGAAGTGGAAAAGTCAGGCATTTATAGCCAGCTGGTTGAGGGAACCAAGCTATATCCTACAGGAAAACAGATTTCTCCCTCAGTGGAATGAGAGGTTCTGGCTTGTAGCAACACACATAATGCAAGTGGACTATGCTGATTTTGCTCACAAAACGAACCTGCAATTGGGGTGAAACTGAGAGTAATGCCACGTGTTATGATTGTTGCCTAGGATATACTAGTGTTTTCCATGGCAAACATGTCAAGAATGAAAGAACTACAGGTGTAGTTCTTAACTATCTATGTATGTGAGTCTGGGAAACCTGTTAAGAGTCAAGTTTCCTGGATGCATGTAACCAAGTGTTTGACGCCAATAGGTGAAGACTACCATACTAGGGATGTGCACGAACATCCCTAGGAATGTTCCATACTAGGGATGTGCACGAACCGGTTTGGTGGTCCTTCTCCGGACCGCTGAACCAGTTCGGAAGTCTGGTGTTCAACTGGTTTGGCGTGGGGGGGGTTACCTTTAAGGAGCAGGGAGGGTGCCCTTACCCCCACCCCATCACGTTTCCCCTGCCGGCACTACCGCCAAAACTGCTGGCGCGGGGCTGCTGCATACCTCCTTGCAGCCCTGGTCAGCGTAAAACTGGAAGTGCCCAACACATATGTGCACGCACGTGCACTGGGCACTTCCAGTTTTATGCTGACCGGGGCTGCAAAGAGGTATGCAGCAGGCCCACACCAGCAGTTTTGGCAGCAGTGCCGGCGGGGGGAACATGAGCGGGGGGTAAGGGCACCCTCCCTGCTCCTTAAAGGTAACCCGCCGCCGAACCGTCCAACCGATGGTTCGTGCACATCCCTGCTCCATACTAGGGAGGCTACACTTCTTGAATTTCTGTCATCCTACTGTCAAGAAATAGTGGCTGACATGACGTACTAGTCTACGCGGGACAGAAAACATCAGCGTACCCACTGTTGTGGACGTGAAAGCAGCAGTGCCACTGTCTGCAGCCAGCAGTTATGCAAGCAGTGCTCACATGGTTTCCCCACTGTGGCGAATGGGGGAGACTGCAGGGATGCTGCTTGCACCATTGCTGGTTGGAAGTAGTGGCGCCACAGTGATGCAGCATTGATGTCCCTTAGACTTGCGCATAATGTCAGCATAATGTCATAAAGATGACAAGCCTGCTCAGATCCATGGCTGACTTTTTTTTGATAAAGCAATTCCACGTCTTTTGGACTGGATAGTAGAACAAGTAGCAAGAGAACATAGGGAAGCTCCTCCTCTTAGCCAACCAGATACAAAAAAGGAAAGGATGCCTGTGTCTTTAGTAGGCGCCTAGAAGGCTTCTACAAGGAAAGAGCTGGAAAAGGCCTCCGTTTCCCAGCCCTCTCCGTGCACCTTCCAAGATGACGCTGGAATGCAGCAGGGGCTCCATAGGGCCCACAGAACTTGTAGGGAGTGGGTTAGTCATTCGGGCCCTGGTGTTGCTCACCTCCTCATAGTGCAGCAGGCAGGGGCATAGCTACAACTGAGCGAAAGTGTTCAAAGAACATGGGCCCCCAGCTCCTGAGGGCCCTCCTGCTCCACCAATCCCTATTTTCTTCATTATCTCCCTCACTCGGGGGGGGGGGTGCCAGAGAGAGGGATGAACACGGGCCCCCTCTCCCCTAGCTACGCCCCTGGCAGCAGGGCTGTGCAGATTATTCGGCATCAGCTGTTCAGAACTAAATCTTTGCACAGACTGAGTTTTAGGTTCAAGCTCTGTTCTGGTTCACTGAAAAACTTCTCTGATCCAGTTTTGGGGTTCGGGTTCCATTTTGGTTTCTTATGTAAATAGTGTCTTCAAAGTGCATGGTGTTTTACAGTTTCATAAGCAAAAACCTACCCCATTGCTCCTGATTACATTTGGGAATGCTGGCGCCTAAAGAGATATACCAGTGACCTATGTGAAAGGGTAGGATTTAAGGGGACACAAGATATTCCTTTTCAACTGGCCAACCTCCCTGCAATATCATTGTAATATCTTAATGTCAACTTGATGCTAATCCACCTTCCTGGAACAAGCCATCTTTTGGGGATCTATTTGGATGCTGGAATACTAACTTGCAAGTTTTGTCTTTGAAGCTTATGTTTGAAATTTGAAACACCACAAACATTTGTCTAGGGGGGCATTCATACAACCTGCTGGGTGAGCGGGGGGAAAGGCTTCCCAAACCTTGCCTTCCCCCCCACCCCCCGACAATCCTTGTAAGCCTGGTGGGAGAGCACACTCCATGCTTCCACACAATCAGCCCTGCTCTGTGCAGCGCAAAGCAGGGCGGATTTATCTGAGGCCGGGTCCCGTTGTCCCAGCCTCCGTGAAGCCCACAATGCAGTGCACAACACACATGCTGCATTGGGGGATTCCCCCAAGAGACGGGCACTCTAGGTGCTTGTCTCCGTGTGCAGCCGGGCTGGAAACAACCTGTCCTCACACACAAGCAGCTAACCAGGGGTAAGGAAGCACCTGCTCCCTTAACCGCAGCTAATTTAACCTGCTGGCCCACAAGGATTGGGCCTGATCCCCACAGTTCTCACACACAGCCTAACCCAGGCTGGGCATCTCTAACCCTGATTAGGCTGCGCATAAGAACCGCCTCTGAGATACTCCACTTTCAAGCGACACATCTTTAATTCCACTAGCCCTGTCTTCAGTGATCAAGAGAGTAGGCAGTAGGCCAAGCAGCAGGAAATGCAATCAACAGCATCACCCCACTGGTTCTGTAGCTGCTGAATGTTCCTGTAGAACAAATGTGAACAAACAGTGCCATCTAACGTCCAAATATACTCATGACATTTCTTACTTTGCTTCTAGTATTTTTGAGGTATTTTGACTCAAGAACTGGAACAGCCTATTTTGACCAATGGGTTCAGATCACAAACCCATGTTTTATTTTTGATTCATGCTGATACCCAAAGTTTTAGTGGTCTCCTATTTCCTGCACCAGCTGTGATTTTAAAGGCACTGGCTGACATTCTTGTAGCCATTATGAGACAGAGGGAGGTGCAGAGGTGCTTCTGCAGACTCCTAAGTGCTGGTGTCACTGTGGCCGATGTGTGGGCATGAAAGCAGCTTCTCTGCAGTTTTCCCCATTTCACAATGGGAAAAACTACAGGGATGTTTCTTTGGGGCCCATGCATTGGCAGCGGCATCCTCACTCCTTAGGAATCTGCAGAAGCATCCCCACACCTGCTTTCATCTCTGTGGACAATGTCACTGCAGGGCTCTGACACATGTGGCGACGGTGCTGTGCAAGAGGGTGTTACTGGAACTATGAGCTCGTGCATAATTGCACACCACACACTACTTCCATTGGAAATAATGTCATGGTGCATTGAGGATGCTGGACTTCCTCCTCCGGCTCCCTGCTCTGCCACTCACCATGGCACCGATTGTGTGTTGGCTGAGCAGCAGAGCAAACTGGGGATTCCAGCTAAGCACATGGGCAGTCAAGCCCAAGTTGGGCTGCCCAAGTCTGGGCTTGGCTGCCCATGTGAGTAGCCTCAATATCTGAGTAGAGAGTTGATCGTGTGCAGGGAGGCAGGCAGGAGTCTGCCTCCCCACCAGCTCTCCGCCCCGCCTGCAGTTTTGGTCATGTGTATGGCCTGATTATGTTGTATGTCTCTACACTTGTAGATGTTTTTGTGTGAGTGACAACACCTGCATTCATTTTAAAAAATGAATCTGGGTAGAGGTCCCTCAAATGAATGGTACAGATAGGAAGTGCTCTGCTCTACCTGCATTCAATATAACATGTGAATAACTCTACTTGTGTGCACTGTACACTTGAACATAATGTGTAAATAAGACTATTACAAGGATAAGATTACTTTAAATAATATTTTGCCCCTAATCAGAACCTTTTTGTGTAGATTTATTTAAGATTATAGCTGCATTTGCATGGGTGATATTTCACTGTGGGATTCTCTTAAATGGAGTGATTAATCCTAAATTAGATCAAAGTCATTGCTCCAATCAGTTAATTCACATCCTAAGATTTGTTAAAGACCTAAGAGAGATTCAGTTGATTGATATAGAGCATTATCATCCTAAAGATTATTGTTGTACATTTTATTCTGTTCCTCATAATTTGTATGAATAATTCCAAATTGTAAGGAAAGAGCTTGAAATAAAGAAGAGTGTAGATACGGGGGGGGGGGGGACACCCATAAGACTCTCTAGGCAGTGTTTCTTTGATAAAGGGAATAAAAGGAATCAGTAATTGGTTAATTTGCTTTAAAAGGAACAACATAATAAAAGATTAGTCACACCAATTAAGAAGGATAATAACCATGCTGTTATTCCAAAAGCAATAGTTCAAGAATTTGTCAGTTATTTTAGAACCCTTTATACTTCTATTAGACTTTTAGAAGATAAAATTGTACATATGCTTATGTTTTTGAATGTACTGGATTTAACCAGGGAAGGCATGGACCTTGTACAGTCCCATTACACAAAGTGGAAGTAAATAGAATTATTGAGTAATTTAAGAATAATAAAGCTCCAGGGCCAGACAGGTTAACAGCTGAATTTTTAAAGACTCTTTGGATGACCTGCTTGGCCCACCCACTGCTACAGTTAATGAATGTATGAAGAATCCTGCAACACCTACAAGCTGAGATGAAGCAAAAATTGCAGTCTTCCTCAAGCCAGGTAAAGATCCTTCTAATATGGAGTCCTATCAAATCATTTCCTTACTGAACCATGATTTTAAAATCTTGCCTGCTAAAAATCTTAATGCGATTATACATAAGAATTATTTACTCATTTAAAATATTTATATCCTGCCTTTCCAACAAAATCCAAGGTGGCTTACAGCTATTAAATAAAACAATAAAACCATGGCATTCAATAAAGAAGAGCCAATGAAACAATATGAAAATACCAAAACAGAGCACATATTCCTGAAGCTAACTGAGACAGATTGAAAGACATTTTTAAAAGATAAGTTTTCAAAAGTCTGTTAAAGCAGGAGACTGAGAGGATGAGATAAATCTCCCAGGACAGGGAATTCTCCAATCTGGGTGCCACTAGTTGAAAGCCCTCTCATATATACATTCCAGCTGTCCTTCACACTCAGGATACTTGGGAGAGCCTTCCTAAATAACGGGAATAACATAAGCAGGTTCATTTGAGGAAAAACAGATACTTTGGCCCTGCTAACTGGGCAAAGAGAGAGCATTGTAACATGGTAATTCTCTTTATTTAGCAGGGGGAGAGTAACTGGCCCTATCCACCCCCAGCACAGTACCTCCAGTGACTATCTGGTGTCTATCTTATGTTTCATTTTAGATTGTGAGCCCTTTGGGGACAGGGATCTATTTTATTTATTAATTTGTTTATTCATTTATTATTTCTCTGTGTAAACTACTTTGGAAACTTTTGTTGAAAAGCGGTATATAAATATTTGTTGTTTGGCTTAACATACTTAGGACTGTAAAGGTGATAACCAAAATCTTTAACTGAGCCTGGAAACAAACTGGAAGCTCCTACAGCCGGAGCAAATCTGGTGTATATGACATGATGGCCTAGCCTCATTCAGCAGTCTGATCACTGCATGTAGATGTCTGAAAACGTATGTCAGATTGTGGAGCTTAATCATGAGAAATTATATACGTAGATAATGGAGACTACTTATCAAAATTGCATCTTTTCTTGTTTAGCAGAATTTCTGTTTAAAAGATGCATATACTTCCAAAGGTTCTGTTCCTTTCCCAACATAGTCTTCTTCTTTTTTCCAAGAGAAAAGGCAATAATTATTTGCTAGCTTTATCTGGATAGTAAACCCCCTGGGGTTTCAAAGTTGAAGATATGTAAGTGGAGACGGTATGGGTTTTCCAGATATATATCAGTATTATTAAGCTTGAAGACTGGCTATGATTGGATGATGGATTAAACAGGCAGGAAATGTGGATATGATTAATCATTTAGTGTAACAATTTCAAATGGAACAAACTAAGAGAAAATATAAACAAGATCCTTGCTTGAATTCTCCCCCTTTTTTGTTTGGAATATATATGGATTTAAATTAGCACCAGGCCTTTCTCCATTTACCTCATGTTTTCTAATGAACAGATTTCAGAACAAGCTTTGATTGGAGACATATTCGTTTGGGGGAAATATAGGATACCCTCTGTTAAAGACCTGATAGAAAATGATACTCTGATAACATACCAATTTATTAATATGAGACTTGATAATCTACATTTTTAAAAAAATGTCACATCATATTAGCTCTAATTAGGAAACACAGGACCATATGAATGCTAACTAAATTTGAAATAAGGAACTGACTGGCTAGATGTAGAAACTCTTATTTCCTGACTAAGCAATTATGCTTTTTCAGAAAAAGGGGAGAAATACCTGGGATTAACCATTTCACAAATGGAGATAGGAGCATGCTTTATTTTTTCCTGCTAGCTGCAAATCTGAAGGAGAGTCTTCAAAAAATGCAGTGCCAGTGCATGATACCACATAAATGAAAGAAGAGATATTGACTACATTTTGGAGATGTGGAGCTATGCAGGGCAGGCTGACATCTTTTGAACATGTGATATAATCAAAAGATGCTAGAAAGTCATTTTGAGATAGATAGATATTATTATTATTATTATTATTATTATTATTATTATTATTATTATTATTATTAAAATTTATACCCTGCCCAAACTTACATCTCTGGGCAGCTAACAACAATTAAAACACATATAAAAGTTAAAACAATACAGTAATTTAAAAACCATAAAATTAACAGTACTTTTTAATTAAAAACCTGAGAAGGCTTGGATAAAAGAAATGGGTTTTCAAATGTTTTTTTTAAAAATAGCCAGAGATGGGGAGGATTGTAACTCAGCAGGGAGCGCATTCCACAATCTCGGGGCAGCGACCGAGAAGGCCCGTCTCTGTGTGACCATGAAACGGGTTGGCAGTAACTGGAGACGGACCTCCTCAGATGACCTCAATGAGCAGTGGGGTTCGTAGCGAAGAAGACGCTCTCTTAAATACCCAGGACCTAAGCTGTTTAGGGCTTTATAAGTTATAACTAGTACTTTGTATTTTGCCTGGAAACCTATTTGCAGCCAGTGTAACTCCATCAACAAAGGAGTAATGTGGTCTCTCCAAGATGACCCAGAGACCAGCCTGGCTGCTGCATTCTGAACCAACTGAAGTTTCCAGACTACGTACAAAGGCAGCCCCACGTAGAGCGCATTACAGAAGTCAAGACTGGAGGTTACCAACAGATGTACCACTGTTTTGAGGTCATTGATCTCGAGAAACGGACACAGCTGGCATATCAGACAGAGCTGATAGAAAGCACCCCTGGCCACTGCCTCAACCTGAGAAACCAAGGAAAGGTGTGGATCCAGGAGTACTCCCAGACTGCGGACCTGTTCTTTTTGGGGAAGTGTGACCCTATCTAGAACAGGTAGATCAAAATCATCTCTAGAGTTCTGACCCCGCACAATAAGTACCTCCGTCTCATCTGGATTCAGCTTCAGTTTATTCTCCCTCATCCAGCCCATTACTGCTTCCAGGCAGGCATTTAGGGAGGATATGCCAGCTCCTGAAGAAGTTGACATGGAGAAGTAGATCTGGGTATCATCAGCGTACTGGTAACATCCAGCTCCAAATCCCCTGATGATCTCTCCCAGCGGTTTCATGTAGATGTTAAAAAGCATTGGAGAGAGTATGGAGCCTTGAGGGACACCATACTTAAGCTCAGATTTTAAAGAGCAACAATCTCCAGTCGACACCATCTGGAACCTGTCCAAGAGGTAGGAGCGGAACCACTGTAAAACAGTGCCTCCCACCCCCAACCCCCTCAGACGCTCCAGAAGGATACTATGGTCGATAGTATCGAAAGCCGCCGAGACGTCCAAAATGACCAACAGAGTCACACTTCCTCTGTCAATTGCCAATTGGAGATCATCCATCAGGCCGACCAAGGCAGTCTCCATCCCATAGCCCGCCCAAAAACCAGTTTGAAATGGGTCTAGATAATCAGTTTCCTCCAAGACCATCTGGAGCTGAGAGGCCACCACCCTCTCAATTACTTTGTCCAGCCAATTGCTCAACTCTGAGGGATCTAGTGCAGGCTTCTTTAGAAGAGGTCTAATAATTGTCTCCTTAAGACAATGAGGCATCCTGCCCTCCCTCAGAGGAGCATTTATGATTTCTACCAGGCCGCCTACAACAGCCTCCCTGCTAGATAGAATAAGCCATGTTGGACAAGGGTCAAGAGAACAAGTGGTAGGCCTCACCGATCCAAGCAGCTTGTCCACATCCTCAGGAGTCACAAACTGAAATTGATCTAGTTGAATCGTATAAGAGGAATTGTTGGAACCTCCAGTTCAGACATCAAATTAATTGTGGAGTCTCCATCTAAGTCGGCCCAAATCCAAGAGATTTTTGTCTGCAAAAACTTCATTATACACATCACAGCAGGTGACTGATGCTTCCAAATTCTGGTTCAAGGGAGGGGGGGCAGATACTAGCTCCCTCACAACCCTGAACAACTCCGCTGGATGTGAACTTGTGGATGCAATACGGGGAGAAAAGAATTGCTTCTTTGCTGCATGTATTGCCTGAGCATAGATCTTTAAGTGTGCTCTATGTCATAATCTGTCGGAATCGAGTCAAGTCTTTCTCCACTTGCGCTCCAGTCGCCTACCTTGCCACTTCAGCCCCCGTAGATCTTCTGTATACCAAGGGGCCAATTTTGGAGCGGGTCGAAGGGGACGCTTAGGAGCAATCATGTCTACTGCCCCGGTGAGCAAGTTGTTCCAATTCTCAACCAGGGCATCAACAGGATCACCGGCAAAACCAACACTGAATCCTTCCAGGGATTCTTGGAATCCTGCTGGATCGAATAACCTCTTCGGGTCGACCATCCTGATAGGCCCCTCGCCCCTGCGGAGGTGGGAAGTGGTTGTAATCCCAACCTTAACCAGTTGGTGGTCCGTCCGTGACAATGGGGAAATCACAGGAGTTCCCACCCACGGAACACCACCCTGATCAGAGTAAAAGACCAAATCAAGCATGTGACCTGCAGTGTGCGTCAGTCCAGAGACCACTTGGAATAGGCCCATAGTTGTCATGGCCGCTATGAACTCCTAAGCTGCCCCGGACAAATTGGTCCCGAAACGAACATTGAAGTCCCCCAGCACCAAAAGTCTGTGAGACTCCAAGTCCCACGGCCAAGTCCCACGGCCAAGTCCCATGACCAAGTCCCATGACCAAGTCCATGAGCTCAGTAAGGGACTCAGTTGGGCAGCGGGGCGATCGGTACACCAACAGAAGTCCCAATCTATCCCTGGTCCCCAAACTTAAGTACAATATGGTCTGATACCCCAACAGGGACCCTGGTAAGGGAAATGTCATCCTTATAGACCACAGCCACTCCACCTCCCCGCCCACGTCCCCTCACCCGCCCCTCTACAGAATATCCTGGAGGGAGAAGCTGGGACCAAACTGGACCACTAGCTTCCCCCAACTAAGTCTCAGTAATACATACCAGGTCGGCCCCTTCATCCATAATCAAATCTTAGAAGAGCTCTGGCTTATTTTGGACCGACCTGGCATTGCAGAGGAGCAAGGTGAGGTTATATGGGTTGTTGGCAATGCTCCCTGAGGTCAAAGAGCTGGCAGGACAGCCGGAAGGGGAGACAGCTATTAAATTTCTGACTATCCTTCCCCTGGAATGGCCTGCTGACCTGCCAACATTACTTCTTCTATTCCCCACCACTACCGGTATAGCTGCCTCACAGTCAACGAAGGCACCCCCTGTCTCCCCATCTCCAGACAAACCCAGACACATTACAAATTAACTTCAGCCAAGTCTCAGTAACAGTGGGCAAACCAGCTGCACCGCCAGCTGTGCCGTTGGCGCTCCCTCCGTCTTTATGGGCTCCCCCAAAGAAAACTCAGAGTCGCCTCTCTCACAGGTGACTCCAAGCTGGGGCAGATGAAAATTAGTGCTCACAGATGGAAATAGTTGCCAGCACTCAGGAAGATGAAAGGACACAGTGCAACTACACAGACCGGACTCCCAAGCTGTCCACACCGAGCTGGGAGGGGAGGTGGGTGGACAGGAGGCTATGAAATATCTCCAGACCAAGGTCAGGAGACAAGCTGACACTATCCAAGCCTCAGTTATCTTCTTTGCCTCCCTTACACTCACTCTCTCAGATAGATAGATAGATAGATAGATAGATAGATAGATAGATAGATAGATAGATAGACAGAATTGTTCCTGATTTGGTCAGTTTATTCAGAGGACTTCATTGTGGAGAATGAGGAAGAGATGAAGTAATTAGCCATTTCTTACGGACATATACATCCTGCCTTATCACAAAAGCACACAGGTCAGTTTTTCAAGTTGCACAACAGTTTGCCTCATCAGTCATAAAATCTATAATAAAACCTGGTTACCTGAAGCTACCTTACAAGCTCTAAATTCCTGTATTCTTTCTTTTATCCTATCAAGCAGCTTGTTGGTCCCTTAGAAAAAAAATCCAGAAGTTCACAATCAGGTTCTATGTTTATTAGGTTCAATCAAAAAGACACAACATCTTAAGCAAGCTTTTGAGTTATCCAGAACTCTTCTTCAAGCTGTTAAGCTAAGCAAAGAGGGGTGGGGTGGGGTGGCTGGACATGGTTAAATGGTCCTGAAAGACTGCAACTCACAACAGCCTTGAGTACAGGAGAAGACTCGTGTTGATCAGCCCCCCTAGATGCTAGACACTAGTCTCAGGCTGTACTCAGAACTTCTGAAATGAAGAAAAGACAACATATTTTTTTAAACGAGTCCAGCAATTAATCTGTTCTAAATGAGGGAACAGCCCTATGTTGGATAGTACCTGAGGAGCAAATTCCTTCATTAGCTCAGTTCTTGGTGTCAATCTACCATGTGTTTAGTGACATCTATACTTCAGAAGTATAGGTCTCTTGGTATCTAATAATTAAAGCCAGAAGTGCAACTCAGGTGTTCAGAGAAGATATAATTCATAAGAACAGCCCTGCCAGATCTGGCCCAAGGAGGCCCATCTAGTCCAGCATCCTGTTTCGCACAGTGGCCCACCAGATGCCGCTGGAAGCCACAGGCAGGAGTTGAGGGCATGCTCTCTCTCCTGCTGTTACTCCCCTGCAACTGGTACTCAGAGGCATCCTGCCTTTGAGGCTGGAGGTGGCCTATAGCCCTCCAACTAGTAGCTGTTGATAGATCTCTCCTCCATGAAGTTATCCAAACCCTTCTTAAAGCCATCCAGGTTGTTGGCTATCACCACATCTTGTGGCAGAGAATTCCACAAGTGGATTATGCGTTGTGTGAAAAAGTACTTCTGTTTCTTGGTCCTAGATTTCCCGGCAATCAATTTCATGGGATGACCCCTGGAAATCAAATGCTGGCAGTTGATAATAGCACATGGATATTAGCTTCACACCCTGGTAGTTAGCCATGGTCAGGAGGTAGATGCTGAGCTAGCTGGCCTATTGGTTGTATACAAGGGGTGGTTTAGACATCACATGGAACCACAGTTAAAGTCTAGTTCTGCTTGATGTCCCTGAACTTTGGAAGCAGGGCTGTCCCTAGGAGGGTACAGGGCTGGGGGCGAGCAGCACTCCCCCTCCTTGCTTCTGCTCCTCGCCCCCCCCCCTGCTGAGTATCCAGTAGTGCAGCGCTAAGGAGTCCGATCACCTCCCTCCTCATTCCAGTGAGGAGAGCAGCAAACAAACTTCCCAGCACTGTGCGAGCTGGATACTAAATGAGAGCTGTACATGTGCTCTGATGCCTAATCACATTTGCCTCTCATTTAGTATCCGGTCCGCGTGGGGCTGGGAAGTCCTATCACCTCTCTTTGCTCAAATGAGGAGGGAGGTGATGAACTCTTCAGCGCTACTTGTGTTGGCTACTAAGCGAGGGGTGCAAGGAGTGGTGGCTGAGTGTGGGGGTGGTTGGGCCTGGCTGTGGGATGTGTGATAGTGCAGGGCTTGGGGCAGTCACCCCGCTTGCCCCTCCCAAAGGATGGGCCTGTTCAGAAGTGTGTGCTCTCTCTCCTCCCTCCCGTGCCCAGGTAAACCTCCCAGAAATTTTACTTTCAATTTAAGTTAGGAAGAAATCAAGTCATGATGTCCAAACCAACAAATCTTATTTATTTTAACCAATTTCCTTGAAATAAACCTAGATATATATAAAGTTGTGCTGTCGAGTCAGTGTCAACTCCTGGCGACCACAGAGCCCCGTGGTTGTCTTTGGTAGAATACAGGAGGGGTTTACCATTGCCTCCTCCCGTGCAGTATGAGATGATGCCTTTCAGCATCTTCCTATATTGCTGCTGCCCAATATAGGTGTTTCCCATAGTCTGGGAAACATGCCAGTAGGGATTCAAAGTTTGAATCCCAAAGTTTGAATCCCATAGTTTGAATTTCAAACCAGCAACCTCTTGCTCCCTAGGCAAGTTACTTCAATCAAAATTGGTCTGCTCAGATGTCACAATTGATCTTGATTCCTTTTTAACATAAATCAGATGTAGAATTACTGAGAGGCTTGCACAGGCCAAGGAGGGGTGTGCACGCACTCTGAACCAACCCAACATGTTCTAATATTGTTACTCTAGGGATGCCCTTGATCCATTATTTCTGCAAAGGTAACTAAAGTAATTTATCAGCATTCATAAAAACTCTGCTTGCACAATGTTGGGCTGAGGACTTTGCCTGAATTATGACTTTCCAGCATGTGCTATAGATAAAGGTAAGATTGTTCTGAGGTAGTAAAGGGAAATGAGCTGAGACGCAGCAAGACAGACCTGGAGACACACACATTTTTGAAAAGCAAGGTGTTAAATAGGTTTGATTGTTTGTTTGTTTGATTGTTTGTTTGTTTGTGTTCTCCAGGTGGTGAATTAAAAGGGAAGCCATTGCATAATCTACCCACGACTGCGAAGTGACCTGACTGCCTGAAATGGAACTCACAAATATTCAAGATGTTGTTACCCAGCTAAATGTCCATGGTCCAACATTGGCTTTCCAGAATGTTACTTACTCTGTCACCACACCTTGCACATTTCCTCTGAAAGGAAGAGAACAAAAGGAGGTTCTCAAGGATGTCAGGTAAAGCAATGATCATCTCAAGCTAAAATAATCAGATATTGTTTGTGCCTGTCATATGTGGGTGGAGCCAATTGTTGTCCCCTCCATTGATTTCTCCTTCCCTCCCTCATTTGCACAGTCAACAGAATTGTGTGAACGGACACACAATTATTGTTAGCAATTTGGATCAAATATGATAGCAGCTGCTTGAGGGTCCAATATGGCAGCAGAATAGGAGCAGACAACTGGACTCACAATATAAGCAAATCAGCACCATGCCAGTTTGTTACAATGTAACATATCTATGAATGTTTTCAGACATACAAATAATAAGCTATGTTATCTTCATGGCTTTGTTTTTTAAGAACAAAGGTCTTAACTTTTAGAAAACAAATTATTTTCTCAGAAAAGTGCAATTCCCATAATGCTTTGCTGCCATAGAAATTGTGGAACTGTGCAAATATCACCCAATAGTAAACAGAGCTAGCCAAAAGTGCTACTGTATAGAAAGTCAAACATGCTGTCATTTCCTCAAAAGGTTTAGTAACATGTTTCCCACCTAACCCGGTGCTATGTTGGATGAATTTAGTGATGGAGAACAATCTGGTAACCTCCTAAATCTCAGGGGCCAAATCAGCCATGTTGATTCCATTTTCCAGCCACATATTTGGTTTTTCCAGTAGGTTTGGTTTGATGTCAGCATCTGAATAGAAGTTTATTGTAGTTGTCAGAAAACTTGAAGGGAGGGGTGCTGGGCGGTGGGGATGTAACTAGCATTCATAACACAGGAAGGGCGCCTTCATTTTTTAAAAAAAATCTCATGATGATGTATACCTTTTAAAAAATCAGCACAAAATACCATGATATAGCGGATTTAGCAAATTAGCTGACTTAGGAGCTGCTAACCTACATGTTCTTCCCTTTGTGGTTTTGTTTTGTTTTGTAGTGGCATTTTAAAACCTGGGATGAATGCCATCTTGGGACCAACTGGAAGTGGGAAAACCTCGTATGTATTTCTTTGGACTATAAATCATTGCCTGTGTTTACATATCCTGTTCCTAACTGCATCCCCCTAACACACACACATGCTACTCTGCGCTTGGAAATCTCCTGTCCCCAACCTGCTTCCCCCACTCCAATGGCAGACCACATCCATGGAGAACTGCCTTTGTGAGACAGCTGTGCATGAGAAGGGGAGAAAAGATGGCCCTCATTTCAACAGCCACATATTAATCACTGTAGATCCGCACATATTATTATTATTATTATTATTATTATTATTATTATTATTATTTACATTTATATCCCGCTCTTCCTCCAAGGAGCCCAGAGCAGTGTACTACATACTTGAGTTTCTCTTTCACAACAACCCTGTGAAGTAGGTTAGGCTGAGAGAGAAGTGACTGGCCCAGAGTCACCCAGCTAGTATCATGGCTGAATGGGGATTTGAACTCGGGTCTCCCCAGTCCTAGTCCAGCACTCTAGCCACAATTTTGCTGCTGTTACATTAACCAATGACCCCTGCAACGATCTTTCCCCCAAGTTTTGTATTCTTCCTTCAGCTGATTCATAGTTCAACTACAAGCATGTGTTAGAACAAGAGCGGCCAAAGCTGCATCAAAAATTCAAGAGCTAGAAGCACTCTGACTATAGTGTGTCCCATAAATATCCCATAAATATTTTCTGTCTTTCATCACTTATTGAAGTGGTTTCTAATGTTCGAACTCAGTTTTGTAAACACTGCATTATTTTTATAATGATACAGTAATATTTGTTTGTTTTGTTTTATATTTCTGCTTAGATATATTAAGTTGTTTAAACTCCCTTTTGTAGATTGTCTTGAACATTTGTACTCTACGGTGATTAATACATTTTAAAATAAGATAAATAATAATTTAAAGATAAAATGTTAGGGGAGGGACAATAGTAAGCCATTTAATTCGCTCCTAAATGTCATTTTGAGCAGAACTGACTAAACAAAACAGAGATTTATGCTGTAATTATCAGCATTATATTGTAGTATCGGAGGCAGAGGTGCCAAGGCCAAATCATCTATTAACCACTGGTGCTTAAAAAAGAAGGCCCGGTGACTGGAATCCTGGTTGCTGAAGGAAGTAGATTTCTCATTCTCCCAGGTGCGCTACTGTCCTGGTCTCTGTGTTTCCTCTTAGCTGTTTCTTTGGGATGTGGAGAATTTTTTTCTATAGTTCCGTCTCTGTACACTGAGTCTTTAGTCTCCCATTATATATTTTTAGAAGTTAATGAGAACAGGGGAAGTTCCAACGGTAATTTGAAGCTTCAGGGAGGATATTGTAAGAGAAACCAGCCAGATATGAAGGCCTGGTATACAGACATTCTTCAAAATAGATTGTTCTCTGAGGTTCTCTTCTTATTTTTCTTCTCTTCTCTTTCTCAGAAACTTCTGTTAATGTTTTTGTCCCTTCTTAATTTCATCTGCCATTCCATTCCTAATCAGTTCTCCTGTCAACATTTCTATGGCCACATTCTCATTTAACACAGAACTGTGGGTCCAGTGGACCCACGGTTCCACCCCACCACCACCCCCAGAGTTACCTGTCCACAATTGGACATAATCGGTACGACCCTCTCTGCAGTCAGGGAGACTGCAGAGGTGGGGGGCGGGGAACTGGCTGTATGGGCTTCCTTCTGGAATGAAGGACAGCTCTGGCAGCAAATCAGAGCTGGAGCAAAGAAGGAACTTCCTCCCTCAACTCTGGTTAATGAAGCATACAACATTTGGATGTAATGGGCAAGGCGTGGAACCGGAGGTATAAACGGTGAAATGCGCTACAAACCGAAGGTTCAATTTGAAGTTTGGGGAAGGAAACCTCCGGTCTCTTTGATGTCCAAACCATGGCTGCACGCATTTGAAAATACAACCAATTCAACCTCAGGCCCCTCCAACTCTGGTTTCCCATTACATGTTCATGGAGCCTATATCTTTTACTGGCACCTTTCTTTTTCTACATAATTATCCACATTGTCTTCTTCTTCCTCCCTACTTTGCAATTCTTTATTTTCTCCACAACGTTTCCATCATATCTCTCTGGGCTTTCCTCTCCTAAAATAGCAGCTGCCAGGAGCCCTGATCCAGATTGGGACTCTGGTATGAGTGGAGGGGGCTATCGCTTTGCCCCTGTACTGTTTCCCACAAAAATACCTCCCAAAGCTCCTCTTTTCCTTTATTCTGACTTTTCTGCTTATTTTCTTCTCTCTTTTTTCTTCCTTCCCTCTCACTTTTTAGCCTTTTCTACTTCCTCTTTCCTTTTCCCCCTGTAGCTACCTTTTGTGGAAGCAAATCTTAGCATCAATCAGGGCATCCCTACCCGAGAACACCACTCCAGTACCTCTTTCAACATCAGGACTGATGAAAGCTACGAAGTAGTAATAGTAATAAGATGAGTTGTCAGTCTGTGAGGAGATTGTGATTCCCACCGCAGAGGTATTACAATCAACAGCCACTAATGGGAAGAGGAAGGGCTCTCAAGTCAGAGGCCATGATTACCAGCTAGACTTGAGCCTTGGCACCTCTCAGTGAAGCACTGCCTGTTAGGAAGGCTGTTGGGGCCAAGAGTGGGCCGGAATGCACTAACAGGAACAGAACTCCTCTTCTCTGGTGCTTTCAAGTCTTTGTTTCTCCCACAATCCAAAATACGACAAATATGACGAATATTTTTATACTGCTTTTCAACAAAAGTTCCCAAAGCAGCTTACATAGAGAAATAAAAATAAATAAATAAAATGGCTCACAAGTTTTGCACCTCTGGTTAGGGGTGGAATGGATGCACTGAGCAGTCAGGTTTTTTCCCTCCTTAGGCTCCTTGATGTCATTGCAGGATGGAAAGATCCCAAAGGGTTGAAAAGTGGACAAATCTTTTTGGATGGCAAGTTGATGGACACTAAATTTCACCAGTGTTCAGCCTATGTAGTACAGGTGAATCCTCCATGCCTTCTTTTTGTATTAATTCACCAACTGGATAGCTTGCTGAATGTTTTCCAAGCTTGATGTTCCCAAGAACCACAATAGGAGGACTAGGGATAAGGATGCACTAAAGGGGAAAGTGTGTGTGGCCCTCAGGATGTACTGTAAAACAACTTCAGGAGCTTGGGGGGAAATGCATTGCAGTCTCAAACCTAGCAGAGTTATGCGCTACCACAGCATTTTCTTTATACAGAAATGCTGATTCCTTTCTTCAGTTGCTTCATAGGAAAACCATGTAGAAGCTATTGGACACATGTAAACTATCTGCTAGAAAGCAACACTCCTGAAGGATAGGTCCCCCCTTTATGGGGGGTGGGGGGACCTATAAAGGATTTCCAGGAAGTGGGGAACTTCTTCTCTACCATGAATCCTAGAGAAGAGCATTGTAGGTGAGTAATATAGCAGGGGGCGGGGGAGGGAGGAAGGAAGGAAGGAAGGCTGGCTTTGGGAGGAAGGAAGGAACCCTCTCGGCACCTGCCACCCATGTCTCTTCCGTAAACCATTTTACCCCTACATGGTGCCAAATGCATATTTGCTTTCTCAGACATGTTTGGAATTCGACAGAAGGAAAGGAGGCTTGAGGAGGTTTGGAACCCCTCCTAAAGCTTCTTTTCTTCTGACATTCCAAAATAGATGTCTATTACTTATGTCAAGATGTTTATTTTGCACGCTATTAAAATTTCTACCAAGAATAATCTGTCCTATAGCTCTTCCCTCCAAAACATGCATAAAATTAGAGTAAAACATTTGGTATGTATTTAGTGCCTATACTCTGGTTAGCCTATTTTCGAATGAGCTCTCCTTTCCCTTCCTGTTTCCTGCATTTCCCTGGCCTGCAGGAGGATATTCTGACAGGAACACTCAGCATCCGTGAGAACCTTCAGTTCTCTGCCAGCTTGCGGCTACCAGTGCAAAGGAACAGCAATGCGGAGAAGAAACTAAAGGTTGATGCTGTGATTCAGGAGCTGGGCCTACAGGACTGTGCAGACACTAAGGTAACTGTCGCCTAGTTAATACAAACAGCAGATGAAGAGCTAAGCCAATATCTGGACAATACCACTTCAGCTTGCCGCTGAGGATTCACATTAGAATCCTCCTCCTCACAAAAGAAAATTCCCCTATAGAAAACTGACAAGGCAGGGGAAAGGGTTCTAGTTTAGCTGTCTCCCTGACATGCCTTCTCTACACAGGGAATGTTTTCATATAGAGGAGCATTCCGTCATGTGAGCCACCACCTGTATTCCTGCTTATATTCCTCCTCTATCCAAGTACAGCATATACAGGCTTTGAGTGCCTAAATAGGGCTCCACCATTCGTGAGAGCCCTATAGTGTGCATTCTTTTCAAGCATCACACCAAAACACTGTGGCAGAATGTGTGTATTGGGAGAACTCAACTTCTTGAAAATCTTAGCCGTTATCTTTATTTGATTTATTTGATTATTTTTATTTGATTTATTTGATTGGGAAAACAGGCATGAAAATACTATTCCTTTTTCTTCCTGACTTGTTCTTCAGGAGCACTGAAATTTTACCACATTAATTCCTTGCTTTTTAAAATTTTGTGCAGGGATCTGTACATTTAGTCTTGAAATACATATGTGAAATAAAAGAAAAGAAAATTCTCTTAAACTAGAATTCTGTAGACGAACATGGCACAGGTAGGGGTTTTATTGTACATATTTAAAGGTCCAGAGTAAAAAGGAAAACACATTACTTTTCTTTTTCCTAAAGAATATTAAAGCAACAAAGCATAGAATTGTTATATTAATGTTTATCTTTTGATGCCCTGGAAAACCCAGTAGACTGCCCAACCTTTAACTACTCACACACACACTTTATATAATATATACTTTCTCTCTCTCTGTTCCTCCCACCTTTCTTCACACCATGGCATCAGATTGGGACCGAGTTTCTCCGTGGAGTTTCAGGGGGTGAGAAGAAAAGGTGCAGCATTGGCATGGAACTGATTACTTCACCTTCCTTGATCTTTCTGGATGAGCCAACCACAGGACTGGATGCCAACACAGCTAACGCCATCATGCAACTATTACACCGGTGAGCCTTACTGAAAACCACAAGTTTAAGGCCATGATCCAAAGCAGTGATATGCATGGGAGATAACTATAAAGACTAGCATTTTGCCTGCTGTTTCTCCTACAATAGTTCCCACTGCTGAAGAGACCAACCACAGTTCAGTGTAAGGAGCAGCTGATCTCTTTGGCAGTAAGACCTGCTGCAAAGGTGACTATCCAGCTCCACACACAGTTCTCTTCTATGTGTACACTTCACTTAATGGAAATTTCGTGTGGTATGCTAAAAGCCAATCTGTAGGGCTTGACATGTCCTGGCAGCAGTCATGCCGTTTCCTCAGTGCACACTGCTAGGACTGAAATGCAGCACATGCAGATCATGGTAAGATGCCATGTGTTGTAAGGGTGTCATGTAACTGGGCCCTTGCAACCAAATATTATCTTCTTTGCAGACTTTCCAGGAAAGGAAGAACGGTGATTTTCTCAATTCATCAGCCCCGCTACTCCATCTTCCGGTTGTTTGACCATCTGACCTTGATGAACAAGGGGGAGATAATCTATGCAGGACCAGTAGAAGAAGCCACCACCTACTTCAACAGCATTGGTAAGGGACGGATCTGTCTCAGAACAGAAATAGCATTTAAAGCTGTTGTTAATCAATTTTCACAAAGTGAGGCCTTACCTACATTTGCCAAGACGGTTATGATTCCCAGGTATCCAACCTGAGCATGAGCAATAGAATAGGAAGGAGAACTGATCTTGTGGTAGTGAGTATGAATTGTCTTCTTTGCTAAGCAGGGTCTGTCCTGGTTTGCATGTGAATGGGAGACTAAATGTGATTACTGTAAGATATTCCCCTTAGGGGATGGGGCTGCTCTGGGAAGAGCACCTGCATGCTTGCATGCAGAAGGTTCCAGGTTCCTTCTGTGGCATCTCTATGATGAGGCTGAGAGAGACTCCTGTATGAAAGCTTGGAGAAACCGCTGCCAATCTGTGCAGACAATACTGAGCTGGATGGACCAATTGTCTGACTCAGTGGCCACATTCAGTCTTAACGGCTAACTGCAGTTAAAGGTGGCCAAGGTTCCAATTCTTAACTCCAAATCATGCCACAGACATTGACCAAACTCCAGTTGCAGGAGAGGGGAGCCCTTCCCTACTGCTCAGCCTCTGCGGCCAGTCCCAGCCAACTCTGTAGCCAGACTGGGGGCAAAGCATCAGTGGGGCAGCCGCAATCGACTACTATCTTGAAGGGGCGTGCCAAGTGCGATCATGCGTTTTCGAAGTGCTCTGCCCGCCCGCAGCAGGCAAAGGGCATTGAAAACCCTTTAAATGCCCTGCAATGCTGGCGTTTCTTCTGCCAGTGATGGCACTGCTGCCCACCCTAAGTAGCCCTGCACCCTGAAAGCACCGCACAAGCACACATTATCTGGAGGTTTGGGGGCCGGAGTGGGTGGAATTCCATTTTCATTATGGGAGGGAAGAGGAAAATCCACATTTGCTAGAATGGGATATGCAGATGGGGGAGGGCATAGGATGCTGGGGTGGAGGGGTCTGTCCCACCATAATCAGGGAAGATGTTGCGAGGGGTGACCCCAGCAAAACAGTCCATCCAGACCCATCACAAATTCGCTATCGGGCAGCTTGCTGTCTAGTGGGCTCACACTCTCTTGAGAGGGCCAGTCTACTGGGGATATGGCTATGCTGTGCTGTGCGCGTTAAAGGGTGATCCCACCCCCACCCCCGCCCGTGGACTGTAAGCTCACAAGTTGAGCTGCCCACCTAACCACCAATGAATCCAAGGGGGCTCCACTTTAGTAGGGCTCCTCAACTCTCCATGGTAAAAAATATAAAAGATTTCCCACTACCTCCCTCTCCCTGAATCCCTCTGAAGCCTTGAACGCCTTGCACGCCAGAGGAGATTCTGACACTCCATGTGCCATAGCCTGGCCACATGCGTGGTCGTGGAGAGGGCCAACGGGACATACATTTACACAAATTCAAAACTCCCAGGTCCACTCTGTCTGCACACTGTATGCAGATAAGTGGGTGCAAGGAATCATGGGAAAGGGCACTTTCTTCTTCTCCCCCAACTCCAGGGCAGCAGGGGCGACTGCAAGGGCCGCAGGAGAGGGTGCATCTGTGCACAGATGCATACAGCCAGGCTGGGGGCTTGTTTCTGTGACAGCTTGGCCACCATGCCCGGGATCAGGAAAGCAGTCCCTAGGATACCCCTGCCCACTGCTTTCCAACACACAGCAGCACAGCACAGCTCTACTTAGAGCAGCCATGGCCTGACACTCTCATGAGCGGACATCGTCTGCATGGGCTTTGGCACCCGTCCTCACTGCAGAAGAAGAAGCATTCCAAAAACTGGATTGATCCTGGCCCTGCTGGCCCTGCTCATGAGTAAGCCAGGGTTGTAAACACCCCACACCCCAGGGGAAGTGGCTCGTCCCCACTTCCCCACCCTTTCTTTGTTAAAAAAACACAGAACAGATCCCCCTGAAACCTCGCCACCCTCTTCCCCTGTGCAGACATTTGTGCACCCAAAGACCATCTAGATGCTCCCTTTGTTCTTGCCCGGACACATGCATGGTAGGGAGGGAGGGGTAAACACAAGGGCGGACCTTTAAACCCATTCAAAATTCCCAGGTCCTGGTCTGTCATCACACAGTATGCAGATCTCCCAGTTCAGGGATTCACCTGAGAAGGGAGCCCCCATTCTCCAGCCACCCCCAGACAGCGGGGTGGCCATCCTGGGGCGATGGCAATGGTGCATGTGTACACATGGGTGGGCAAGCTGGCAAGGGGTATCTTTTCGCAGCAGCTTGGCTGTGCTCTCACTCTAGCGCTTGCCAGGTGTGGGGAGCAAGGACAAAGTGGGAATCAGCCCGCCTGCCCAGCAACTGTGCAGTTGGACAGGCTGACAAGTCTGGGATCAGTCGTGGTAGTGTCCCTTTAGCCAGGGCCGTCCTTAGAGAGCCCTGGAGGGGTGCGGGACCCAGGGCAAATCAGCCAGTGCGGGGCCTGATTTCAGTTAATTCTAATGGGGGTTAAAAGAGTGGGGCCTGGGACAGGTGCCCTGCTTGCCATACCCTAAGGACAGCCCTGCCTGTAGCCTGGCAACTCCATAGCTGCCTAGCTGACAGAAGGGGCAGGGCTGGTTTTCCAAGATGCTGCCAATGAGAAGCATTGAAAGCATGGAGAAGCCATGTCGGGCGGATATGTGCCTCCACCTCTATCATCGCGGTTTGAAATTTGGTGTGAAACTGCAGTTATAGCTGCGTCAGCAGTCGGACATAATGCTTAGGCAGCCAAACCTCAGGTGGCAGCAGCAAATCTTAGAGATAACTGAAGGTTCCAACTGGAGTTTGCTGTGGCAAACCAGAGGGAGCTTTTGACCAATAACCACAGTTTCGCCTGTTTGGGCATAGCAGAGTTACAACCTTGGCCACGATTGACTGTGGTTATCTATTACATCTGAAAGCAGCCAGTATAAGGGACCTTCCTATGTTCCTAATGGTCTAGAAAACCACCAAACCTTTTGCAACCAGAACATGTATGTGGGTGGAATGGATTGTGCTAATAAGTGAATGTTCTTGTATGTGCATGTTAGGGATGTGCACGGAACCGGATGGCCCGGTTCAGTTTGAGTCCGAACGGGACTCGAACCTGACCGGTCCAGTTCAGTCCAGCACCCCCTTGAATGCCCCTGGTTTGGTCCAGTCGGGGGTGGGGGTGTTTGAGATTTATTTATTTATTTATTTATTTATTTATTTATTTATTTATTTATTTATTTATTTATTTTTAAAAACATTTTTACCATATCCCTTTCAGGGGAGTTCTTTGGGCCTGCGTGGGGGGGTGTCCACAGAGGTTCCCCCTCCCACCACCAGCCTCTGTTATCACCGCCAGCAGCCCGTTCGACTGGTTTTTCAGCTCGTTCGGGCCTTTGAATTCTGGCACAGTGGCCATTTTGGATGCCGCCGTGCCTGCGCAATTGGCCTCTGAGAAGCCAGGCATGACCCATGGAAAATGTGTGTGTGTGTGTGTTTGCAAATCCCCTGAACAGGTCTGGGTCACAGGAGGTGGTTTGGTTCGGCCCCGGACCATCGAACTGAACCAGCTCGACATTGAACCTGTTCTACGTTGAGCCAGTTTGCACATCCCTAGTGCATGTCTTATTTTTATTACAAGGACTTGACAAAAATGAGAATGTTCTAGAAATAATTGAGTAGCAGATAGAAGGAAAAGGAGTAGGGGAGCGCTGGAAGGAAATGATTGCCATGTAAAGATAAATGGCCATGGACTGAAATACAGAAGAGGCCAGAAAGTGTGGACGATGCACAGCCCACCACTGGTATAACTTTTGCCAGAAATACCTGTCAGTTTCTGAATACTAGTTCTGATGTCACAGGTTTCATCCCCATAGAATGCAATAGCGGAGTGTAATATCATCACACCACTTTTCCCAGTGCTGTGTACAGCTATAGCTGACAATTGTGTTTGCCTACACATGCACACATGCACCCAGAGCAGGGCCAAGGCTACTGAATAATTGATCAAGGTGGGACAAAAAGTGTTCTCTCCCACTCCCACCTCCTTGACCCACTGACACACTGTTGGGTCCTGATCTGAGGACTTGTCTCAGTTTTAAGCAAAAGAAGTTCACTCCAGGAGGGGAGAGGGAAATGTTCAGGCAGCATCCCTTGTCCCTCCTCTCCTCCTGACTGGCTGGCTAGTGAAGAGGAAGGGGCAGCAGAGGCCCATCTTCACTTCTTGTCCAAGGATTCACTCCAACCTTGCTGTACTCCTATCCCAGAGCCCTGAAATCAGCAGAGTCTAGCCCAGAGTCCTGAATAATGCTATCATCTTATCTTCAGGAGAGTTCCATTTGTCTCAGAACTGAGCCAGATGACACCTATGCTCTTGCTTATCTTCCCCATCTTCCAGCTAATTCGTCTGTTGTAGTCATTCTTACTTTCAAGAGCCAGAGATTCTTGCAAGCAGGAAGGCGATTGCAATGGCCTTCTCAACCACTGAAATGTCAAGGATATGTTGTGTATGTGTGGGTATCTAGATAGATAGACAGACAGACTTTATTTTAGTCCTATATATTACAAAAAATCTTGAAAGATTAAAAAAATATATTTGAGTCTATGATTATCTGTATCTGGTATATTCTGTTTACATCCTTTGACTCAAATAAACAGACCTAAGAATAAATATTGGTCCAATAGCATTAATATTTCCATATGAATGCCTGGAATGAAATATCTGTTCCAAGGCATTTCAAGGATGTTCTGTTCCTATTTAGGGGCATAAGAATGAAAGAACTGCTAGATCAAACCAAGCATCCATCTATTCCAGCATCCTGTTTCCAGCTATGGCCCACAGCTACTGGTATTCAGAGACATCCTGCCTCTAAACACAGAGGTTCCATTGAGTTTTCATGTCAAATAGTTATTAGTAACTTTACCCTCCATGATGATATCTGATAAGGGTAAATGTGTTGAAGGCCCCCAAGTTCTAAGCAAAGCTAAATCTCTGCTTCAGATTACAAAAACATGTATGTTAGCTGGATTTCCACTTAACAAAATGCCCTTTGCCTATTTGTAAGGCAGCTTCTGTACTTTTTAAATTTTGAATGGGTTTTGAATAGTATGCCACCTTGGGCTTTTAGAAAGATAGGCTAGAACATGTTAAACACACACACACACACACACAAATCCTGGATACTTCCTCCAGATGTTGAATCAATCACAATGTGCCAGGAATTATGCCAAAATGAAGTGAGTTATTAAGAAGGTGTGTGTGTCACCTTCTTATGTGTGTTTCTATTTCAGGCTACCATTGTGAGCAATTTAATAATCCCTTGGACTTCTTTCTGGATGTTATCAGTGGAGAAGTTGTGCAGTCCCAGCCTAGGCACGACTTGGGTGAGTTATTTACAGAAACTGACTCCTATTAAAAAAGAAAAAGTTCTGTTAATACTTCAGGTAAAGGTCACTGCATTTCCAAAAGAAAGCACAATCAACTGCCCCCAATACATGCATCATACAATACAAAGGTAAAATTCAGTGGCCAATCTTGCACTGATGCACCAGGCTTTTCTGTTGTGTGAGGAGGGGGCATGGCTTTCGGCAAGCCCCCCTTTCCTCTGCCGCCAGTTGTGCCTCAAAAAACCATGACCCTAAGAATCCCCCAACCTTCAGAGGCATAGTGGTGGGAGTCACAGGGGCTGCAGTGGAAGGAGGAAACTGTCAAAAATCATCCTCCCCCCACTTGCATGACAGAGTAACCTAATGTGTCAATGCAGGGTTATTCAGGATATCATCTAGTATATCCAATGTTAAGGCCAAAATCACACATCATGAGGAGACTCCAAGGTGGTGCTGCCAACCTCCATTTCCCTTGTAATATGAAAGGGCATGGGAGATGTGAGGTGACATCATCACGTCAGTGTCTTCTCAGTCTGTCACTTGTGGAGATAGGGGAACGGCTGGTGTGATGACATCATGCCACCCCCCTTTCCCCCCAACCACACATTACTGGGAAGATGCAAGTCATCAGCACCCACACATCCCCCAAACATAGGTTTGGGGGATGTGTGAGGCATGATACAATAGATTAACTAGTTGACATCTTGCGCAGCATAATGCAGTGGTTCTGAACTGCCCCTGCCTTTACACAACCCATGCTGTTGCAGAACAACCCTATTCTGCTACTGCTTAAAACTGTGCCATCTCAGTGGAGCGATGCTACATCCATTCTTTCCAATAGACATTGCTTTGCACAACTGCAATTGCCAATGCTAAGTTGAAGCCAAACAGGACTGCTCTGCAACAGGGCAAGTGGTGTTTTAGACACCCACTGTAGCACAGGAGGTTCAGGACCACCTACATGACTCTGTGTCAAGTGTCAGCCACCAAAATGTAGCTCTAAGATAAATTTGATTTAGATATTTCTAGCAGCCAAGGCAAATAAAGCATCATATATAATAAACTCCCCCCCCCGCCAACCCGCCCAATCTTGTTTAGAAGATACATGTTCTTGACCATAGTAGAACCAGTTTGGTCCAATACAGGAGACTGTCATCTCATTCTAATGTCTAAATAAAGAGAATTGTATAAAAGATCATGGGGGAAATCTTCAGATCTCAGCAACCACAAGGGTTAAAATGTAAATCAGGAAACAGGTAAGAGAAACAAACTGTTTGCCATCCAGAGGTCCACAGGCATTCCAATAGCACATAAGGAGCTCCCATGCAAGCAACCTTTTCGATGGAGGGGTCAGCTTTTGTGTGTAAGAAGGGGTGCAGAGGTGGCCCAAAGTATTGCTGTGCCTAAAGTGGGGCACCCAATGCTACCTTGCCCATACCAAGATGAATGCTCCTTGCAGAGCTTGTTAAGGGTCAGATCAGTCCTGAAGAACTGCTCTGAGGGCAGTAGCAGAAGACAGCTTGCCACCCTGCTGGTGCCCCAGTCATTTGCCAGCCAGTAGTCTGCCACAAGGGAAGGGAGAAAACTGTGAAAAAGCAATGGAGCGCAAAGTCAAGGCAGGGGAGGGCGTGGACTTCGCTCCCCTTCTACCTGTTCATGTAAAGGGTGGACCCACTCCACCTCCGTTGTATATGTGAACAGAGCACACATTCACAGAATTCATGGGGCAGCCCTGTCATCTCTCATTTGACTCTCAGATTTCAGCTGGGACTCTCAGTATGGTAAGAGATGGGTAAGACTGAAAATGTCTTCCCTGTGTGTAAGCAAGATTAGGCCAGCCTTCTTCTGCCTTAGCTCCAGGATAGGCAGTTATGTTGCCCCGAGTTTGACTGGAGTCCTCTTTTGCCTGTGACAAAAAGATAGTCCCTTAGATGGAGTGAGGGGAGCTCTTGCTCACTTTTCTTGCTCACCAAGTGCTGTTTGTATCTTAGAGAGACAAACTGTGTTTTGAGGGGAAATTATTTCCTTGCTCGCCACAGGCAACAAGAAGAATCACCATTTCTCCAACAGCAACTCTTCTCTTGACAAAAACCCACTGTCCAGCCATTATCGCGTCTCCTCTTACTATGAAGAGCTACAAAAGGAGCTGAATGGCTTGCAGTCACCTCTGAACCAGTGCTGTGATACCACCTCATCCAAAGCCTCTTACGCTACCTCATTTGGCCACCAGGTGAAGGCAACAGCATTAGGGATGGGTAGGAAGACGAACAGCTCTTCCAGACACCAAAAAAGAGCGCTTTGGAAGGAGCTTGCGAATAAGTTGAAGGTGAGAGCTTGCTCCGCATCCACACACACTCAGGCAGACAAACATTGGCTTTTCCAGTGTGATCTCACAGTGTGATCCCACTGGTCCCATGGCCAGCAGGGACCTCACACAATTTCCACTGGGCCACCTGCTGGCCAATTAAAAGTGTTTGGTTAATTACAGAAATCGGGAGCTGTCCGGTAGGTGGTGCTGCACAAATTGCACACGGCCTTTCCTTGCTGTGTGGCCTGCACATGAGATTGCACTGGAGAAAACAATGGGAGCCTGCAAGAGTGTGTGAAAGCTGAGTAAGTTCTTGCCTTCAGCTTATACGCAAGCTCTTTCTGAAGTGCTCTTTATTGACATCTGGAAGAGTCCAAAGAGGGCTGAATACACAAAAAAGCACAAGATCTTACCTAATAACCTATTCATGGGTTATTATAATGCCCACCTCACACATTACATATTTCATAGACTCTGAAAATGTTAGTGGGCTCTAATCTGTAGGGATGTGCAAAACCTTTGACCGAACAGATTTGCTTGCACAGAATGGGATTTGTTTGAATTGATTCAAATTCATCTGAACTCAAATTGAATTCACCCAAATCTGATGTGATTTTGATTCTGCTGCTGCTGCTGCTGCTGCTGCTACTACTACTACTACAAATATTTATATACGGCTTTTCAACAAAAGTTCCCAAAGCGGTTTACATAGAGAAATAAAAAATAAATTAAAATGGATCCCTGTCCCCAAAGGGCTCACAATCTAAAAAGAAAACAAGAGACACCAGCAACAGCCACTGGAGGGATGCTGTGCTGGGCCTGGATAGGGCCAGTTGCTCTCCCTCTGCTCAGTAAAGAAAGTCACCACTTTAAAAAGTGCCTCTTTGCTCAGTTAGCAGGGGAATGCTAACTGAGCCTAAATTCGAATTGATTCAAATTCACCCAAATTCAAATCAATTCAAATGAATCCCATTATGTGTAAGCAGATTTTCGTTTAATCAATTCGAATTCAATTTGAATTCAAATCGATTCAAATTTTTTGCACATCCCTACTAACCTGACAAAAAATTATGCTAAAATTAATTTGTTAACCTGTAAAGTGTCACAAGACTGTTGTTTTTTTGCTGCAACTGACTACTGCATCTACCCCTCTAAAAATCATTACATGAATGCAGCAAGGTACAGTGATTTAGCTGCAACTCCCTGTTGAGTAAGCTCACTGGCAAGATTTGGGCAATACTCTGCATAATGTGAAATAGAGATACCCATTAATGGGCCAGAAATGCAAGCAAAATTTCAGAGTTCTTTCTGTATTTTGACACAGAAAGTTAAATTGACTTTCTTTTACATTTGTTCCTAACCCAAATGTAAAGTAGCTGCAGTGTTTCATTCAAGTCTCCTCTCCACTTCTGAATAATTAGCAGAATTCCCAAGTGAAATTCAGAGGGCAAGAGTTATTCAAATGCACTTTAGATCTGAGAGCTTATGCTCCTTTGTATATTCACTTCAAATGCCTCAGATGTATATGAAAAAACCCCATGTGAGTGCGAAGTCTTTTTAAAATAATTTAATAATATAAGTTAAATAATTCAAGCAGTTACATGAATGAAAAGCAATACTGGCTAACTCAGTAATAAAAACTGATTTAAAAAAAAATCCTGCTGATATCACCAACGCTGGAGAATCTGTGTACCATTCATGAAAAAGCAACTATAAACCATTTAATCCAAATGTGGCCAGGGGAGCAGAACCATGGGTCCATTGGACCCATGGTTACGTGTTATATGCAAATGTGGCCAGTGACTGAATGAGGAAGCTAATATATAAATGTCAATTGTGGCTAACAATACAGATGTTATGGGCAGCATTTGAACTATGTTGGTCATGACCAAATCCCATTGAATTTCAGTGGTACTTAGTCATGGATAATTAACTAATCTGGATTCTGGCCTACGTGCTTGACTTGTATTACACTGTTTAGAGATATCTTTGCTTTTGAATGAGGAATACAGTGCATCATTGAATCTGTTGTAGATAAGATGTGTGTTGTGTGCAACTAGGATGTGTTTGTTTGCAATAGAAATCTGGACATCTGTATTTTGCAGATAATGGTCCCAATGATAAGGGTTAATGGTCCCATGATACTGTCACCGTGCATCAAGGTGAAAATATGCACAGATAAAAGGGGCCGATTCTGCACATCACATCTATGTTTGTTCCTTACTGAGGTCTGATAAGGCTAAGCAGCCAAAAATATACATAAACATATACATGGATGAATGATAAATCAGTGCTTTTCCCCTGGGGCAATTGTGAACTCTTTAAAAGCATTGTCAGTGTTGTTCATTTAAACAGATAATCATCTGGAAAAACTATGACCAAAGTGAACATAAAAGAAAGCTGCACTTAGCAATATCTCCATTTTAAGAAAAATATCCACTATCAAGAGAAGGATTTTTCAGGGCAAGCTATTGAACCTAGTGCTTGTGTCCTCTAGCTATATGTTGTGAGCTGCCGTAATGTGAAACATCTTCTCAGGAATCCTCAGACCTCCATTGGTCAGCTGCTTATGGGCATTGTCTTCTCCTTGTTGGTTGGGCTCCTTTACTACCAAATACCTGACACTATGCCTGAAGCCCTGCAGAACAGGTAAGAGAGAATGTTAGGGCTCATTCACACTGAGATGGCCCCTGAGCAGCAAACACCACCCCTCTCCTCTGTGCAAGCATCCTGACACTATGGCAAGTTTATATATATTTGAGCAGCATGATAGGCTTCTCGGCGGTAGTATTCACAGCTCACTAAAACCAAGAGTGAATTATCTTGGTCTGAGAATCGTAGTTGAGAGTCAGCATGATACAATGGTTAGCGTTTCAGATTAGGATCAAGGAGATCCAGGTTCAAATCCCCGCTCAGTTTACCTGGGTGACCTTGGACCAGGCATTCTGCCTCAGTCTGACCTACCTCACAGAGTTGTTGTGAGAGCTAATCATGTATACCACCCTGAGCTTCTTGGAGAAATTATTATTATCTATATATATATTTCTCCTAGGTGTGCCCAGGGAACATGCATCTCGGCAGCCCAGCTGATTGGCTGAGCTGCAGAGGCGCCTGATTGGCTGGCACACCCAAGAGGAGGAGAATTGGCTGCCTGCGGGCCAGGCAGGCCTGGCCTGGCAACTGGTGGTGGCCGCAGAGTGCGCATGGGGTGGGGGGGAGACAGAGCAAGTGAGAGAGGTGCGGGGGGGGAGGTGCGGGGGGAGACAGAGCGAGCGAGAGAGGCACGCAGGGGGAGAGACAGAGCGAGCGAGGGAGGCGCGGGGGGAGAGACAGAGCAAGAGAGACGCGCGGGGGGAGAGACAGAGCGAGCGAGAGAGGCACACAGGGGGAGAGACAGAGCGAGTGAGAGAGGCGCGTGGGGGAGAGACAGAGCAAGCGGGGAGACAGAGTGAGCGAGAGAGGTGTGGGGGGAAGAGACCGAGTGAGGGAGGTGCGGGGGGAGAGACAGAGCGAGCGAGAGAGGCACGCAGGGGGAGAGACAGAGCGAGGGAGGCGCGGGGGGAGACAGCGAGCGAGGGAGGCGCGGGGGGAGAGACAGAGCGAGAGAGACGCGCGGGGGGAGACAGAGTGAGCGAGAGAGGCACACAGGGGGAGAGACAGAGCGAGTGAGAGAGGCGCGTGGGGAAGAGACAGAGCAAGCGGGGAGACAGAGTGAGTGAGAGAGGTGTGGGGGGGAGAGACCGAGCAAGGGAGGCGCGGGGGGAGAGACAGAGCGAGCGAGAGAGGCACGCAGGGGGAGAGACAGAGCGAGCGAGAGAGGCACACAGGGAGAGAGCGAGCAAGGGAGGCGCGGGGGGAGACAGCGAGCGAGGGAGGCGCGGGGGGAGAGACAGAGCGAGAGAGACGCGTGGGGGGGAGACAGAGTGAGCGAGAGAGGCACACAGGGGGAGAGACAGAGCGAGTGAGAGAGGCGCGTGGGGGAGAGACAGAGCGAGCGGGGAGACAGAGTGAGCGAGAGAGGTGCGGGGGGAGAGACAGAGCGAGGGAGGCGCGGGTGGGAAACAGAGCGAGCGAGGGAGGCGCGGGGGGGAGAGACGAGCAAGAGAGGCGCGGGGGGAGAGACAGAGTGAGCGGAGAGGCGCGTGGGGGAGAGACAGAGCGAGCGAGGTAGACAGAGTGAGCGAGAAAAGTGCAGGGGGGAGAGACCGAGCGAGGGAGGTGAGGGGGGGAGACAGAGCGAGTGAGAGAGGCACACAGGGGGAGAGACAGAGCGAGTGAGAGAGGCGCATGGGGGAGAGACAGAGCGAGCGGGGAGACAGAGTGAGCGAGAGAGGTGCGGGGGGAGAGACAGAGCGAGGGAGGCGCGGGTGGGAAACAGAGCGAGCGAGGAAGGCGCGGGGGGAGAGACAGAGCGAGCGAGAGAGGCGCGGGGGGAGAGACAGTGAGCGGAGAGGCGCGTGGGGGAGAGACAGAGCGAGCGAGGTAGACAGAGTGAGCGAGAGAAGTGCGGGGGGGAGAGACCGAGCGAGGAAGGTGAGGTGGGGAGACAGAGCGAGCGAGAGAGGCGCAGGGGAGAGACACAGAGAGAGGCATGGGGGGAGAGACAGAGCGAGCGAGAGAGCTGTGGGAGGACCAGCCAAACGAATTATTCCAACTAAACCCAAAAAGGAAGTGAACTACAGCACAGATGCTCTGTGCGGGTTCAGCTAGTTATTGTTATTACATTTATATCCCACTCTTCGTCCAAGAAGCCCAGAGCGGTGTACTACATACTTAAGTTTCTCCTCACAACAACCCTCTGAAGTAGGTTAGGCTGAGAGAGAAGTGACTGGTCCAGAGTCACCCAGCTAGAATCCTGGCTGAATAAGGATTTGAACTCGGGTCTCCCCAGTCCTAGTCCAGCACTCTAACCACTACACCATGCTGGCTGGATATAAATGGCAGGATATAAATCTATACATAATTTGCTCATAATTCCAAGATGCCTCCTGGAGTGAATCTTGCCTAAGCACTTCCATGAGAACATTTCATCAAAATTTATACCCATGTGACATGTGAGAGCAACAAATAAGAGAGATCACCTGACATGAATTTATCCTGGACTAGCTGAACCCGCACAGAGCATCTGTGTGGTAGTTCACTTCCTTTTTGGGTTTAGTTGGGAGAATTCGTTTGGCTGGTCCTCCCACAGCTCTCTCACTCGCTCTGCCCCCCCCCCCACAACTGCTCTCTCGCTTGCTCTGTCCCCAACCCCCACAGCACCTCTCTCACTCACTCTGTCTCTCCCCACTCCACTCCTCACTCGCTCTGTCTCTCCCCCCACGCGCTTCTCTCGCTCACTCTGTCTCTGTCTCTCCCCCCGCGCCTCTCCAGCTCGTTCTGTCTACCCCCACGCCACTCTCGCTCACCCTGTCTCTCCCCCCACGCACCACTCTCGCTCGCTCTGTCTCTCCCCCCGTGTGCCACTCTTGCTTGCGCTGTCGCTCCCCCGTGCGACTCTCGCACGCGCTGTCGCTCCCGCCCGCACCTCTCTCGCTCGCGCTGTCTCTCAACCTCCAGAGCCTCTCTCGCTCGCTCTGTCTCTCAACCCCCCCAAGCCTCTTTCACTCTGTCTCTCCCCTGCGCGCCTCTCTCGCTCGCTCTGTCTATCCCCTCGCGCGCCTCTCTCGCTCGCTCTGTCTCTCCCCCAGCACGCTTCTCTCGCGTGCTCCGTCTATCCCCCGCCTCTCTCGCTCGCTCCTTCTATCACCCCTGCGCCTCTCTCGCTCGCTCCGTCTCTCCCCCCCCACGACTCTCTTGCTCGCTCCGTCTCTCCTCCCCACGCCTCACTCGCTCGCTCCATCTCTCAACCTCCCGAGTCTCTCTCACCCGCTCTGTCTCTCAACCCCCCGGGCCTCTTTCGCTCTGTCTCTCCCCATGTGCCTCTATTGCTCGCTCCGTCTCTCCCCCCGCGCGCTTCTCTCGCGCTCTCTGTCTATCCTCCCGCACCTCTCTCGCTCGCTCTGTCTCTCCCCCCATGCTCCTCTCTCTCTCGCTCCGTCTCTCCCCCCGCGCCTCTCTCGCTCGCTCCATCTCTCCCCCGCGCGCCTCTCTCGCTCACTCCGTCTCTCCCCCCGCGCGCCTCTCTTGCTTGCTCCATCTCTACCCCGCGTGCCTCACTCGCTCGCTCCATCTCTCAACCTCCCGAGCCTCTCTCGCTCACTCTGTCTCTCAACCCCCCAAGCCTCTTTCACTCTGTCTCTCCCCCTGTGCGCCTCTCTCGCTTGCTCCGTCTCTCCCCTGCGCGCCTCTCGCTTGCTCCGTCTCTCCCCCCACGCGCCTCTCTTGCTCACTCCCTCTCTCCCCCTGCCCGTCTCTCTCACTCGCTCTGTCTCTCCCCCCACGCGCCTCTCTCGCTCGCTCCCTCTCTCCCCCTGCCCGTCTCTCTCGCTCGCTCCATCTCTCCCCCGCGCACCTCTCTCGCTCGCTCTGTCTCTCCCCCCACGTGCCTCTTGCTCGCTCTGTCTCTCCCCCCCTCCTCTCTCGCTTGCTCTGTCTCCCCCTCACCCTGTGCGCACTCTGCGGCCACCACCAGTCACCAGGCCAGGCCCCCCAGCGGCCCTGGCCCTCAGCCAGCCAATTCTCCTCCTCCTGGGTGTGCCAGCCATTCAGGCACCTCTGCAGCCCAGCCAATCAGCTGGGCTGCTGGGAGGCATATTCCCTGGGCACACCTAGGAGAAATATATATATATATATATATATATATAGCAGGGACGTAACTACTATTAGGCAAGGGGAGGTGGCTGCCTGGCGGCCCGCACGCCTTGAGGCCCCCCCCCCAGGCAAGTCACATGACTATATATTGTGAAGTGTGTGTGTGTTATCAGCGAGGGGCCTATTTTAAAATTTTGTCTCTGGGCCCACTCCAGCCTTGTTACGCCCCTGATATATAGATATTCAAGGTTGTGTGTACTAAAAATTTGGAAACTCTGCACCAGGCATTCCAAATTCTGCAAGCTCTATATAATATACCAATTGAACCAATCTGCATCATTTTTCTTACAAAAAATAGTTCTGCCATTTTTACCATTTTGCAAAATCTGTACTTTCTCATAAAGGGGAAGGACCAGGAGCTGTGCAGGGCTGCAGCTCTGACCTCAGTCACAGTTAATCTTACCCAGCTTCACCTGAGATCTTCCTCTTTGACTGCCAGATAACAAATACATCTCTTCACTGCACATCATGATAATGGAGAACCTTAGTATTCATTCCAAAATGAATAAGCAAATTTCTAGATAGTGAAGGCATGGCCCAAAGTGCAGGGGTGATGCCCACTGCTGGATTGTGCACCCCATACTGAGAGAGAGAGAGAGAACATTTATATGTTGCTTTTCAACAAAAAAAGTTCTCAACGCGGTTTACATAGAAAAATAAGAAGACAATACTACACTCTGTGCCCCTATAGAATTGCACCATCCATACACATCTACTCCTGTATTTTTCTTCTGTGATTGCCTGATGACAAACATTTATCTTCTTTGCAGATTAGGAGCTTTCTTTTTCCTGGTCCTCACTCAGATATTTGGGAACTTGTCTGCTGTGGAGCTCTTCATCTATGACCGAAAACTCTTCATGTGAGCAACTGTCCTGTTCCAGAGGAACTCAATTACAGTACATACAGTGGTCCCTCGACTTACGAAGTTAATCCATTCCGAATGCACATTCGTAGGTCGAAAAGTTCGTAAGTTGAAAAGCGGTTTCCCATAGGAATGCATTGGAAACGGATTAATTCGTTCCGGAGCCTAGGAAAAAGACCCAGACACCCATTTTTATGTGCAAAACTCTTTATCAAGTGCACTTTAAAGGCATGCAAAATGCAAACTCCACAAACTCTGCAAACTCCTGCAGAGCATTGCTCGCCATGGAGCAACGACCACATTATCAAAATTCGTAAGTCGAGGAAACCGCATCTAAAATTCGTAAGTCGAGGAAACCGCATCTAAAACCGCCAACGGTTTTCCGTTCGGATGTCGAAAAATTCGTAAGCGTGCGGCCACTTTTACCTTTCGTAAGTCGAAAAATTCGGATGTCGAGTAGTTCGTAAGTCGAGGGACCACTGTACTTGAAATGGGTAGAGCCATGACCTTTCCAGAATCTCATGCAGTCAAGAATCCTCACTGACACAGCCAGCTCTGCTTTCATCCAAAAACTAACTGAATGTGTTGTAGTGTACAGGAGAACCTCCGTATTCGTGGGGGTTTGGTTCTCTGTTGCTACCATGGATGTGGAAACAGTGAATTCAGAGGCATTGGGGCAATGGGAACAAGGGGGTTAGGTTCCCGGAGATTGGGAAATGTTTTTTAAATGGGAGGAAATGGCTCTAAAAATACAGAGGGGAGTGGCCCACCATGATCCTTGAGTCCCCAGCAGCACAGAAATGCCCCCCAATAGCAAGAAATTGGCCGAAAACATGTTTTTTGGGGGAGGGGGGTCTTCAAAGGGAACCATTTTGAGGCTCCTAATCTCAAAACCTGTGGATACACAAAAATTAACCCTTTAGTTCCCTCCCCCCATCCCATGTATACCGAGGTTGTGTGCCAATCCCTTGACCGCGGATACATGAAACCGCAGATATCGAGTCTGCAATTAACAAGGTTCTCCTGTAATAACTTGGTGAACAAAAAGAGCCACCCTAAAACAGATATATATTCTTATCTTTATCTTAATTTAAATCAGTGAATAAATGTATTCACAAACAGGATCCACAATATACTCACTTTTTGTAAAATATAGGTTATTTGTTTTATTTAAAATATTTCTGTACCGCTCAAAACTTGCATCTCTGGGCAGTTTACCATATGGTCATAAAAGTAACCTGAATAAAACCAATATTAACCAAAACAGAATATATATTTTAAAAGACAATTAACAAAATAAAATCTCCATGATAAAGATAAAACCATATATAGTATGTATGTGTGTGTGTGTGTGTGTGTGTGTGTGTATCTATATCTATATCTATATCTATATCTATATCTATCTATCTATCTATCTATATATATATATATCCATGTCCCGAAGGGAATACTCCAACAGGAGTCCTAAGCTTCAAGGGAGTAAAACTTCTGTATCTGGGGTATGGAATAAACTGTTCCTCAAAGTAGCTTCTTCTCCCACGGTATAGCACAGCACAAGGAGGTAATTTAGCAGTCTGATGTCCTTAGCCAGACATGTTTTGACCGATGCACAATCTTCATCAGTGGCATTAACTGTGATGAATCACACTCCTTGTATTCCCATATGGTTGTTTAAAAATTCAGCATGTAATCTACTTCAAAACAGCTCTGTTGCTGTGCATATCCTCTCTCCAAGGTTTTGTGTAGTCACAGGAAGTGTGGTTGTTTGGGTGGGCTGTTTCTACTGCACTCAGGCATCTGCTGTTGGACCAATTTGGCCATTTTTGAGGTAGCCCTCTAGAGCTGCAGGCAAAACAAAAACAACCCTCATCTTTTTAGAAATATGAAAAGTTCTAAATACACTCTCAGACAACAGCTATTCATTCATTCCAAAATTATCTCACCTTTCTTCATAGATTCAGAGCAATTTACAGCATATTTTACCATCCATTGCAACAGCAGAGGTACAGGAGCTCATAAAAACAAAGCACTTTGTGACCCCTTAGAGACTCGTGCATTGTAGCCTGGGCTTTCAAAGGCAAGGACCTACTCCAAGAGCTACACCAGCCAATTAAGTAGGCCAGGGGTTCCAAATTTCAGGCCCCCAGAGTTGCTGAACTACTACACCATCATAATTTCCAGCCACAATGTCCAAAAGTCATTGTGGCTGGAGATTATGCGAATAGTTACTGCTGTAACGAGCAAATACCTAATAAATGGAACATGGACCCAATTAGATCAGGAGTCTCAAACATAAAACACAGGTTTGAAAAACTAAGTAGGAACAAGCAAGCTCATCCTCATTAATTAATTAATAATAATTATTATTATTATTATTATTATTATTATTATTATTATTATTAATTTGATTTCTATACCGCCCTTCCAAAAATGGCTCAGGGTGGTTTACACAGAGAAATAATAAATAAACAGGATGGATCCCTGTCCTCAAAGGGCTCACAATCTAAAAAGAAACATAAGATAGACACCAGCAACAGTCACTGGAGGTACTGTGCTGGAGTGGATATGGCCAGTTACTCTCCCCCTGCTAAATAAATCGGCTTTCTTTATCTCTATTTAATCAAATCAGTGATTGACATCCTGACTAACAAAGTGTGTGGGTGCTCCCATCATCAACACCAGCCCCTACACTGGTCTGCTGTGCTTCCAAAATGCGGGTCCTCTTCTTGTGCAAGTGTACAAATTATTTTTGGAGCTTGCCTGTGCTTCCAGAGCACTTTGCTAGATTGGAAACACATTGCTTGATCCTCAACAACATGTTTCTTGTCTACACATCATTAGTCAGGACATCAGCAAGTAGCTTTAAACACTGGGGATGGGGTCATGTAACCTTATATCTAATTTTAGGGAGGTCACAGTATCACAATGTTTGTTAACCCCTGCTTTACCTGACTATACTTGTCCAGCTTTTCCTTGAAAACTGACAAGGAAGAAGATTCCAAACTCTTGACTTGGGGAAAGCTTTTAGGCTCCATTAAAGGTAAAGTGTTCCATCAATTTCGATTCCTGGCGCCCACAGAGCCCTGTGATTGTCTTTGATAGAATACAGGAGGGGTTTACCATTGCCTCCGCCCGTACAGTATGAGATGATGCCTTTCAGCCTCTTCCTATAGCGCTGCTGCCCAATATAGTACCAGCGGGGTTTCGAACCGACAATCTTCTGCTTGTTACTCAAGCATTTCCCCGCTGCACCACTTAAGGTGACTTTAACCTCCATTATCAAACTTTTATTTCAAATCAGAAAAGGTATTTGACTTGCTTGTTGGCTTCAATGCTCAAAACCTTTGCTCATCCTTGAACCTTCTACAGATGACATGGCATGTTTTTGTACTTTATTGACATGGTTTTCTTCTTCTTTTCCTAGCCATGAGAGTGCCAGGGGCTACTATAGGACCTCTGCATATTTTTTGGCCAAAGTGTTTGCCGATCTTCTTCCCAATCGTATCCTGCCTGTGCTGCTGTTCTCTTCCATTTCATATTTCATGATGGGTGAGTATCTGATCTATGGCTTAAACTATTAACAGGTGGTAGTGGTGATTATGATTGTGGTCATGGTAATGGTAATTATGACGTGTGACGTGTTCCAATACTTCCAGTTCCAATACTTTAAAAAAAAAACTAATCCAGGATTTTTAAAAGTAAAAAACCTACCCAAACCTCCATGAATATCTAGGACAGGCTTAGTGCTTACCTTTGTATGCAAGCAATTCCTCTCAATGCAATCTGTCCAGCCCCACCACCTCTTTTTTTGGTGGGGGAGGTAGATTGAGCAGCAACAACTCACTACACAGGTATGCACACACAGTTAATAAAACCATTTTGTGCATGGTATGGGTGGTGGAAGCAAAAGTAAAGGGCCAAGATTCACTCCTGCAGCCATATGTGAACTGGGCCTGTTAAATTACTTGGAACTGTACAAATTTCTGCAGTGAGAAACTTGCATTATTTTGCTTAGAGCAAGAGGAATACAATAAAGCAAGGAGGTGCAGAGCAGAATTAGTCATTACAGGCAACACAAAGATGAAAGAAATCCATGTTTCTTTCTTCCCTCTTCCTGGAGACAAATAAGACATAATCTGACACCCTGCTGTGCATTTCCCCACCCTTGCTCTTGAAGATTAACTGGCAGGCAAAAACACAGCGAGATAGTCTCACATGACACTTTATTATACTATAGGGATAGGCTGGTTGGTTTCTCTCTTACACGGTCAACTTACAAAAACTCAGATGTATTTTAAATCTCATAAAAGGGACATATGAATCTGGTTTACATGATCCTGATGATGCCCTCTTTCTTAGCAGCACAGAAATGTCTTGCACGAATAGATCAAAGACCACCTAACCTAGCATTTACCAAATACATGCTTAGCAAGTATTGCACCAAGGTTCTAGGTAGGCTTCATGATTTATTTTCATGAATCCCTAGGCAAACTGCCTTCCAGGAGCCAACAGACGTGCTCCGCTGCCACCACCACCACATGAAGGCTATGGACCCAGGCTGGTCTTGGGGATCAGCAGTGGGCCCTTGGCAGCTGCCCAATGTTGCTGACCCCCGGCTGCCAACCCTGGTCTTAGTTCATTCATGGCAATGTTTTTGTATTCCCAAGAGGGTCAACTCTCCTAGCAGTCACCCATGTATATATTTGCCCAAAATAGCAATTGACCAGGGTGATCTACCCACTTTCCTTAAAGACTGTGGAGGAAGCATGCTGTGCAAGGAGACTAGCCAAACAGAAGCTGAATGAGAGAACTTCAGTGGGTGCAGGGACAGAAGTGTCCCATAGCAGCACTGCATGAGCTAGAACTTTCGTGGATGTCATGCAACTTTTCTTTCTTCCTGCCCATCCCCAGGTCTCAAATACAATGCAGAGTCTTTCTTCCTGCACGTTTTGTCTCTTAGCCTGACCAACCTAGCAGCAGTGAGCATGGCTTTCCTGGTCAGCGCGAGTGTCAACACTTTTGCTGTGGCCAACATCTTGATTGCCCTCCCTTATGTCTTCATGATGGTAAGCTGGTGGGTTTTTGCACCATGCAAGAACAGCACTCATTTTGAATACGTGCCCTACTACATAGAGCATGGTCTCTGAGTTTTAAGCTTGGTGTACTTCTCTGCAATGTACTTCGATATGACAGCAGAAAACCAAACCCTAAAGTGCTGATGGTGCAAAATAAAGTACAAGCTGAAACTCAGGAAGTACCAATACTTGTTCCTCTGACTCCTACCCACTTTTGCAACTAAAGGCCAAAACAGATGTTATGCATAAATGATGGAACAAACCCTCAGTGGCCCTTCCCTCCCCCACCTCCCTGGTTTCTTGCTCAGAAAAAGCAAGCTTTAGGAAGGGGTGATCTGATGTGAACCAGAGAAGCATCAGGTGAAGAAAGCGTTAAGCACCCCTTCTTCACCCTCCCACGGTCTATTCATGTGAGGGCCAACAAACTTAAAGATGAATCTTGACAAGCCAGAGGTGTTACTGGGTGGCTCATCTGTGCCAAGTGTAGCTGTTTGTCCTGTTTTGGATTTAGTTATACTGCTCCTGAAAGATCCACTCCACAGTAATGGGTGCAGGGTGCTTTTAGATCCAGCCATTTCATCAGAGGCTCAAGTGGCCTCAGTGGCACAAAATGCCTTTTACCAACTTCAGGTTGTATGCCAACTGCAACCTTTCCTGGAGAAAAATAGCCTCACTACAGTTATCCATGCTCTGTTAACATCCCAGTTGAATTACTGCAATGCATAATGCATGGGACTGACCTTGAAGATAGTTTGGAGCCTGCAGTTAGGTGGTGGTTGAGATACTTACTGGGGCCAGACATGTGGAGCAGGGCTCCCAGTCCACTTCTGGGTCCAGTTCAAGGTTCTGGTCTTGACCCTTACCACCCTATGTGACTTAGGACCAGGGTGCCTCAAGGACTGCCACCTTTCATACCAACATGCCCAGGTGTCAAGCCTGGCCTCTGAGGTTCTGCTCCAGGTACTTATCCCATCTGAAGTGCAACAGATGGAGGCCTGTGAAAAGGCCGTTTTTGTCACGGGATGCCTTCCCCAAAGCGGTATGCCTGGCATGCAGCCTGTCATCATTTTGCTGCTTGGTAAAATCCCATTTGCCCAGGCTTCTAATGTACTGCGTTTCATTGGCTCCTCCTCAAGGTTACTGAACCTGCTTTTAATAAGACCTGTTTGTATTGTATTTTTAAAAACATTTGATATGGTTTTAGTTTGATATTTATTTTTTAAATACATGTATATACCACTTTCCCCCCAAGGAGCCCAGAGCAGTGTACATGGTTATGCTCATCCCCACAACAACACTGTGAGGTAATTAGGATGATAGATAAGTGACTGGCTCCTGGGGATTTGAACTCAGCTCTCCCTGGTCCTTGTTCAACACTCTAACCACTACACTATGCTGGCTCCTTTGGTGTTTTTATGATAATGGCTAGCTGCTCTGAGAAGCTTTGCTTGAAGGACAGAGTAACAATTCTGTAATAAAGAAATACACTTCAGATTCCTCTGCTCCCTCGAAGCTGTTTTTCATGAGAAACCAAAAGAGCCATGCCATTATACATATGTTTGTACATACCATGAAGTTTGGCTGCAAACACCGTGCAAGACCTCTTTCTTCCTCATCTTTTTCCATCAAAAAAAGTACAAGGCCGCTCATATTAAGAGAGAGCTGAATATTCAAATGATCTTAGATGCAGCAATGGAAGTGCAGTGTAAGTAGAAATACACAAATGCATTAAGGAAAGCCTTTAGAAAAGGCTAACTCACTAAAGCAGCCAGTGTTCTGACAACAGTGTCATAAATACTTTGAACTGATACCAATGAAATTTGTTTTTTTTTCTCCCAACTCTTTTTAAAGATGCATACCTACTACATTCTCTCCTTACAGTTTGGGGGACTGAAAGTGGCCAGACATTTCAGTTGTGCTGCTCAGGAAAAGAATTAACCTCAAAGGGTGGTGCTATGAGCCTCTGTAGGACTAAAGTCTTTTGTGTGACTTTTAACTCTTTTTTTGGTTTTGCCTTACTATCTCCTGCAGGTCTTTGGTGGGTTTCTTGTAAACTTGAATTCTATGTTGACATGGCTCTCCTGGATCAAATGGATCAGTATCTATCGATATGGCATGAACGTGAGTCATGGTTCTTTAGGGGCAGAGAGAGAGAGCTTTCAAAAAGCTCAAAGAAAATGAAACTTTACCTGTGGACATAAAACCCCTTTTTACCACATAGAATTCCCTGCTTTAGCATTCATGAGCTCTTGTTCACCTAAGAGCCATAGAAGCAAAGGGTCCTATACTGTTCTGCATTGCTTTAAAAAAAGTCACCACCTCATGGGCCAAAGACATGAAGGATTTTATGCTCAGTGGCTTACATACTGCACATTTGTCCTGTGTGTGTGTGCTGTGAGCACCGCAGAAACTGCTGCATGCCCATAACACAGCTCTTCCACAGATGCAGGAAACTGTTCAAACTCCAAATAATGGTCACTCATCACGCAACTGTATTCATGCAATTCCAAGGATTTGTGCAAGTGTGGACATTGTGTAATCTGCAGTGCCCAAAACGCCTGTGGGATGCTACACAGTATGTAAGCCAGTAACATCAGGAAATCGGTAGTCCTTATTTTTTAATTGAAGTGACATTCTCTCCTCCCACCTCACCTTGTTAGGGCTACAATTCACTAGTCATTAAGTATGGACAGCACAGTGCACTATTGCCCGCTGCAAAACCATCCAGCAAGAACAATTACTATACTAGGCTGATCATCATCAACTGGTTAAGCAATTAGTGAGTTAGTGCTTTTTGTTTGGATCCCAAGTATAAATGGCTCTAGGTGGACACAGGTTATTCAAAATGTTCCTGCCCAGAGTTTTAAACACTCTTCTTTCCAGATGAGCTTTAATATGGTAGGAACAGCAGAGCTCCGATTCTTGATTCTCGGTGTTTCCTGACTTTGATAGGCTCTCTCTAAGGGCTAAGCACACAAATCCTTCCTGCATTCATATTCCCTCTGAAAACACGGGTTTAGAAATCCATGTTTGCTGAAATAACATAGTTCCAACTTCCACCCTCCATCTATCATTCCCTTTTTGGGTTGCAAAAAGGAAGGGTAAAACCCAATGGGAGGGGCCTGTTCCTTGTGCGGAAAAGCATGTCACGATCTAGGAAACTTTGAGACCGTCAGAAATCAAATATTTCCTCTGTCTTTGTGGCAATAGATTTTCACATAATTTGAGTTTGGAAATAACATGTTTTCATTTCAGGCTCTAACCATCAACGAACTTACAGGCAGAGTCTTCTCCTTGAATTCTACCAGGTAAAGAAATTTCCACTAATAACCTCACACAAAGACCACATGGCTGAGAACAAGAAATCGTGGCTGACATATCAGACAAGGGAACGCAAGTGGCTGGAGCCCCTGCGCATGTGTGAGCACCACTGATAGGGCTGCACTGCAGGACAGCAGCAGCACTCCATCGTAAAGCTCCATGACTGCCGTTGTACAACACAGTGCCCATTATTTCCAGTAGGCTTCGCGTTGCACAACTGCATCCAAAGAGCTTAGCAACCACACATGTTTACCCTGCAGCAGAGCCCCATTGTGTGGCTTACACACTGCGCTGCCACTACCATTCCCTTGCACAGTAGAAGCAGTGTGCCAAAATTGATATCAGACATCTGTCTGTGTTTGAGTGGGAAGAATTCAGTCTTCTCAATAAAAACAGTGATACCTAAAGAGTTGCCTCGATTTCACTGTTTTGTGCAGCCAGATGCTGCCTTGGGTAAGGCACTGCAGTCCTGCAATTCAGCATTATGGACACATAAAACTGCACTGGATGTCAGCCACCGATTCTTGTATCATAGTCTGTTGAGGTTGTATATGTGGTCCCCAGATGTATGTTTCTGCTTACCAGGTTGGCTTATGAGGAAACGTGTGTGCACACTTCTAGTACTTTCTTATCACTGTGCTATGAACATTCATAGGTCCTGGCAGTTTATAGAATTGTTGGTTTGATTTTTAAAACATTTTTAAAAGTTAGACATATTTACTTCTACATTCCTAGGGAGGTCCTCTCAGTATGCAGACCCACTACCTTATTTTTGGGTGGCCCCATTTTTCTTCCAATCAGATAGGTTCAGGAAGGCCCAAGTTTGCTATTAGAGAAGAAGAATGTAATTTCTATGCAGTGGGTTGCCTGCTTCAGAAGGAATAATTATGCTGGGGAAGTATAAACTGCCTGACCTCAAACAGAATTAGTGGTAGTCAAAATGCCACTGGTGCAACTAGAGAACAACTAATTCCCCCTTTAACACAGACTTGGTTAAAGGGAATACTGTTGTTGGAGATGAGGGAACTACTGATATAGGATCAATCCCAGGAAGAAAAGATGGGCCCTCCTTGTTTGGAAAACAGAAGAAAACTGACCACTTTCCAGCTCTCTTTCCCATAGCCCCTTTCTCTCCCCTTTTGGACACCACCTACTTTCCTATTATTTTAGATATTTTATCCTCAGTACATACAAGTAAAATATTATATTGAGAATACTGGGGCAGGGTTTGCCTAGTCAGGTACTCAGCCATAGAAGAGATGAGCAGGAATTACATATCTAAAATGCTGAAGCAGTGCTCTGTTATATAACTTTCTTCATCCTAAAATACGTAAAATACAAGCTGGTTTTTTTGGTAAAATGCTCTATTGTGCTTCCTTTCTTGCAGTATCCATGGAGAGCTATACATGGAGCAGCAAGAGATTGACTATAGTACCTGGGGCTTCTGGGAGAATGAGCTGGCCCTCCTCTGTTTGACATGTATATTCCTCTTTTTAGCCTACATCCAACTCCTAAGAGTAAACCGTTGGAAATAGAGCAGAAGTTGGAGTCCTTCCATTTACTTTCTTCTCCAATTGGTGATGACCTGTCAAATTAACATGTTACTAACACGGAAAAACAAATGGGTAGGGAAACAAAAGGTTCAACCCTCCTCCTACTAATGTGAAAAGCGAAAGACCAGGACTGCATCCAATATTTACACAAGGGTTTGGATTTTTTAAACAGTAATAAAATACAAGAGATGTCTTGCTTCTTTTACAATCAATGTCTTGGTGCTATCAGTTAATTCTTCTCGTATATGATTAAAAACATGCAGTTTAGACCTTCAGGTAAAATCATTTAGCAAGTGGAGACCTGAGAATTCATGGCAGTTTGTTTACAAAACCAGTCTGTAACTATTCATATACATAACCTGATGATTAATCATTCACTGCTCTTCCCAGGAACAGCTTACAATCCTTTTTAGCCTCACGTCTTTTGTACTATCAGTAGGGGTGTGCGATTCAAGTTACCCTCAAATTGATTCGGGTTGAATCAGGAGTGATTTGCAAATTCAACCCTGAATCAAATTGCCCTCAAAACAGAGGGCCCAATTTGGGGTTGAGGAGAAATCAATTTGGGTGATTCGAATGCCATTTTGAGGCCCGTTTTCCTGGGGAAATGGGCCTCAAAATGGCACCTCCCCGCCCCACCCAGGGAAAGCTGGTCTAACAATTGGGATTGGCAGGTAGACAAACCCTCCTTAGTGCATTAGCCTGCTTCAGAGGACTGGTCTACCTGGATAGATGTGCTAAGTCCAGAGCAGAAGCCTGGTCTACCCATTGATTCCAATGGGTAGACCAGATCTCCCCAGAAAAATGGCAGTTGAATCACTCGAGTCAACTCAAGTGATTTGAAGTTGATTTGTTGAGGCAGCCAGCCAAGCTGGCTGTTCTCGATGAATCAGTTCAAGGTATTTGTGATTGTATCAGAGCTTGAATTGAATAGCAAAAATTGATTTGTGCACACCTCTAACTAGGGATGTGCACGGAACCAGTTCAGAGGCCCTTTATGGGCCTCCGAACCGGTTCAAACGACTGGTGGTTCCACTGGTTCAAAGGCAGAGGGGTTGACTTTAAGGGGGGGGCGGGTGCACTTACCCCTCCCTCCACCGGCGCTCCATTAGCAAAGGGGTGGCAGCATACCTCCCTGACACCCCATCCCTTGACAGACTCTACATCACCAAAAGTACCCGATGGACCTGCACATCTTATCACAATGACGCGTAGTTATCACAAAGATGCACTTATCACAAAATTGTCTTCATTGTCAATGTAAAAGCAGGCTGTGAGTAAGTTACGCATTTTTCTCTTGGAAAGCTATTCTAGATGTTGGGTGTCACAAATAAAAAGGCACTCCCCTTTATACCCACTGACTGTACATCTGACAGCAGTGGGGCCTGAAGGTGGGTCCCTGCCATGGAATTGAGTTAATACTGAGGGAGGTGATTCTTGAGATATCGAGATCCCAGGACATCTTCAAAAAATAAAAACCACCACTCTTGTGAATGGTGCCTGGATGCAAGTTGGTAACCAGTGAAGCTGGAAGATGATCAGGGTAATATGTGAAAGAATGGCTCCAATCAAAACTCTGATAGTCATATTCTGAACCAATTGATGCTTCTGGATTATCTTCAAGTGCAGCCTCATGCTGAGCATATAACAGTAATCGGTGATGAAAAATCAGAGAAAGTGGCGAGGAGGAGAACTGTTTTTATTTTTGGCACATTCAATCTTAAAATTCATGTCCAAACAATTTTTTAGCAGTTCATAGTAAAAAGATGCAGTAAAAAAAATATTTTTTTTAACAAAAATCATAAAATTTATTTTTTGTGTAAACAATTCAGTTTTTCATTGGCATATGTGCACACATCAGAATTCCAAATCAGTGGGCAAAAGGAAAAATGCTCTCCAGTACATAATGAATAATGAATCAGGAATATCAAATAAAAGTATAATACAAATATCTATACAATAATAAACTGCATTCTTAAACAACGTTGGCCTCAAATCAGTCATTACTTAACTTGCATCAAATAGGGGCTTGTATCAGAAAGGCAAAAAAAGGCACACACAGTCAAGGCCTCCACAGTGTATTAAGGCCACCACCGTGTTTTGCGTAAGAAGTAGCATACAAATATGATTGCCCAGTATTGAAAATAACATCTTTAAAATATAAAAAAGACACTTCATCAGTTCAGAATCAATATGAAGACACAATTTGAAAAACATAGAGTATTACTTTCATACTAGAATTCAACAATATTTACATTTGAACACTTTCCCAAAATAATTTTAGTATAAACTACAATTTCTATGAAGAAATCTGCCTAGTGGCAAGGCCAAAGCCTTGGAAATAATTAAACAAACAGGCAAGACCTGCATAAAACTAAAGTTAACCCCTGCCCCCCCCCAAAAGGCCAGAACTCTCCAGTCAATAAAACACAGCAGCTGACATCTTGAATAACGATGTATACATGCAGTGGTGGGGGAAGATGCGCACTGCTAGCAGCCCGCTTCCAAACCAAGGATGCTTGCATGGGTGAGGAGGTGGTTTTCACCAATCCTCCCTCTCCCAAAAGCATGTCTCTGAGAATCACACAACCCTCAGGGACCTAACTGCAGGTTGCACAGGAGCACTTCCAGGTGGAAGGAGGATCAGCAAAAATCACCCTCCTCCACCCACACAAGCATTTGCACTTCAGAAACAGGACCACTCGTGGTGCACTGGGGCGGGGGTTGCTGCGTGTGCACAGCATTAGTGACAATGTTAGCCAGCAAAAGGCATCCTCCTTTGTCAAAATCAGGGAACTGTTAAGGTCAAGTCAACCAAACAACCATTTTGAGATGGCAAAGTCATCACAAGGTCATTTCAAATGTGAAAAAGTGGCCTTGTGTTTGCACTTCCTGCATGGTAACTTGCTACAAAAATTAGCTGGAAAGAATATTAGCTAGAAAAATAGCTAGAAAGAATGGTTAGTGGCACCATTACATAGGTAAGCTATACGGCCTTTGTACACAAAGTTAATTTGTCTACAATAATAATTGTATTAGGCTACATCACAGATTTTCTCCTGGTTTAGCTGTATAGCGTTATAGTAAAACTGGCTTTATTTTTAGATGCCACAAGAGATTTAACATATTTCAGGATAAGAACCAGAGATACTCCTAAAAGAATGCTCAGCACTGAATTGCTGGCTGACATTCAGACTAATGTTTCACTAGTGCAACCAACAAAGGTGTGTTCTTGCATCATTGCAAGAAGGTCATGCCGCCGCACAAATGCTCAAAGTCCCGCAACGTCTTGCATCGCAACAAGGATCGTGCTTTGCATCATTCCCTCAGCATGGACTGGGGAAGACATTTCACAGCAGGAGGCACGCCTCAGGTTGCATACCCTCTTGTGCCAGCACACCACCAGTCTGGAATGCAAGCTCCCAGCTGAGCGGAATGAACTAGCACATCCTTGCACTAATGCAGCCACTGTGTACTAGTGAAACATGTCCACCGGGCTGGAAAGAAGCAGGAGGTTTAATTTCCAAATATAATTCTTTACAAATCACATTATGCTCGACGACTTTCAAAGCACCACACATGGGGATGTTAATCATTTGTCTGACTTGCTCAGAGGACAACCTAGTGTTACTCAGGATAACACATACAGCATCCAGCTCCTTCAAATTCAATGTCAGACTTCTGCCGGCTTCCACCAAGTAGTGTTTCATTCAATTTGTGCTCATTAATGATGTCCTCTACTCGGGTGATGTAAAGCAACGATAACAACACTCCAAGGAACTGGAAAGTAAAGTGGCAGCCGCAACAAGTAAGTAGAATTGCTGGACATCACTCTACACTAACATTTGGGGCATTACAGCATTTTTATGGCTACTGTTCATTTGGGAGTGAGGGCCAATTTTCAATTTTATATTTTGTATTTGAGTACTCATCCCTTTTGCCAAGCATGGAGGACCCAAGCATGTAGAATTTGCCTCTTAACATTCTCAGAAAGGGCATCTGTGGGGGAACTGGGTCCTGCTTCTGAATATGGTGAATTTTGTACATGCACATTGTTCACACCTTATAAGAGGCAATACATATTTTGTACGTTGGTATCCACATCCAAGTACAAATGTAACATAAGAAGTAGCCCTCTAACAAATGCCACTTTGAGGCAAGAGGAATGTCATATTTAGAGAAACAAAATATGTATTTTTATAAGCGTAAAATTGGTAACAATCAAATCAAGTGGATGGATGCTTGAATAAGATACCCACCCCTGTAAGTGTAGCAGTTCTGCTCCTCCAACTCCCAAAGGCCTGTAACATCCCACACAGCAGACTGGGAGATCAAGGCATGAGCTTAGGTGACCAAAGTCCAAATGCTGAGGAAATGCACAGAAGTGTGTACAATAGGGTAGATACTTCCTACTGAGACAATGCACACGGAACACAGGAAATTCCCCAGGCAGTCACAGGAGTCATTAATACAAAAGATGGCCAATAGCCAAACCTTGCTTGTGAAGCAAGTTTATCTTTTGTAAAACTGTTGCCCATAGTCTCACTCAAAGTGTTTTTAAAAGCTGTGAGAGATCTTCCCCTCAGACATGTTACACTTCTTAATGTTACATCTCTCTGCATGTTTACGTAATGTCCCAGCTTTGCCCAGAAATGTGTTCCATGTGTCTTGCTGCTAAGCAGTTGCAAATGAATTATTGAAACAGACCATTTCTAAAAGGATCAGGCTGTGTTGCAAAATTCATTTGTGAACATGTGAAATATTTAAGTATGCCATCCTGAATCCCTTCTGTGGTAGGTTAGGAAAACAAGATGACAGGAAGGACTAGACTGGTGCCATCCAGTCAGAGCTGCACCTCTCTGCTCACAAATCAAGTGTTCTTTAAAGAAAAAAGACAATGACCAAGGCAACACCCTAAATAACCCCTTTGACAAACATCAGTTAATCTTACCTGTGGCAGCAATATGCCAAGTAAAATGCCAGCCATGATGGCATAATTGTCCAGAAACCAAATGATTACTGCATTTGTGCATCCTCTGATATATATAATGTGTCGAACACTCAGGTGCTGTAGAAAGTACAAACAAAGGTTTCATGTAAGGGCCTGATTGACTGCAGTCCACTGAGACAACAAAAGTCCACTGTTAAATGGTGAAAGCTCCACTAAATTTTATACAGAGAGTTTACCACCAGATCACAACAGATCTTGCAAAATTACTCCTACAGAACATCTCCTATACAAGCTTTTCCATGCAAAGAGATCATTGAAAAAGCTTTGCTCCAAGGTTCATCTTTGTTAAAGTTCAGTTTAATGACAACGATTAACAGGTCATTTCTGTAGAGCTACCCCCAAGGACTGCCACACACACAATCCAGCTTTGCTTTTACTTTCAGAAGATGAGTGAAACCCTTGTTCCAATGGACCTTCAGGGGACAAGGCCTTGTGGGTGTATGCCATTCTGCAGGCTTTCAGGTTTTTTCTGTCTGGCAGATCAAAAAATAAACCTTGTTGTGCTGACTATTTGTTTTTGTGTTTTATTTAATTGGATGTTAAATCTAGCTATTGCTAACTGTCCTGAGGAATTCATGGAAACTTGTTGGGTGTAATACACACACACACACACACACACACACACACACACACTTCAAATAGATGTTCTAGTTCAGTTTGCATGTTTGTTTTGTTTCGTTAGATCCAACCCCAACATTAAACTACAAAAGGAAAAAGAGCAATCACATACAATTCATTCCTAGTAATACCAAATGAGACCCAAAATATTATCCTGCCTTGAAGGGTGGTTTACAAAATAGCACACATTAAAACAGAATTAAAACACTGAAACAATTTCAAATATAAATCAATGTTAAAATTTATTTTGGTCCACAGTTATGTCAGTTACTCACTGAAGAGATATTATAATAAACAGATATCGCAAGAAACACTGTTCCACAAGCCTGCTGCTTGAAAGGAAGACTAGGGGTGTTTACTCGCAAGCAATTCACATCAAGTCACTCTAGCCACGAGTCTGAAGCCGCAGGCTACCAGACTGGGTGGCGAGAAGAACATGTGCAGCCTTACAAGTCATCCCGCTTGCTGATCTTTGCACTTGTGAACAGCAAAGCCATTAAAAATAAAAATAAAAAACAGCACAGGAATGTCATAAGCTGTGGAGTGATCATTTGCCCCTTTTGTCCTAGACAGAAACACTACATGGAGTGTTGGCACAGATGCAGCCCAGGGCTCAAGGCTGCAAGATGTAAAGCCACACAGCCTCAAACCAATCTTTTAACTCAAAGCTAAAGAAATGTGGTGTTGTTTTTTTTAAAAAATGCATCCTACCTCTTCATTAATGGTTTTATATCCACACATGGTATTGATCACCGCTGTCTGGGGAGAGGAAAAACACATATGTTTCAAAATACGAGTACCTGAATAGATTTATACAGGGTCTGACATCCCGAACTGTGCTCCTTAGGAGGCTCTCTGGGAAGCACCAAGAGCCCTCACACAACCCCCTCTGTCCACCTACATGCACACTGCTGCATCAGAGGGTTAATGCTTCTGAGTGCTGCTCACACAGATTGGAAACACAGCATTGAGGGTCAGCAGAGCCTCCTAACACAGGCCCCGGGGTAGTCAGGATGTTAGCCACTATGTTTACCAAACTAGGAATACAGAAAACTGTAGTGTAATGAGTCTGTGCACAAGGCTTACTATTTGGTTTTTATGTATTGCAAATATAAAGACACTGCCCTTACACATGAACAGTACTTTTCCATGACCACAGAGTTAGTGATTAATTGCCGCTCACATCTACATTTTTCCAGTGCAAAAGCCAAGCTGATTTTGGAAACATTTATCAAACGGGAAAGATTTATTCCTCTTGATTCATTTCGAAGACTGCTGGTGTGGCATCTTCCAGACAAATTAATGTAACAAGACAGCACTGAACAATTTCAAGTACTCTTCTATGATATATGCATAACTCGGTGTTCTTTTATAAGTTAAAGAAAGTCAAAACCATTTTTACTTCATTGGTTTTATGGTAATAGATCTGCAGACTTTCCTCACAGATAACAACAACAAATGATAAAAATTATAAAATATGTATGGTTAAGATAGGTTGCTTACCTGTAACTTATGATCTGGAGGTGATCCGTTGTCAGTAATGAGAAATGGGTTACTGCACCTGTGCAAGGGCCTCAAGGATGGATTCACTAGCTCCTCACTGGCACCCCTCCCTGCTGTGCATGTGCCCCATGTGTTGCTTTTTCCAGCAGATGGGCACCACTTTGTCTCAGTTTCTTGGAGACCCGTCTGATGACAGTGTACCCACTCAATGAGGGATTCATTGATCAAGTAGATAAGTCAGTCGTGTGATGAAAATGCTGCAGCAGGGAGTTACAGCTGGTTCTCATGACTGACAACGGATCACCGTCAGATCATAAGTTACAGGTAAGCAACTTGTCTACCTGGAAGTGATCCGTTGCCTTCATGAGAAATGGGTGACTAGCTAGCTTTTGTTCCTGGAGGAGGGTGCAGCCATTTCACCCACTATAGTAGAACCCACTTGAGTACTACTCTCTCGAAGCTGGCCTCTGCAGTCAAACGTAAGTCCAGCATAGTGCTTGATGAAAGGCAGGTGCGAAGACCAGGCAGACGCAGCACAGATGTCACGGAGGCCAGATAAGTGTGCAACAGAAGCTGCATACGCTCTAGTGGAGTGTGCTTGATGAGTTTGGGAAGTTGCTGATTCTGTAACTTGTATGTTAAGAAAATGAGCTCTACCAACCAATGGGAAAGCCTCTGCCTGGAGACAGAGAGACCCTTATTTTTGCCCTTAAATAAGACGAAGAGCATCTTAGTATGTCTAATATCTGCTGTACATTCCAGGTAGTAGAGGAGACAGCAGCGGACATCGAAAGAGTGCAAAGCCTTGTCTAGGCAAGACTCAGGATTTTGAAAAAAGGAGGGAAGGACGATATTTTGAAAGAGGAAGAATAGTCAAGGTCACAGTCCGAATTAACACTAGAAAATCTTTCCGAAGTAACACTTTCTTTTCTAATTCTGAGGAGCACCAAACCAGAGGTCTGAATGCATCAGCAGTCAAAAAGCAACTGAGACAAAATGGCACCTGGCTGCCGGAAAAAGCAACTCATGAGGCACGTGTATGGCAGGGAGGGCACCAGTGAGAAGCTAGTTAATCCATCCGTGATGTCCCTGCGCAGGTACAGTAATCCATTTCTCATGACAGTGGATCACTTCCAGATCCTGAATATATTGTCCTGTCTTTCACAAACTCTCAATGGAATGTGCTTCTTTCATTAATATGACATGTTACGGGACTGTTTCATCAAGCTGATATGAATTTATTGCAATATTATAAATTTGGAAGCCTTTTGAAAGCTTTGCTACATTGATTATTGGCAACTAGTCATGTAAATGTCCTACAGCAGATATATATTTAATTACGACCCATGGTCAGCTTACAAATCAGCTAGAAATGGTAGAATAAAAGGAATCCTACAAGATGTTGCTAGAAAGTAATAAAACATCAATCACATACAGTACCAATCAAAGATTTAACTAGCAATTGCTAACAATAAAATATAAATATAAACTAAAAATTCAGGAAAAACATACGCATGAAATAAAAAAACTGATGTAACCACATAGCATTAGAACAAAACTTTGCCACCTTATATGTAATAGATGGAGATTGATCTGCCAGAAGATAAGCATAATAAATGTTTTCTTCCACAAATGGCCTTGAAGAAAAGAAATTCAGCTCTTCATTTGCCTCAAAAAATATCCACGGTAGAAAAAAAATCCACTGCTCAAATATTTGAAGAAAATGGACACAAAAACTACAAAAGAGTGCCACCTTAAACTTCAATGCATTTATTGCAGCATAAATGTTCATGGACTAGAGTTCACTTCATCAGATGCATGAGTATCATTCTCAGTTGGCAAGTGTAGGTGTATACATATGTGCAGAGCCTGTGCACAACACTGAGGGGGGCCCTAAAAGGAGGTGAAGCTATGGGAAGCCCCAGTGACATTATGGAAGCTGTGAGAGGAATACTGGGAAATATAGTCCTCCTCAGCACTTTCCACGTAGAGCTCTATGAAGAAAGCACTGGAAGGGACTATATTTCCCAGCATTGTTTGAATGCCTTCCATGTCACAGGGGTTTCCCGCAGTTTCACTTCCTTTTAAGGACCCTCCCTAGTACTGTGCGCGTATGGCTCTGCACAGAGGTAAGCAGGGGAAGCAACTGCTTTTGTACAGGACCAGGGGCAAGGTGATTTGATTTGGCTTCCACACTTCAAAGCAAAATATTTGCACAGGCTCACCAAACATATACATGTACACACACACACACCCCAAGAGTACACATCATGCATCTGATGAAAAGAACTCTTGTCCATGAAAATTTATGCAAAAATAATTCATTTATTTGTTTGTTGCATTTTTATACCACCAAACTATAAAATCTCATGGCGGTTTGAAACAAAAGAAACAGTTACAAACAATTAGGATGGATAAAACCAATTAAAACAATTGAAAACAAAAACAATTTTAGTCTTTATGGACCCACAAAGGTGGTTGTTTTTTCTGCAAGAAATGGAAATACTCTTCAGGAAACATTAGTTTATAATACAAACATGTCTAGAAAATGTATATAGCCTCCACTGTCCCTACCTTTTTTCTGAATGATTTTTTTGTGAGTGCACGCGTGCACATTAGATGCCCATTGTTTTCTGTCTGTTACACACAGTCTATGAATGCACAGATCACATCAAGCAAGGTGATGTGAGTACCAGTTGCAGCGGAGCAACAGCAGGAGAGAGGGCAGGGCATACTCTCAACTCCTGCCTGTAGGCTTCCAGCGGCATCTGGTGGGCCACTGTGTGAAACAGGATGCTAGACTAGATGGGCTTCCTTGGGCCTGATCCAGCAGGGATGTTCTTATGTAGGGTGATCTGTACACTGAATTTTGCTTCCAAGCACAGATCTCCCCCTTGCTGGAGACCACTTTAGCTTGCCAAACCGGCATACTTGCACAGGAAAACTATTCATTTTGTGAAATGGGAGGAAAAACCAACAACAGAATTCCAAATCAATCCAGATCAATAGATTATCTTTACCTTATTTGTGACACAACAAGTGTACGGAACTCCACAGGCTAGTGGTCCTGGGGCAGAACAGTCATGGTATGGATTTTTTGACCAGTCTTTAAAATCTTCTCCTCCACAACACTTAAACTTTAAGAATAAACAGTTATTATTACATAAAAGAACATTCTTATTACTGCAAAATATAAGAATTATTGGGCAACATCCAGATTAAAGCCATGCTATAGTACAACAGCTTTTTCCAATCACACAAGGAGGAGTGTCTGATTGTCAGCAATCCGCCCCTTCCCTCTGCAGCTGCTTGTGCATCCCAAAAGCATTTCCCCGAGGATCAGGTGAGGAAACCTTCAGATACACATTTCTGGGAGGCACAGTAGCTGCAAAGTGAAGAGGAATTGCAGAAAATTGTGCACACAATCTCATGCAACAGAAACACGGCTGCATCAAGTGCAGCATTAGTCTGTATTTCAGCTATTGTTTTAAAAACCTCATTATTGGTAGGGGGGGGGAGGAAGCTAGTCATCACTATCCCGTTTTCACAACCTACTTTCTCATTTTCCAAAAACACATATATACATAAATTAATACACAAATGTAAGCCACTTAATACACAAATGTAAGTGTGAAAAAGAAGGAATAGGAAACCATCACATCATTATTCAACAGAAAGCATGCACACACCCCATATTGGGAACAGGGAATAGAAGTTCAACAGAAGAAAGGTTTGCTGTTTATTTCAAACATGCTGCTACATGCTGCTACCGCCCTGAGCCATTTTTGGAAGGACGGTATAGAAATTGAATTATTAATTAATTATTATTATTATTATTATTTATTACTAAACACTGCATGTTCAACTAAAGGCTGCTGCTGAAGGAAGGGGGAAAGTGCAGGTGTAGAGGTGCAAGTGTGTGTTCCATCTGAGTGACAGAGTGTGGGCACTCGTTTGTAAAGGAGTGCCTACCTGCCTCGATAAGTAGAAGAAAGTGCATGTTATAGATGGAATCACACTCCCCCTGAAAGAGCCAGTTCACAGCTTGAAGACTCTCCTTCATCTGGTACTTTCCTTCTATCTCCAGATGGCCAAGAAATGCCTTTAACTAGCTTCCGCTGGTTTTCCAGCAACAGCCTTTCCTGGTGAAAGATGACCTGGCCTCCGTTATCTGTGCTCTAGTCACCTCTAGGCTGGGCTGTTGGAAGTTAAAGGACCTTGCGCTGTCTCTTTGCCTCAGACAGTGGAGGACAGACTAGTAAGTCAGAGGGCTAGAGAGTCAAGACATTGGTCATCCCTTCTCCACTGCTCTGATGCTATCCCTTTGAAATGTAGATTGCTACTCTTAGGGAATTCAACTTCCTCCCTCTCTCTCTTCCTACCTGCCCCTCTACCTTGCAACATGGCAAGCCTCTCTCCCTGCACCATATGTGCAGAGAGGATGCAGAATCCATCTGCATCCAGCTAGATAGATAGATTAGAGATCCTAACTCCTCACTTTCCTATCTAGAATTGAGTTCCTTAATAAATGCCTTTTATATTGATTTGAAACTATGAATTGGCTCCAAGTTACTTTACTCTCAGCACACACGCATGCCTAACTAAATCCGCTGTGTTGTGCCTCTGTGCACTCTGCTATAATGAGAAAGGGATTCTCTCACCACAGAGAATTTCCAACAGCTGCTACCTTTAAAGATGGTCTGGAAACTTTAATTGGTCCAAAATATGGCTACTGTCTAGGGACAAAAGATTGGAACATACCATTCTAAACCTGTGCCATCTTCACCGGCTGCCATCCCCAGCACAATGTCTCTCCACTGGGGTCTATCTTATGTTTCTTTTTAAGATTGTGAGCGACAGGGTGCCATGTCATTTTATTTATTTATGTGTCAACCACTTTGGGAACTGTTGTTGAAAAGTGGTATATGAATATTCATCATATTCACATTCATCTGAAAGCCTAATTTTAAGTGCTGGTATTAGCCTTCAGAGCCCTATATAGCTTAGGACCAGGGTGCTTCTGGAACCACCTGCTCCCACATGAGCCTACCTGGCTCGTTTAACTTGAGATCAGTTTTGAGGCCCAGTTCGCAGACCCACCTTTGTCAGATACCAGATGGACACAAGACAGGGGACTACATCTTCCACAACACTAAGAAGGTAGAAGAAGGGCTCTGCCCCCACAGAGCAGCTAGATCCTACCTGCACTGAAGCCTTGCTTCACAGCCCAGAGCAAGCAGAGGGGGAAGCTAATTGCACTTCTCTCCCCTCCCTCCAAAAGCCCTTTTAGGTTCCAAGAATATATCCCAAAGGGCTGCACGACCCTCAGAGGCATATTTCTGCAAGCAATAAGCTTTTGGAGGGAAGGGAAGGAAGTGAAAATAGCTTTCCCCTCTGCCTTCACTGGGCTGTAGAGCAAAGCTTCAGTGCAGGTAGGATACTTCTTCCACCCTCTTAACGCTGCAGGAAATGTGGGCCAGGATCTTTTGGGTGATGGCATCAATGTCATCCCCATGGAGATCCACCTGGCCCTTTCTCTTGTTATTTTGGGACATCCGTTGAAGACTTTTTACTTTCAACAAGTTTTTAAAGCAATAGTGTAATTTTTTAAAGCTGTGATTTGCTTTTGAGATTGTAATTTATTTTGCTCAGATTTTTATTATGGCTGTCCCCATTTTATTTTTGCTTTGTTTTATCTTGTGTGGTCTTGTACCAGAAAAGTGAGAAGGGAAAGATTTCTTCATTACTATAAATCTATATGTGATCTAACAGCTAATGGGATGAACTATGTAACCATTTTTTAGCCTACTTTCCAGTAGGCTTATGAGATCACCCAGCATTCTGTGTGTGTGTGTCTGTGGGTCCCCCCATCAACTTTGCAAGGCCTGGGCCAATATGAACCAAATCGGGTACAGTTGTAGGGGACACATAGAGACACCTCAACAGCATAGTTTGTGATTATATCATCCACCCCAATCCAAGATGGTGAACGCATAAACGTTTGAGGCACAAGTGGGCTAACTTGTGAACCACTTAACCAATATGAACCAAATTTGCTACAACTGTAGGGACACATAGGGATGCCCAAATGCAGTGCTGTGTGATGATGTCATCCACTCCAATTCAAGATGGCAGTCACGGGAACATCTGAGGCCCAAGCGGGATAATTTGTGGACTGTCTAACTGATTTAAACCAAATTGCATAACACTGCAGTGAGTGACACACAGGGACACCTCAACAGCATAGTTTGTGATGATGCCACCCACCCCAATCCAAGATGGGGGACGCATACACTTTGGAGGCACAAGTGGGCTAAGCTGTGAACCGCTTAACTGATTTAAACCAAATTTGCTACAGCTGTAAGGACACATAGCGACACCTCAATGGCAAAGATTTTGATTATGTCATCCAACCCAAGTCAAGATGATGGACACATAAACCTTTGAGGTGCAAGTACCCTAACGTGGACAGTCTAACTGATTTGAACCAAATTTGCTACAGCTGTATGGACACATAGAGATGTCCTAAAGGTATAGTTTGTGATGATGTCATCCACCTTGATCCAAGATGGTGGACATGTGAACTTTTGAGGCGCAAGTGCACTAACTTGAGGACTGTCTAACCCATTTGAACCAAATTTGATACAGTTTTAGTGAGTGACACACAGGGACACCTCAATGGTATAGTTTGTAATAATGTCATCCACCCTGATCCAAGATGATGGATGCATGAACATTAGAGGTGCAAGAGATCTAACTTATGAACCTCGATTTCACCAAATTTAGTCCAGTTGTAGAGACAGTGAAAGGAAAGTAGGCTGATTAGTTCTCACTAGAACTTGTTGTTATTTATGATTGGCAGCACATATAGCCTACGAATTCATAAAGTAGAATGCAGAAGTAAAACTGAAGTTCATTATTTTTAATTCTGAGATCTCAACATGCACATTTTGACTGAATTTAAGCGGCTTGCAGTCACTTCTGTACACAGAGGCACGAAGAGCCTGCAAAAGGACTTTGCAGGGAAAGTAAGGGCTCATCCTGCTTCCTGACCTGACTGTCAAAGCCATCCCGATTTACACCAGCCCCCAGAACAATGCATGGGGGACATTGTTTTAATCACATTGAATTATATGCAAAAGCATACAATTCTAATTGTAAAGAAGGAAAAATTGAAATAATGAGTCAGTTAGTTTGAAGTGGACGTGAAAAGGACAGCACCAATCATCCCAAAGCCAGAATACTGTGAAAATATGCTGCATTGTTAAAATCTCATGAATTCTCCTGTAACATCTCATTACAGTCTCAAGGCATTTTGAAGGTAGCATCTTCTTCAGGCACAACAGTTAAAGCCAAAAGCTACAGATCTGCCAAGGACCACATTCCTGCAGAAGGTCAGCCACAAACATGTTAGGATTTGGATTAGATATTTACATTTGGATTAGATATGCATTTAGTCTATCCTCTGCATTTCAATTTACTCAGCAGTGGCAACTTGCTATAGAGCTGCCTCACAGATTTTATCAGAACCACTCTAATGTAATTTAATTATCAAAGGACTTCTTCCAAAAAAAACAAACACTATCAATCAATCATTAATCCAATTAAACAAACATCTACTTGACTTAAATCTAAACAAGCATAAGCCAAAAACAAAGAATGTAAAATCTTTGTGTATAGATTCAACAAATGAGATACTTGGGTCAAACTAGACTTTGAACATGTGCTTGGCACTTTCTTTATCCTACTTTCCTTACGGAAAATAAGCTTATGAGATCACCCGGCATTCTGTGTGTGTCCCTCAAATCAACTTTGCAATGCCTGGACCAATACAAACCAGATTGAGTTCAGTTGTAGGAACACATAGGGACACCTCAAGGGCATAGTTTGTGATAATGTCATCTACCCTGATTTAAGATGGCAGACGCATTAATGTTTGAGGTGCAACTGGGCAAACTTGTGCACCGCCTAACTGATTTGGACCAAGTTTGGTACAGCTGTAGGAACACATAGGGATGGCTCGATTTTGCAGTTTGTGATGATGTCATCCACCCCAATTCAAGATGGTGGACATGTGAACGTTTAAGGCTAAAGTGGGCTAACTTGTGAGGATAGTAATTATCAATTAAGATTATAGTGAAAGGAAAGTAGGCAGAGTAGTTCTTACCAGCACTTGTTTTCAGCTTAAATAGCAGGAGGATCTAGATCACCCCCACAGATCAGGACCATGGCAGGGAGGGGATGTTTGGAAGATTTAACTCTACCCCCATCTCACAATCCCAATTCTCTTCTCACCTATTTGTCCATTAGTACAAAGCTTCACTCACTCACTCACTCACACACACACGGAAAACATGTGCTTAAAGGGACATTTAGTCTGATGCTTGAAAAGCTATTAACTGGTACAAATCTAAAACAATCTTTCCTCTCATTCTTTTTCTTTTTAAAAGAAGGTTGCCTTTTTAAAAGCTTATCTTGTGAAGAGCACAGTTCACTTGGAAGTTTTCTGGTGCAAGCCCTATCAAAATAAACTGTAGTATTTTTATCTACTTTCCATTCACTTCAATGAAGTTTCAATTCACATTCAATGAAACTTCTGAGTGTATCATGATCCAAATAAATCTTCACAGAAAGGTTAGAAGTTATTTTTACAAAGCTGTGAGCTTTCATCTAACATCTGTGCACATACCGTTTCTCTCTAGGTTAAAAATATGTAGCTTTTCCATTCTATCTAATATCTCTGAAGCTTAAGGCAAAAATAACCTAATAAATATTGCAAAACAACCAATGAATCAACTAAACTAGCTATGAAGTAATACTCAGCTGTGGTTCTAAGCAATTTCTAAATCTTAATGGCTTACTTACTTCAGTAAGGATTTCATGTTTGAACAATATCCCTACTGACAGAAGAATGTGGCTATGCAAAATACACATATATGTATGTATAGGTTTTGTATGCATCTGACATACAGCCCAGCTTCCATTGGATGCCCATGAAACAAATAAACATGATCTCAATGGGTCCTGGAACAGAGGTTTAGAAGACAGTAAACCATTAATGGCAAATTAAGTCCTATCATCCTGACAGAATTGCCCAGTCATGTATAGATACTGCACTTGCAAACCTTTTATTTTGCTACAACTTGCAGCCTCCTCTTTACTCCAGGGGCAGAGGTAACAGTGTTCCAGGCTGCGCATGGAACACAGGCTGCTGAGGTCACTGAGGAGCAGCATTGTGCCCCCACCTCCACTGCACTCCTGCTGCCCACCACTGTGCTCTTTCCAGCTTTCCCTGCCTCCCTGGCAGCACCATTCTCAAAGGTGCAGCTTGCCGTGCTACTCATTCCAAACGCTGCTCATTCCCAGAAGAGCACTACACTCCTGTAACCCACCAACACTTCCAGCGACTCAGGGTTCTGACCCCGAGGCAGCTGGGAATGAGGGAGCAGATGCACCCTTTCTCTTCATCAGGGCGCATGTGCACCTTCCATTCCCATCAGGCTCAGGGAGAGGAAACAGGGAGGCTCCATTCCATTCCTCCCTAGAGAGAGAAAAGGATGGAGGACTCCCTGCTTCTGAACCTCCAAGCCTGATGGTAGGAGGCAGTGGGTGGCAGGAGGAGCAGCAGCAGCGGCAGCTGCCAGTAAAAAAAAGCTGGCATGTGCCAAAGGCATGCACCGCTGCCAAGGGGAAGGCCTTGCAACACTGCAGGGTGAGGGTGGACACAGGCGGCCTGTGCTCTAGCTATGCCACTGCTTCACTCAGATGTAAATTCCACTGAGTTCAATGGGACTTGCACCAAAATAAGTATGTTTAGGATTGCAGCCTCCTTTAAACCAATATTTCTAGGATTTTGCCATTTCCTATTCTGTGTGTTACGTAACTACGTAAGAGTGAATATGAGGAGGATCATAAAGAAAAGAGACTTAGAGTCCACAATTATAACAGCAGTTCTGCCCACCCCAAACAGCAAACATCTTAAATGTTTTAAGTCCTTTTTCTTATATCTGTAAGAATAAAAAATAATTCCTTTTTAAAATTCTTTTTTAATGAAATCATACAGCTCCTCACTTTTATCTTGAAAGCTGTACATGAAGCTGCCAGGAGAGGAGGAAGCATGGGTTAATTCTTAAATGCAAATACATTAAGTTTCATACCCTGGGTTAAATCATTAAGGTCTTTGGGTGTGGAGTATGTTGCTTTAAGCAAGAGATTGCATTACTTACCTGAAGATTCTTTCTGGCCCTGAGACTCTGTTTTTCTGCCGACTGAATCTACTATCAATACATCAATTTAGAAGGGCAACATACCCTACTTCAGAGAAGAGACACAAAATTGCATTGCAGTATAGTGGATCAATGAATGTTTGCCTATTACCTATACGTTTGACACTCAAAAACCAACCTGCTTTTGAACAAAATCCATTATGTTTTTGAAGTCCAAGTCGTCATAGTAATTCTCAATTCCTCTTCGGATGTTGTCATTTAAAAAGTCAATTGTCTATGAAGAAGAAGGGCAGGGAGTACCATACACAGTATAAGAGAAAGACAAAATAGCAAGCCCTTATAATAACTACCACTTAAAAGCCATAATATTTGCTTGATGAAATCAGTGAGGCTGAGAATTAGAGGCAGACTGACCTCTAGAATTAGAATCCAGTTCAGAATTAGACCCAGTTCAGTTGCAGTTATAAATCAGAGGCGGCCAACCTGGAGCTCTCCAGTAACGCGGGTTATTTTGTCAAGGGTCTACCTTCTGGCTCCTAGATCGAGGTCTGGACTTATAAACTCCAGCATGGACATACTGATCTAGGTCTTTAAAAAGTGGTGGATACTAGCAAGATTGACTCTCTGCTCCTCACTGCAGAACTGGTAATAGTGTTATGAACTTTTTGTTCTTGTTGGTACTTCTTTCAAAAATACTTTAATTATTTGAAGATTGTGTACTCTTCCCACTTCTCACACTGAAGTACATAGATGTCCTGATTAATACACACAGACAGCTACCTCATACACGATTATCATTCCAGTAGCAAGGCTATACCCTCAATTTCTACACTCTATAAGATCTTTTAGGGAAACCTTTGTGCATGTCCTTTCATCTTGAAGCTCTATCAGCAGGACATGCAAGCAAACCTTCTCGGTGGTAGCCCCTCTCTCTGGAGTTTCATGCCATGTGATTTGTCGGTGGCCCTTCCCTGGCGTTTTTTGTAATGGAGTTTGAAAACATTTTAATTTCAGCAGGTCTTCCCCAATGTCTTTTGAGCTGCTTCCACTGTTTGTGCTCTGTTTCTATATTTTATTGCTACTGTCTGATGCTATGTCTGTTTTATTGTATTTTTATTATTGTTGTATTTTAGGTTTGTATTAGCTGCCCTGAGTTTTATAGGGAAAGGATGGAATATAACATCTTAAATAAATACAGTAAATAAAATACATGCAATTGCTACAAACTAAAACAGTCACAATTCATCTGGAAAGCCCACCAGAAGCTTTTGAAAGCCTTAACAAAAAAATGCACTTTTCTCTAATTGATATATTTGCTCCAACACAAATCTAGCCAGGCAATATATTGACTGTAATCGGCGGGGTGCAAAATGCAGTATCCCCACCACAGAAGCACTGCCTTGAGGAAAGACACCCAGATGAATCACAAAAAAGTATTAACAAGGGTGGGGGAGGGGAACTATTTCTTGAGAGGCTTTTACTCACTTCCCTATTAACAAGCAAGCCGTTTTTCTCAGCTCAGAGAGAACAAGGCTCAGTAAACTAGGGAAGTCAGCTTTGGTGACAAAACAGACTCACCCAGCCAGCCCATAGGAAGGAGGAAGCACCTCATGCTCCTGGCCACTCCCAGAAAACATGAAACAGATTGCCAGGAAATTTAGGACTGACAGAAGGAAATACTTTTTCACACAACACATAATTAACCTATGGAATTCTCTGCCACAAGATGTGGTGACAGCCAAGAGCCTGTATGGCTTTAAGATGGGTAAATTCATGGAAGACAAGTCTATCATTGGCTACTAGTCTGAGGGCTATAGGCTACCTCTAGCTTCAGAGAGGCCTTCAGAGAGGAAATATGAGTTGCAGGGGTGCAACAGCAGGAAAGAGGGCATGCCATCAGCTCTTGCCCTTGGGCTTCCCAGAGGCATCTGGTGGGCCACTGTGTGAAACCGGATGCAGGACTAGATAGGCCTTGGGTCTGAACCAGCAGGGCTGTTCTTAATAGTTTCCCAGAACTACTACCAGCGCTTGTGACAGGCTGGCTGATGCCTAGCAGTAGGCTGAGCAAGCTGGTGGAAAGCGGTTTCTTCCTCCACTCTAAGGGACTCAGATGAGGGGAGTAAAAGCATAAGGCATCACAGTTAAATTGCTATAACAAATATGACACACCCCATAAGTATTATGAGTGGTCAACCCATCCCCAATTCCCTATGAATGGGCACTGGAACAAATTTTAGAAGCTTGTGGACTTGAAGGGTACTACTGCTGAAATCCAAAGGTCTCGCTACTCAGGATTGGTTCTTCTCAGATGTGCAAAAAGAAGCTGCAGATGGCTGGAACAGCATGTCTCCAGTTTTATCCTTCCCCACCAGGCACAGTAGGGAAATGACTTGACTAGCAAGCCAGAGGTTGCTGGTTTGAATCCCCGCTAGTATGTTTCCTAGACTATGGGAAACACCTATATCAGGCAGCAGTGATATTGGAAGATGCTGAAAGGCATCATCTCATACTGTGCAGGAGATGGCAATGGTAAACTCCTCCTGTATTCTACAAAAGACAACCACAGGGCTCTGTGGGCGACAGGAGTTAACACCGACTTGACAGCACACTTTACTTTACCAGTTGTATTCAGTGGCAAATGTGCTTAGGCTGTGTTTAGCTGCAAGCACAGGGCCAATGAAATGCTCTAATGTTTTGGGTTAATCCATTCATTGATCCAGGCCAGCTTTTGCAACTCCACTGTCTTGTCTTGCATACCACAACTCTTTCCTCTGGATTCTACACAATGGTGTCATTCCTTTGTTTGCCTAAACCTTCCTAAAGCAGTATGAAGCTTTATTTTGACATCATTAAGGGCACATTCAAAGCTGTTCCCCTGTTTATGACAGAACAATGGGGCTGTCAACCAATTAAAGACTATTTCTGGGGATCTAAGGCTTTTACAATATTTAATTATAAATTGAAAGACTTTTAATTTTATTATTTATTTGTTCAGTTTATATACTGCCCTTCCGAAAAGGCTCAGGGCGGTTTCCAAGAAGATAAAAACAATTTATTTTATCTTGTCTTTATTAGATTTTTATTTTTAATTGGATTTGTTTTAACTGATTTTATTCTATGCTGAATTTTATATTACTTTTAGTGTTGTGAGCCACCCTGAGCAGTATATTATAATAAATTTAGTTGATGAGCATATAGTACAACTTCTAACAAACTGATTAAATTTTTGTGGATTTTTATATTGCTAAAATAAATATCTTTTTAAGGTACTGAAAAAAGTGCAAACTTAATTTAAGCAAAAAGCTACCTTTTCTTATAGAAAAGATAGCCATATTTAATATTTACTTTTTAAAAAATCCCTTAAGTAAGATTCAAAATAGCCTCGTGTGGGGTTCAAAATAGCCTGGGGGGGAATTAAGCAATCATGCCCTTAATTCTCAGTCAATTTACTTTTGCCCTCACCAATGAAAATTATTTCCCACTCTTCCTCCTCAGGTCTTATCTTAGTATGTAAATTCCTAAGTTTAAAGGAGATGGTGTAATAATAAATTGAATTTTATCCTACAAATTAATCAATTAAAACTTTAGTTAACTAATCTGCCTATCAAATATTGCAACTCTACTGAACATAGCTCACTTTTCCCCCCAACCCCCAGCAACTATAGTTTAAAAATACAAACCAAAAAATGATAGTGGGCACCAGGAACGTGGCCACCATTGAGCACAGGGGGAGGAGCATCCCCTGGCCACTTCTGGGGGCCGCCAGAGGCCCACCCCGGCTTTTCCCCATACCTTTATGGGGCCACCATAGTTGCTCATCCATCCCCATGCTGGGCACGCTGAACATCCCCATGCTGGGCACTTAATTTACACACCATTGAGTTGGGTTGGGCTGCAAAAGGACTCATTCACCCTGACCCCAACAGCACGCAAATAATGGCTGATGAGCGAAGTACACTGGGAGGTATACTCCCAGTAAGGTCACCCAAGGTGCGAAGGTCATCCCAACTGCCCAGCTAAAGCAAGCAAGCACCTATATTGGGCAGCAGCGATATAGGAAGGACAGTCACTTTAGTGACAATGACAAAGGCATAATTTCATACTGCATGGGAGAAGGCAATGGTAACCCACTCCTGTACTTTACCAAGAAAACCACATGGATAGACAAGATAGAATGATTGTCGATGTAGTGTCGGATGATGGGCCCCTCAGGGTGGATGATACTCAGTATGCTACTGAGGAAGAGCTGAGGATCTCTCAGAGTATTGATGGTATTTATGATACAGTTAGGCTAAAGCCTTTTGGACATCTAGTGGCTGATGTTGCCATGCAGGAAAAGAAAATCCAAAGCTGCAAAGACAGAATTACAATGGGAATGTGGAACATAAGAAGCATGAATATGGGAAAGCTCGACACAGTGAAAGATGAAATGAATTGACTACAGATTGACACCTTGGGCATCAGTGAATTAAAATGGACTGGGATGGGACACTTTCAGTCAGAAAATCATACTGTTTACTACTCAGGACACGAAAAACAAAGCAATAGTGTTGCTTTCATAGTCAGGAAAGATATAGCAATGACAGTATTTGGGTACAATATGGTCAGTAACTGACTAATGTCAATTAGGTTTTGTGGACAACCCTTTAACATGACGGTTTTTCAAGTCTATATCCCAACGACTGATGCAGAAGAAGAGGAAGTTGATGAGCTCTATGCTCAAGGTCAGTCTGAAATTGACAGAACATGCAAGCAAGATGTGTTGCTGGGGGTTGGAGACTGGAATGCCAAAGTTAGAAATGGTAAGAAGGAAAACACAGTCGGACTGTATGGCCTAGGAAACAGAAATGAAGTAGGAGAACAACTTATTTGTTTCTGCCATGCCAATGATCTCTTCATTGCTAACAAATTCTTCAAACAACCAAAGTGTGTTGTTTGTCCATACACATGGACATCACCATATGGAGTACACAGAAATCAAACTGATTACATTGTTGGTGCAAGGAGGTGGAAGAGCTCCATTATAACAGCAAAAACATGGCCAGGGGCCAATTGAGGAACAGATCACGAACTGCTCTTGTGCAACTTCCAAGTCAAGCTAAAGCAGAAAAACAAAGCTATCCAGTTTCCATGATATGAGCTTGAGAAGGTACCAACCATTTTCAAGGAGAACATCAGGAATCACTGTGAAGTTCTCATTGATAGAGAATCAAAGGAACTGTGGAATGAAATCAAAGAAGTTATTACGGACGAATGTGAAGAGAGACTGCCAAAGACCAAGAAACAGGAGAAAGCAAAATGGATGTCAGAACAGGCAGTGGAAATTGCCAAGAAGAAAAGAGAAGCCAAAGTAAAAAAAGATAAAGACTTAATGAAAGAACTTAACAGGAATTTCAGAAAGCTTTTAGGAAAGACAATGAACAGTATTACAATGACATCTGTAAATACCTTGAGGATGGAAATAGACACAGAAAAATGAGGAATGTTTTCCAAAAGATCTCTGAACTCAGAAGGAGGTTCCAACCTCGAATTGTTATGTTAAGGGATGCCAAAGGACAGATAGTAACTGATCCTGAAAAGATCAAACAAAGGTGGAAGGAGTATACTGAAAATCTGTACAGCAGACACGCCAACATCCAAAATACTCTAGAATATATTTCCTGCTTGCAAGAACCTCTAGTATGGGAAGATGAAGTTAGATCAGCACTCCAGTCATTACCAAGTCGGAAGGATACAGGAATTGATGGAATAGCTACAGAAATATGGCAGGCAACAGAAGAAGAACCAGTCAAGGCTCTAACCAAACTATGCCAGCAAATTGGGAGAATGACACAGTGGCCAACAGATTGGAAGAGGTCAGTCTACATACCCATTCCAAAGGAAGGAGACTGAACAGATTGCACAAACCATCTCACAATATCCTTAATTTCACATGCTAGCAAAATAATGCTCAGGATCATCTAACACAGATTAGAGCCCTACATGGAAAGGGAAAGGGCAGACGTTCAAGCTGGTTTCAGAAAAGGCCAAGGAACAAGAGACATTATTGCTGATGCATGCTGGATAATTCAGAAATCCAAAAAATGCCATAAAGAAGTCCATATGTGCTTTATTGACTACAGAAAAGCCTTTGATTGCGTCAACCATGTCAAGTTGTGGAATATCCTTAGGAAAATGGGTGTCCCAGAACATCTCAACGTTCTCATGAGAAACCTATACACAGGAAAGGAAGCCACAGTCAAGATGGAACATGGTGAAACAGATGGGTTCCAGATCGGCAAAGGAATAAGACAAGGCTGTATACTTTCTTCTTATTTATTCATATGCTGAACATATACTGAGGGATTGGAAGAAGATGAGGGTGGTTTTAAAGCTGGAGGAAAAAACATCAATAACCTGTGTTATGCTGATGATACCACTCTGATAGCTGAGAATACAGATGATCTGCAAGCTCTAGTAATGAAAGTCAAGGAGCATAGTGAAAAAAATGGGACTACAATTAAATGTAAAGACGATTAAACAGGTACAGCAACCAACCTCAGAATTGATAATGAAGACATTGAAGCGGTGGAGAGCTTCTGCCTTTTAGAATTGACCATCAACAGTAAAGGATCCAGCAGTCAAGAAATATGCCACAGAGTAGCACCTGGTAGGGTTGCAGTGAAGGCCTTGGAAAGGATATTTAGATGCCACCACATGTCTGTACCTACAAAGATTAGAATCATTCGGCCAATAGTTTTTCCTGTGACACTCTATGGATGCAAAAGCTGGACTTTGAAGAAGCAAGATAGAAAAAGTATTGTCGCTTTTGAACTTTGGTGCTGGAGAAGACTTTTGAGGATACCATGGACAGCCAGGAAAACAAACCAATGGATCATAGAACAAATCAATCCAGAATTCTCACTCAAGGCACAAACGACTAGGCTCAAATTATCATATCATACTTCAAACACATTATGCAAAAACCCAGTTCCCTTGAGAAGTCCATAATGCTGAGGAAAGTTGAAGGAAAGAGAAGAGGATGAACAGCAGCAAAGTGGATGGACTTGATTATGACAGCAATGAATGCACCACCGAGAGACCTTAAAGGCCAAGCTGAAGACAGATCATCCTGGAGACAATCTATCTATGTAGTTGCTAAGAGTCAACACCGACTTGATGGCACTAAATCAATCAATCAATCAATCAGTGAGCAAAGCCTAAATTTGTCGATCCCTGGCTGCAAATATATGCTTGAAAGCATTAGGTAAATGCATGCTGAAATTCCAAGGGGTAGAGGGATAGGTTTCCTGTAGATCAAGGCAAGGTGTCCTGCACAGATCAATAGTAAAAATTACAGCACTGATGTAGCAAGAAAAATAATGAAAAGTTGCTCAATTTGCTTAATTTAGGTTAGCTGCAGAATTCAACTACTTTTGAATTCAACTACTCTAGATGGCCAGAGTACATTTTTTTAGAGCAGAGTTTACAACGCCCTGGTTTTATTCCAACTTTGCTATTGGCATGATCTTCTGTAATTTTGCCATTATTACCTGTAATCTTATTTTAGTTGTACAACTATATTTGAGATTATATGGAAGGAAAGTGAGGGGCTTACCTAACTGCGGGGGGGGGGGACTTTTAGGTTAAGTGCTCTTTTTTTTAGTTTTCTTACCTTATTTCTGAAGATTAATGCCATAACTCCACCAATCAATTCAATCAGCAAACAAATGCCCAAGATATACATGAACTGCAAAACAATTTCAAAAACGTTAATGTTTAAGGCATGAATTGTTAACTTCAGGAACTTTTTGAACAGTTATAAATTAGATAGTGCCACTCCAGTGCACACTTCAGTAAATATGCAGCCCCACCCATGCCTTGGTATGGCTTTGCCTCAAATCTACTGAAAGGAGCAGCAGAACAGCAGAGAAGTAGTCAGGAATACAGGCTTGACGTTGTGCCACAGTCAGGCCCACAAGCTCTCTGCTACCTGTGCTGTGACTCGTGTTTTTGAATCTAGAGATGCTAAAGAAAAAGAAGCCATCAGAGATGAATCCCTCCTCTTTCTTCTCATGTAAAATTGTACACCGTTTCTGTTAAGGTCCTTTCCCTTTACTAATGCTCTCTTTAATACATTGGCAAATGCTGATCATTTTCCTGTTTTGCACGGTACTGAAATCAACCTGGCTTTTTGATATATACAACACATTGTGTTTCTCATGCCAAGTCTCTCTCCCTTTCTCTCATTTCATTAGCAGCATAGCTCTTGGAACTGCATGCTAATGAACATCTACAAAACCCCCACAGAACATTATGTTTTTGCATTTCCTGAAGAGATAGGGCTTATTTGTTGGGTTTTAATGTTTTGGCAATGGAGTGAGAGCATTTTAAAAGAATCTAGAAGAAACAGACTCTTCTTGCCACATCAACACCATTCATTCAAAGTAAGCCAAATTTTGGAGAGAGAACATTTGGCAAAAAAAGGGTGGGGGTGGGGGATGCTTATGAGCAATCTTACATTATATCAAGAAATACACAACCTAGCATGTCCATTTGTATGGCAGGGCTTTGAAGAAAATAGCTGAATACTTGGATTGCTTTCTGATGAGGAACAGGATGTTTTGTGCACATAAATTCTTTTATATATTATCAATATACTTACAAAATAAACCCATAAAAATCAGTGGCTCACTGGGCAGCAGTGTCAATTTACTCCATACTTGCTACCACAAAAATCAATTAGTCATGACTACGCATACTTTGAAAGTTACTAATCTACTAATTTATTTTATGGCACAATATTATATTGCATATGTAAATTTGTGGTATAAACAGATTTGTAATATAACAGTGTTTGAGCCATCTTAGTTGTAAAAGTAACTACCTTGTCCAGCCAAACCAGAATCAGGTGAAAAAAAGTTTTGCTTTCCTTACCAAAGCTGTCTCCGTATTCTTTAGGGATGTGCAAAGTGACTCAGGCACAAAATGATTTGTACCCGAATCTGGCTGAATTGAGTGATTTGTAGACAAAACAAATCACCTTGTCTTCAATTGCCCAGATTCGGACACAAAACAAATCACCCCAGATTCGGACCTGAAAAATTCAGAGATTTTGACCTCCATTTTGTGGCCAAAGTGGGTTGGGTTGTAGTGCCCAATGGGTGGAAGCTACCACCCAAATCTCAAAGAAATTGGTGAAAGGGGTGGTTTTTAAACAATTTTTGAAGTTGGCACATCTTTAAGCTTTTTCCATAGGGAACACTGGGGATTTCAGCAGCCCCATAACTCCACTTGAGGGGCACCAAGGTGGCCCAGAGTGGGTGGTATAGTGCACATTGGGTGCCAACCACTCCCAAAATGACAAGCCCATGGGGCACTGGGTTTTGTTGTTTCCAAGGTGTTCTTCTGAGAGTAGATTCTCTGTTAGGAATGAGAATGGATTCAATGTTTGTCATTGAATCCGCTCTCATTTCCTACCAGAGAATCTACTCTCAGAAGAACACCTCTGAAACAACAAAACCCAGTGCCCCATGGGCTTGGGGGTGGTTGGCTACCTATGTGCATTATACCACCACTTGCTTTGGGCCACCCTAGTGCCCCCCAAGCGGAGTTATGGGGCTGCTGAAATCCCCAGTATTCCCTATGGGGGGAAAGCTTAAAGACATGCAAACTTCAGAAATTCTTTTAAAAACCACCCCTTTCACCAATTTCTTTGAAATCTGGGTGGTAGCGGGCACGCATTGGGGCACTACTACCTGACCCACTCTTCTGCCCCCAAAACCCCTTTTCTGCCCTGATTCTACCCCAAAGACATGCCAACTTCAAAAATCTTTTTAAAATCACCCCTTTGCCCAATTCCTTTGAAATATGGGTGATAGCTTCCTTGCACCCATTGGGCACTACCACCCACCAGAACCCACTCTGGGCCACCCTACTGCCCCACACATGGAGCTATAAGGCTGCTGAAATCCCCATTATTCCCGATGGGAAATAGCTTAAAGACGCTCCAAAAATTATTTAAAAATCATCCCTTTGCCCAGTTTCTTTGAAATTTGGGAGGTAGCTTCCAACCATTAGGCACTATCACCCACCCCACTCTTTTGCCCCGGGATCCCTTTTCTTGCCCCAAATCAATTCAGATTTGGAAAATTCAGGTGCAAATCAAAAAAGGGGTTATTCGCAGGGCCAGATTAACATAGTAGCAAATGTAGCATTTGCTAGGGGCCCCGCGTTTTCTAGGGCCCCGCACGCCTGGCTTGAACATCTGCCCCTTCTTTCTGCTCTCTATTTGGTGCTCTCTGCTGACTCTCCTCATTGCCTGCTGCTGCCCATTTTCATCCCCAGCATCGCTCGCCTTGCTCGAGGGCGTTTAAGCAAGGTCTTCCTGGCACCATGGTGTTGATTGGGTTATCTATTATGTTAAGCAGCACGGGAGGGGAGGGGCGTAGTAAGAACAACAATAGGAACAGATAGCTTGCAAAGGGGTCTCAAAGATAACTTAATCGCCAGGGAGTTGGTCTTTATTTGTTTAAACTGTAAAAGTTTTTAAAAACATACACACAGAGAGTAAAAAATAAAAGCAGTTTAGATTAAAAAACAACTAACTATTAATGCTGGGCGGAAGAAAGGAAGCTAAAGAAGATGCTAGTTGAATGTTGCCAGTGTTTTCCGACTGACTGGGAGAGGGTAAGATAAACAATGAGAACGTGTACCTTTAAGAGGAAAAAGAAAGCCAGAAGTAACTCAGATGCACGGCAAGAGGAGTCTCAAAGTTTAGTGGATCAATTGAGGGGAGCTTGGAGGGAGATTATATTATGGTCTTGTTGGGTAAGGTCACTTATATCCTCCTTTAGTATCTAGTGCTGTTGGGAGGGAATTTGTGATCATTGCTTTTCAAGGAACTGCCAAATGTAAGGTGAGCTCCTTTCCTCTCCTCTAGAACTGAAATAACTACTGCTGCGTTGCCAACTTCTTTAGCTTTACATTGGGATGCCCGTTGAAATTGTCCAAAGATAAACGGAGGCTGCAAACCTAAACACACTTACTAGAGAGTAAGGCTCATTGAGTTCAGTGGGACTTACTTCTGAGTAAACATGCTTAGGGTTGCACTGAATGATTTGTGCATTCCTTCCTTTTAATATTAAGCATGTTAGTGTAATTTAGATTGAAAGAGGCTGTGCCTCCTGCCAAAAGATTGTCTTTTGGATACTTCTGTTTTCGTGGAAGTTGCTAATGCACCTCATCATAATCACATTCATTTGCAATGCATCAACTATTTTAAATATACATCTGCTTTCCTGTCAGGCTTGCACAAGAGGTTAAACATATATTCATAATATTGTCAAATGGCCCTTTTAATGTGATGGCTGCTGGGATCCAATATGTTCTGCACACATTGGAATCAAACATACACTGTTGTGTGCCAAAATTGCTAATAGGTTCAGATTTCTCAAAGTACAGAATTCCTGAGAACCTTTTAATTTAAACATTCAGAGTTTTGTTCCCCACCCCCTTTCTCTTTGTGAAAATAACTCCAAAGGAGAACCCACGGTCAGGAGTCACAAAAGTGTGTGTGTGTGGGGGGGGAGTGTTTTGCAAAGTTTGTTGACTGGCTGGCTCAGCTGAGTGGAGGCATGGGGTGGTTGGGGGGGGCACTAGGCAAATGAAAAAATTGAATTACTTTACTATGCAAGTAAATAATTTATGTTTCAATATTTATGTGCATTTTTTTTAATTTGGGGCCCCTTCATAACATATGCTACAGGCCCCACACTAGCTTAATCCGGCCCTGGTTATTCGGGGGGCAGATTCAGACCCAAAACAAATCAGGGGTGATCCGATTTGGGTACAAATCAAAATGAAAAAATCAATCCATGCACATCCCTAGTATTCATGAAATCTGTATAAAAACAATTAAAACACCCATCCTACAGCTTTCCCTTTGATTCTGAATGAAGTAATCCCAAACATCTAGGTCATAATCCTTAGAAAACAGGCTAATTATGTTAATACATCCCTCAACTGTTCACCTCCATTTCTAGCTCTTCACTGTACTTAATTTGCCTACTCATTAGTTTATTAATAACTTGAACATGTCCAACAAACTGCTGGCAATTAGTTCTGACTCAAATAAAATCACAGCATCAGTCTAAATCAGAGGGCTGCCTTCATGAACAAAGCAGATTTTATTATTAATATTATCGGGTATTATAAGTTTTGCCAAGCAAACAGACAAAGCTCTGGTATATGTGCTGTAAGAAAATCTTGTTCTGCTAACATGGAAGGAGATAAAGCAATAGACTCTTGTGAAAAGAAAGTATAACATCCTAACTCCAGTTTTTAATATCAAGCTATATGATCATAAGAATTAAATATTAGTTAAATATACAACAACATTCACTTTTTATTTGCCCAAATTTATTTTACATTTTCCCTAAATAAATCTTGCTTTGGTTTATCCAATTTCTTTATTTGCCCAGAGCTATCTCAGAAACCATGACACAAGCTACAAAAATAGTCTTAACCTAAGAGAAGTGACATTACTCTGATGTAAGATATTATTCCCACTGAAGTAAGAGATTCACTTTTGACAGCCTCATTTACACTGGTTAAATATCTCTTACGCTACAATTTATCTCTGCTTTAAAAAAAAATGAAGGGAATTACTAGCTGAGCTGTCTTAAACTACTTACATAATGGAGCATAAAATAACCTTATAAGAATCAAGTTCAAGTTACAAGTGATATTTGTCTTATATAAAAGTACTTACAGCTTGAAGAAGGCATAAGTTGTCCCTTAAGGAAGCCAATACACCCACAAAGGAAACAAGGAACATAACAATGCCCAGAAGTATTAGAATAATTGCTGGGGCTAAAAAGGCACTTTCAAGGGTTTTGTACTTCTGTCTTTCAACTTCTGCATATATGCCAACTGCTAAGACAAATGCTCCTAGCAACTGTAATAGAAAAAGGAGAGAGAGAGGCGAGAGAGAGGTGTGTGATCTTTTTCCAATAGCAACTGTGTATAAGCCACCTAATGGCGCAGCATGGAAATGACTTGATTATCAAGCCAGAGGTTGCCTATATCAGGCAGCAGAGTTCTAGGAAGATGCTGAGGACGAACTGTTGTGAGGAGAAACTTAAGTATGTAGTAGACCGCTCTGGGCTCCTTGGAGAAAGAGCGGAATATAAATGTAATAAATAAATAAACACATGAATAGTTTCAGAACACATGAAAAGGCTTAAACTGCACATGAACAGTAGTGAAATACAGGTTAATGTATTCACTATTTTGATAAGACACTGGGCCAGTTCCAATGATAAAGCCCCCAGCACACATGATTAGGAAGTGATGCATTGAGAGAGTGCCCATCAGGATGTCCCTGTCCCAAGCACTCTCCATCTCCTGGCACATCTCTTTATTGTATACGAGGGTTGTTCATCCAAATGGCCCTTCTACATATGCTCCAGATAGTTATTTAACCATACAGTAAAGTAGCATATTGAGAGGGCATTGGGACCAGTGTTCGCTCTAATTTTTTCTCACCTGTGTATGGAATGAGTTTTGTTCTGGGTAGCAGTATCAAGGCAGTGTGTGTGCACATATATTTAGAGTGGGACCTTCCTGATTCAATCTGAGCGGGATCTAAAAATAACTGAGCAGACTTTAAAAAACTTGTTTGTGCATGCGTGTGCATACGCCTGAGAGAGAACACTGGTTGGGACATCCATGGAGCACAAAGTGTGTCCCATTCATAATCATGCGTGCAAGTGATTTATCACTGGAACCAGCCCACCTTTTAAGTCAATTGATCGATATAGTACAATCTCCATCAAATATGTTACTAAGGGAATCTCCCAAGAGGAAAACTTGAAAATTACAGGGGAAAGCGTCTGTTTTTCCTGCTAATGGTTGGCACTTGACTAGTTTGGAAGTTAAAGACAAATGCCACAAATCCCTTGATCTCTTTCTTGGCTTACTCTACGGATGTGCAGAATGCCATTAGTTTGCCAGGTTCAAAAGGAGGGAAACATATTATAACAATTTCAACCTCATGGGTGCATCGTTGTCTCTTTTATGCAATGTATTTGACGTTCTTTGCTACGATTGTTCTTAAAGCACAGAGTTATCAAATTATCCGTTTGTTTGTTTCTTTATTCCACTGAACAGCCAGGGCGGACTGCAACCTTGGCAGCCGGGTGGACTACTGCGTATGAACGAGCGTGCAGGTGAAACGTGCAACTTCCTCAAAGCCACCGATCGATCTCCAGCCATCAACAGCAAGAGGCAGGCAAGCATGCTTCCTTCTAGTTAGTCGAAAGGACTCGACGCCTCGCTCTTAGTCACCCCACACAGTCACAAACCACCACCACTTGTTGCGAGCAGGTTGTCCCAGTTCAGGGAGGAGGGAACATGACAAACACAGGGCGCTTCCTCGAGCGAGCATCTCTAGCCACCCTTTTGAGGAGGAGGAGGAGGAGCGCGCGTGGACGCCCTTCCAGCAGCGGGAAGGCCAGGGCAGGCTGCCCACCTCAAAGTCAGCGCCCACCACCTTATCCCCTCTCGACACCCTCAACCCCGTCCCCGTCCTCCTCCTGCCACACCTCAGAATTTGCGCGCGCCCTCCCTGCCCCGCCCAGCCCACCGCGCGAGCGGCTGAGGGAGCCACCTGCCTGCCTGCCTGCCTGGGCCCTTTGCCAGACACTGCCACTCACCCAAAACACTGTCGAGTAGGTGATGAGGGTGAACTTGAGGCACAGGTAGGAGAAGCGCGCGCAGTAGCGGACCTGCTCCGAGCCTCCGGAGGCCGCTGCCACCGGCGCCATCCTCCTCCGGCCGGCCTCTGCCGCCGCCCGGGCGCCTCCCCTTCACTGGAGGCAGCTGGAGACCACGACGACGCCGCCGCCGCCGCGCTTCCTGCGCCTCCCGGCACCTGTGACTCTTCGTCCCAGGCCGCAAGCGACGGCGGCGCCTCCGCTTCTCTGGAAGCGGCTTGCCTGTGCCAGTGGGCGGGAGGGGCCGGTGTCACCGCCGAGGGCGAGCAGCGAGAGACCGAAACAAGACACACCCCGCTAGTAGAGCTCAAGGAGTCGGAGGCCATGCCGTTTTCTCGTTAGTGGAGACCGGATAAAGCCAAGCCCGGCGGCGTGAGCGATACACAACCCACCCAAACGGAACCAGCTCGGTTTACACTGTCGGACGAAAGGCAGCGACACTTAACAGCCCGACCAGCTACACACGTTTGCTCGGGAGTAAGGCACTGCGTTCAGTTAGGGTGAATAAGCTTCCTTGAACACAGTGGGATTGTTTCTAAGTAAAGACGCATAGGATTGCTTTGCGTTCTTCAGTTAGGCACACTTTCTTGGGACAAAGCCTGCTTGGACTTCGTTCTGCTAAGCTAACGTGTCGATCGCGCTGCATATTGTCTGGAAATCGCTTTTTGTTATACTGTGAAATATGACATGCCCTTCAAAAACTGAATGGGAAAGGTGCACCATTACTTAATTTAAAGAACGGCTCTCGTAACGCTTTCTCTCTCACATTTAAGATTCGCACATTTATTTTATTGATAGCTTGCCCATTCCAAAGGCCTGGGGCAAACTGTAATGTTAAATTGCACTTACTTAAGCGATTAACAGCACAAACCTAATCATATTTACTCAGAAGCCAGTCCCATGAAACTTAAGCTGCAATCCTATGCACAGTTACTTGGGAGTAAGCTGTACTAGATTCAGTAGAACCTTTGGGCAATCTTGTATAGGAATTGGCTCCACTGCTTGTGGAAATGCCCATAGGTAAATGCCCACTTCGGACATTGCCTTGCCTTTCCCAATTTACATGTTGCAAATAAATGTATACCCAAGAGGAGGAACAAGTATAATAGTAATTTACACTATCTGCCCCGTAAATGATGTGCTATATTTTCTATTTGAAAATAGAAAATGAAAATTTGAAAATATTTGAAGAGAGCCAGCGTGGTGTAGAGGTTAGAGTGCTGGACTAGGACCGGGGAGATCCGAGTTCAAATCCCCATTCAGCCATGACACTAGCTGGGTGACTCTGGGCCAGTCGCTTCTCTCAGCTTAACCTACTTCACAGGGTTGTTGTGAGGAGAAACCTAAGTATGTAGTACACCGCTCTGGGCTCCTTGGAGGAAGAGCGGGATATAAATGTTAAAATAAATAAAATATTTGTCCAGGGCTGTCTCTAGGGGGATATGGAACCTAGGACAAATGGGGTGTGGGGAGGGGGCATTTGGGCCATTCCGAATTTAAAGGGCCTCATGCTATCACTCCAGTCAATGTTCCATAATCAAATTTAATTGTATATCCCTTTTCCGCACAAATACACTCAAAGCAGTTTGAAGCAAATAAAAATGACAAAAATAAAATTTGATGTTATATACATGTTATAATAAAATAGGTAATCCTTTAACAACTCATACAAAGCTACAGCTACAAAAAACCAACCATTGAAAGCAAAATAATTTTCATAAACCCTCACAACTAAATTCATAATTACAAAATCATAACAAAATATCAAAACTGAACATGAAACCACTGGGAGAGATAATCAGGAGATTTGGTGCAGGGCGTTATCAATATGTCGATGTCACCCAAATCTATTTCCTCATATCAACTTCGTCAGGAGATGACTTCACCTCTCTAAATGCTTGCTATAATGGGCTGGATGAGGGAGAACAAACTGGAGTTGAATCCAAACAAGACTTAGGTACTCATTGTGGGAGGTTGGAACTTAGGAAGTGCTTTAGATTTGCCTGTTCTGAGTGGGGTTTCTCCCCCTGAAAGATCAGGTGTGTAGCTTGAGAGTACTTCTGGACCAAAACCTCTCCCTGATATCTCAAGCTGAGGCAGTGTTCAGGAGTGCTTTTTATCAGCTTCAGGTGATATGTCAATTTCTCAAGATAAACGACATTATAATAGTGGTACACATGCTGGTAACATTCTTGACTACTTCAGTGCACTTTACGTTGGGCTGCTTTTGTACATAGTTAATAAACTGCAATTGGTGCAGAATGTGGCAGGAGCCCGGCTACCCAAAGATCCCCATTCAACCATGAAACTCACTGGGCCAGTCATGTATCTCTCAGCCTAACCTACCTCACAGGGTGGTTGTGAGGATTAAAAAAAAGCATGTACACCGCTTAAGAGCGGGATATAAATCTAAACAAGTTGTTCTAGTAAGAACTAATCAATCTACTTTCCTTTCACTGTCTCTTACAACTGGACTAAATTTGGTTCAAATTGAGGTTCACAAGTTAGATCTCTTGCACCTCAAATGTTCATGCATCCACCATCTTGGATCAGGGTGGATGACATTATTACAAACTATACTATTGAGGTGTCCCTGTGTGTCACACACTAAAACTGTATCAGATTTGGTTCAAATAGGTTAGACAGTCCTCAAGTTAGTGCACTTGCACCTCAAAAGTTCACATGTCCACCATCTCGGATCAAGGTGGATGACATCATCACAAACTACACCTTTGGGACATCTCTATGTGTCCATACAGCTGTAGCAAATTTGGTTCAAATCAGTTAAGACTGTCCACAATTTAGTACACTTGCACCCCAAATGTTTACATGTCTGCCTTCTTGAATTGGATTGGATGACATTGTCACAATCTACGCCGTTTAGGTGTCCCTATGTGTCCCTACAGCTGTAGCAAATTTGGTTCAAATTGGTTAAGCGTTTCACAGGTTAGCCCACTTCCACCTCCAAATGTATGCATCCACCATATTGGGTCAGGGTGGATGGCATAATCACAAACTATGCCACTGAGGTGTCCCTGTGTGTCACTCACTGCAACTGTATGCAATTTGGTTTAAATTGGTTAGACCAGGGTTTCTTAACCTTGGGCCCCCAGATGTTGTTAGACTACAACTCCCATCATCCTCAACCACAAAGGCCATTTCTGGGGATGATGGGAGTTGTAGTCCAACAACATCTGGGGGCCCAAGGTTAAGAAACTCTGGGTTAGACAGTCCACAAATTAGCCCATTTGTGCCTCGGATGTTCACATGGCCGCCATCTTCAATTGGATTGGATGACATCATCACACAACCTGCCATTTGGGCATCCCTATGTGTCCCTAAAGCTGTTGCATATTTGATTCAAATTGGTTAAGCGTCTCACAAGTTAGCCCACTTGCACCTCAAAAGTGTATGCGTCCACCATCTTGAATCGGGGTGGATGGCATCATCACATACTATGCCGTTGAGGTGTCCCTGTGTGTCACTCACTGCAGCTGTACGCAATTTGGTTTAGATCGGTTAGACAGTCCACAAATTAGTCTACTTGCACCTCGAATGTTCACGCAGCCGTAGTGACATGCACGGAACCGTGGAGGTGCAGTTCGACGCCGGTGGGGGTCTCCCTTTAAGGTCAGGGGGTTGCACTTACCCCTCCCACTGTTCCCCCCCCCAGTGCTCCATTTTTTAAAACCATTTTCAGGGTAGCAGTGTTTTTCCCTACCACCCTTGCCCTCGTTGCCCAGAAATACAGGAAGTACGGGCTGCCAGTGTGATTGCCGCCGTGCATGAGCCTGCCATACACGTCGCACATTGCGTACGCGCATCACACACGCATGCAACGTGCAGCGGGTGCGCACGGCGGCGGGCACACGTGCAGCCCGTACGTCCTGTATCTCCGGGCAACAACAGGGGCAAGGGTGGCAGGGAGGATTGAAAAATATTTTCAAGCCAATTTACATAGTATGCAAATTAGGATCTGCATATTCCCCAGATTTGGACAGCCAGAACATGGCAACCCTATTTATAATAGATCCTTGAATTATTGCCTTGTGCCGTTTGAGAACCCTTATCCAGCCTGTCTTATAAATAGGGGTGATTCTCATGATCGCCAAGAGTGGGAGGGCGGGCAGGGAAGGCTCCAAAGAGCTTACCTTCCCCACAGACAAACCAAGGTTTGGTGATCCGAGTGTGCTTCGTGCTCCCACATGAGCAGCCCTTCTTCGTGAAGCATGGAGCAGGATGGAGGGATCTGGGGCCGAAACTTGTTCTGGCCTCTGGGTATCCCACAATGCAATGCATGACATGTGTGTTGCACTGGGTGATTCAACACCAGTTCGCTGCTGCCCCGAATACATTTTTTTTTAAATGGAGTGCCGGGGGGGGGGTTGCGGTGGTTGGGGTAAGTGCAAAAAAAAAAAAAACCCCACCCTTAAAGGGAGATCCTCCTGCTGGCATTGAACTTCAAACTGGCACCAGCACGAAACAGTTCACAGGCCTCTTGAATGGCTTTCGGACCAGTTCGTGCACATCCCTATGTAGCCGCCATCTTGAAGTGGAGTGGATGACCTCATCACACACCCTGCCAATTGGGCATCCCTATGTGTCCCTACAGCTGTAACAAATTTGGTTCAAAGCAGTTCAGCAGTTCACAAGTTAGGCCACTTGCACCTCAAATGTTTATGTGTCCGCCATCTTGGATTGGGGTAGATGACATAATCACAAACTATGGCATTGAAGTGTCCCTATGTATCCCTACAATTGCACCCGATTTGGTTCATATTGGTACAGGCGTTGCAAAGTTGATAGTGGGGGACACATGGACACACACACAGTATGCCGGGTGATCTCATAAGCGTACTGGAAAGTAGGCTAATAATGGGGGGAAGGGGGGAGAAAAATGAATGAGAAAAAATATTACTCCAATTTTAAAACTGCCTGCCAATTAGTTTCCAGACAAAAAACAAAGTACTAGTTATTACCTATAAAGCTCTAAACAGCTTGGGCTCAAGGTATTTAAGAGAGTGCCTTCTTCATGAACCCCACTGCCTATTAAGATCCTCGGGAGAGGTCCCGTTGCAGTTGCCACTGGCTCATTTGGTGGCAACCCCAAATCTGACCTTCTCTAGAGTTGCCCTGGGGCTCTTCTGGAACACACTCCCAAATGAAATCAGAATCTCCCCATGTCTGGCTCTTTTTAAACAGCTATTGAAAACACACCTGTGTTATCAGGCTTTTAGTTGATGATGTTCCATCCCAAAACAAAACTATGAGTCTGTTCTCACAACCAGCCTAACCCAGCCTAGGGCAGCCCAGCCTGGGTTAGGCTGGTTGCGAAAAGCGACGGGATCCCTGCAGATCCCGACGCTTCCCACCCGCTAACCCTCCTAAACAACCTAGCTATAAGTCAAGGTTGGCCAACACTCGCACCCTTAATGTAGCTGCAGTGTATCGTGTGTCTCCTCAGGATGGATTCAGCCCAAGGAGACACAGAGATGAGCGCATAAGGCAGAGGCGTAACTAGGGAAAACGACGCCCAGGGCAAGCACTGAAATTGCGCCCCCCCGCCACCGCGTCCCCCCCGCCGCCCCCCCAACATACATCTGACTGACATACATGTTTCAGAAAACTTTTATTTTAAAAATGTAAAAAATTACAAAAATTACCAAAAATTTCAAAATGCACTACATACTTAGGTTTTTCCTCACAACAACCCTGTGAAGTTGGCTTGTATCTCAAACATCAGAATTATGATGCAATGATGATTATTATGATTATGATGCCCCTCCCTCACACCCTGGTTCTGTTCCTGACTTTCCCTTGTGAGTGACTGTATTTTAACAAAACAAAAACCAAGGACTCCAAAGTAATTCGAAGGACTAGGGTGATAGTGCTAAAGACTCCTTATTCTCCCGCTGTTACAGAAAGACTCCCCTTTTCCAAAACCGCGTGCTATTTACACCAGAAAAGGTTTCAAATGGAGGGGGAAGCATTTATGCATTTATTCTTTGTTTTATGTTACGATTTCAAAGTTAGAAAAACTATAAAAGGGCCATTTTAGAGAAGATATGCACTGCCTTAGTTGCAAATCCTGCTTTTTTGAGATTCCCTGCAATTGAATAAAGCGATAATATACATCTTTGCTATTTAAATTGGTTGGAGAGTATTTATGACAATAAAAAATGAAATGGCATTTCAGATGCAACATTGGTTGCCTAAGGCCACTCAGATTTAACTAATCTTCATCACATTGACAAAAAGAGCAATTAAAATTAAAATCCATGACTAAAACCAAACCACTTTGGGGTTGTTTTTAATGAAAGGTGGTATATAAATTTAACAAATGTTTAGAAGTATATACTTTCACCCCCTGCCCAACCTACAATTATTTCCAGCTTATTTTCAAAGGGATTCTAGTTTTATTTACAAATTGCTTGGCAGCACCAATGTTTAAGTAATCACTAATTGCTCCTAATGATAGTTTTACTTATTGTTAAATTTATATACCACCTTTCATTAAAACATTCTCTGTTCATTTGATTTTCAGTCTGGTTAATTAAATCGGTGGAGGTTTAGACTTTCCTGATGGGCTGAAACAGCTAATCCATTTTGATGATGACATATAATTAAATTAGCTTGCATTACATAGTGAAAAAGTCCAGGAAGGGAGAGATGGGGGGATGTGGAACCCAAGGTTCCACATCCCCCCCATCTCCCCCTCCCTGAACATTTTCAATTAAAATGTGGTTAGATTATAGGGGAGGAAGGACTTGAATGAGCAAAAAGGGGAACTGGTTCGGGCATTCAGGAAGTTGTTCAGAAGAGGGAGTTGTTCAGGAAGTTTGCTCTGGTGCGTGTCCTCCTCTCGACGCATGCGCGACTGGTGGCGGGGCGGCGGGGCGCTGGGGAGTGAGAGTCAGAGACTTGGACTACGAAGACGCCGCAGCGCCCAGTGCTGGATGAGCAATGCCAATGGGGGGCGCGCGCCGGGACCGGGGGAGGGGGACTAGTCTGCAAAAAAAAAAAAAATTCCGGCAAATCGGCGGGGGCACTTTTTGGCGCCCCCTGCCAAGGGGCGCCCGGGGCACATGCCCCCCCTGCCCCCCTATAGTTACGCCTATGGCATAAGGGAATCACCCAGTGCAACACACGTCACGCGTTGCATTGTGGGATACCCAGAGGCCAGAACAAGTTCCAGCCCCAGATCCCTCAGTCCTGCTCATGTGGGAGCACGAAGCACACTCCCATCACCAAGCCTTGGTTTGTCTGCGGGGAAGGTAAGCTCTTTGGAGCCTTGCCTACCCACCCTCCCACTCTCGGTGATCATGAGAATCACCCCGTCCTATTTGTAAGACAGGCTGGATAAGCGTTCTCAAACTGTACACGACAATATTCAAGGATTTATTATAAATAGGGTTGCCATGTTCTGGCTTTCCAAATCTGGGAAATGTGCAGATCCTAATTTGCATACTATGTAAATTGGCTTGAAAATAATTTTTTAGCAGAATAGTGAGTGACTACACATTTTGCTCCATAACTCCACTTCTACAAGGGCTAGAGGTTAGCTTTATTTTTTTAAAAAAAAGAAATGAAAGCTGAAATCTGGTTAGGCTAAGCAATCTAGGTGAGATGCTTAAAATCCAGATAAAACCCGAAATTCCGGGGGCATGGCAATTCTAATTATGAACCCAAGCTCTGGGTCACTGATAGAAATCTAAGAGGTGACACTTGTTACAGAGACAGAACTGATCAAAATTATGAGAGGAAACATTTTCTTTAAAATTGAAGCAACATTTCCTCCCCACTTAATATAAAAATAGAAAGAGGAAAAGCATGGATTGAAATAGAATAAGATGTCAAACAGCACCTAACAATGTTGAAAAGACTTTTTCTCCGGTCGTCAAAACTAGCAGACATACAACAGATTGTTCCCATAGAAACACTTCTTCCAGCATCTGTGGAGAACAATCTCAGTACCTGGCCCAAGTGAAACACCTTAACCATCTTCATGTCCTGCCTAAAAGTGTAAACATGGTACCTATGGTCCCACATGCTGTCCTTGTGGTAGCAAGCATGAATTCTCCCCTTTGCTAAGCAGAGTCCACCCTGGTTTGCATTTGAATGGGAGACTACATGTGAGCACTGTAAGATTATTATTATTATTATTATTATTATTATTATTAATTCGATTTCTATACCGCCCTTCCAAAAATGGCTCAGGGCAGTTTACAAAGAGAAATAAAACAAATAAGATGGCTCCCTGTCCCCAAAGGGCTCACATTCTAAAATATTCCTGGGGGCACTCTGGGAAGAGCACCTGCTTGCTTGCTTGCTTGCTTGCTTGCTTGCTTGCTTGCTTGCTTGCATGCAGAAGGTACCAAGTTCCCTCCATGGCATCTTCAGGTAGGACTAAGAGACATTCCTGCCTACAACCTTGGAGAAGCCACTACCAGTCTGTGTAGACAATACTGAGCTAGATGGAATATGAATACGATTAATATTTATATGTCACTTTTCATCTAAAGTTCCCAAAGCAGTTTACATAGATATAAATAAACAAACAAAATGGCTCTGTCTCGCAAAGGGCTCACAATCACAAGACACCAGCAGCAGCCACTGGAGGGATTCTGTGCTTGGGGTGGATAGGGCCAGTTGCTCTCCCCGTGCTAAATGAAGAGAACCACCACTTTTAAAAGGTGCCTCTTTACTCAGTTTATTTATTTATTTAACGTATTTGTATACTGCCCCAAACGCCAGTCTCTGGGCGGTTTACAACAAAACAATACAGATCTATCTATCTATCTATCTATCTACAGTATCTACCTATAAAAGTCTTAGGTGGTGTGTGGCAAGCCCCACCCACGGAGTGCTTGATCATGGGGGGGGGGCGTTGCTACCAAGGCCAGCAGGCTTCTCCGTAGTCTTCAGAGAAAGGGAGAAGGCAGGGCTGGGCAAGAAGACAGGAAGAGACTGGCCGGCAGCAAGGAACGTAAAAAAACCCACACACACACCAAGTCACACTCGAGAGTGAGAGCGGCACAGGTGATAAGTAGTGGTAAGCATCTGTACTGACTTTCCCACAGACTGGCACTGCCTCAACCTGGGACACCAGGGAGAGGCTTCGATCCAGAAGCACCTCCAGACTGCGTACCTGTTCCTTCTGGGAGACTGTGACCTCATCCAGAACAGGTAGATCAAAATCATCGAGTACAAATCAAGTTCCGACCATGAGCAATGAGTACTTCCATCTTATCTGGATTCAGTTTCAGTTTGTTATCCCTCATCCAGCTCATCACAAGCTCCAGGCAGGCATTTAGGGAGATTATGTCTTCTCCTGATGATGCTGACATGGAGAAAAAGATTTGGGTGTCATCAGCATACTGATAACAATGTTAAACAACATCGGAGACAATATAGAGTCCAGTTAGCAGATGGACCAATGGTCTGACTCGGTATAAGGCAGCTTTCTATGTTCCTGTGTAACTATGATACCATGCCATCAGCGATTTACTGGAATGTCCTCTTCCATGCTTTTAGTTCTGCAAAGGTATTTATAATCTCTTGAATATCCAGCTTCCTTACACATTCATTATCAGTGGACAGCAGACCTAGGTTAATGAGTCTGTCTTGCAACACAGTACCTTCTTAGATAGCTTTAAAAAAAAAGTTTCAGTTTGGGAAAAGATCTCTCTGTGGAAGCCACTGTCACCGGTATGGTCAGGAAAAGAGGTATGCTTCGCAGACATCAGGAAAACTGCAGAAACTATTATAATAGCAAATCATCAGCAGTTCAGCTACTTCTTTTATAGTTGCCATCTTTTCCATTTCTGCTCTCACGGCATTTTTAAATGATACTAACAGCTGTGGAAGAAAGCAGAAGAAGTTAGTCTTTTCTGAGCAGAACTTCTCCAGCTGCATACAGGTCATCATCACTTGTTGTTAGTGTTGATGGCTGAAGCACCTTACAAGTAAAAACCACCTCGTGTGCAGGCCCTCAAAGCACTGCTTCATCTGAGACAGCACTATATGTGTCCTAAAGAATACATTGACATTAAATCTGTCTTCTGCAGACATTAGTCCTTGCCATGACCTTCCCTTTCCTTGTTTTCAGTCACTTCACCTTCGGCCCTTGCAAGGATCAAATTGGTCCCAAAGACAGGGGCATAACTATCATAGGGCAAGGGGAGACAGTTGTCTGGGGGCCCACTGCCTTGGGGGGCCTCACAGAGGCAAGTCACATGACTGACTCCCCCAGCTGTGCACCCGCCCGGGCTTCCTTCAGTTGTATTCATCCTCTGAAATTGATGTGAGCGTTAAGACCTGGAGCTACCAGAACAGCATGTCTTTCTCTAGTACCATTAAATGACTTGCATCATCCACAATTTACAAAACCTTTTACAATTTACAAAAATTTAGGATGAAAATTTTACTATGCCTTTTGTTACCACTATTCAGCCTCATTGAAGATTTCTTTACTTCATGAGCTGAGCTTCAGTGAGGGGGGGCATTTTAAAATCTTGTCTCTGGGCCCACTCCAACCTTGCTACGCTCCTGCCCAAAGAGCTGCTCTGATGGCGACATCTTCCCACCCAGCTGGTTCCCAAATAATCTGCCTCACCTCCTCTCATGACAGGCCATCCCTGCCTGTCTTCACTTTACATTCCAGTTACTACCCTAGCAACTAGAACTGTTGCATGTCTTGTCCTGTGGGGAATGTCATCACCCCCTAGTATCACAGGCATCTATCAGATGGTTTAGGGTCACCATGTTATTGTTGGAACATGCAGTGTTCATATTGCATGGTGCTCTGCCCTTCAGTTATATGAGGAATCATCTAGGGCAGGGATTCCCAACCTGTGCTACTCCAGATGTTGCTGGACTACAACTCCCATCATGCCCAATCATAATAAATTGTTGCTGGGGGTGATGAGAGTTATAGGTCAGCAACATCTGGAGTACCAAAGGCTGGGGACAGCTGATCTAGAATAAAATGGGCTTCAAACATTACCAAAAAATTATTCCACTGTAATATACAGATGTTCCAGTTTTATTGCCTGCATTGTGAAACTGACTCTTTTTACAAATCTGTGGTAAAAGTGTTAAGAACAATACAGTGGCTGACATCCTGACTGATGCTGTGAGTGTGCTACTAACAACAGTCCCCATGCAGTGCTATTCAGGGGTGTAGCTATCATTAGGCAGATGGGTTCAAAGAACCTGTGCCCTGACCAGCTCCTGAGGGGCCCACCCCAGCTCCACTCCTCCCTATGTTCTTCATTATCTCCCTCACTCCAACGGGCCACTGGGGAGAGGGGTGAACACAGGTTCCCTCTCCCCTAGCTCTGCCCCTGGTGCTAGTCTCTGTGCTTCTGAAGCATGGGTACTCTTGCACAAGAGGGCAACTATTTTTGGCTCTCTCCTTGAGCTTCTGCAACAGCAGACACACTGTAATGGGGATGTGTTTCGGCTGTAACTGAGTGCTCCCAGAGCATGGGGAGAGTGTCAAAATAGTTGCACAATTGTGTAACAGTGCCCGGACTTCGGAAGCATAGAGACTAGTGTGGGGGTTAGTGCTACATGTGTGCTGTTGTTAGCAGAACACATGCAGCATCATTCAGGATGTTAGCCAGTGAATTCAAAGTATCCTCCTCAATTATTGTACTTTTCTTAAGCCAGCAAGAAAAAATTGAATTATTCTGCAATAATATTTAAATAAGCATGGAGAAAATATATGGTTGATCTCAACCAAGGCAGGAGAGAGAGAAATGCATGCTTCCAAGTGCTAGACAGAAACGCTATTTTCTTGAGGGAGAATAGCCCATTGACATTGCCAACAACTGCTGAATTTGTTCTTGCCCACTTGCCAACATGCAAGTGAATGAATGGACAAATTGAGGATGAATGACTCACATTGCACAAGCTGTGAAATGTGTCAGTGTCTGATATTAAGATGTTCCAGTGGTTCGTCATGTTCGCTTGCTTTCTGCAACAAGCATCTCATGAATTCCAGTGGTTTGATATTTAAAAGAACTTGTTTACTAATGCCATTATGTTGCTTTTTCTTACATATAGCTGGTAAATACTATCTTAAAATTATAAGATCACCAGCTAAATTATGCTGTATTGTTTATAAATTTGTTCTGGAGCAATGGATTTGCCTGGAATTCTGCTGTTCTTCCTACATATGACCTTTTAGCATGCTTGCTTCTGAGAACCAAAGAAAGCCATTCTGCTAGCCAAAGAGGAGCACATCCCCATATAAGGATTTAACAGTAAAATGTAACAATCTATTTCATTAATACTCTTTTGTATAAATATTTATTCATCTTCTAGAGCATCAAGAACTCAAGTTGTGGAACTAACACAGAAAGAATGTAATTGCACATATTCAACTTGTCAGACAAAATCACTCTTAGAAATATATGGATGGATTCCAAAACCCCTTTGAAATGGAACAGATTAAAGAGTTGTCATCTCAGAACCAATTAATGCAAACAAGCCCTTCATAGATACACAAGTTTAGGAATCTATAATTCCTGGAATATTAGTGAGGAATGTCATAATTTAAACATTCCTTTAATTTTTTTTCATACATACTCAAACCTCTCTGTGTAGTTGTTTATGAAAAATTCATCAGTGGGGGGGCGGGCGGCAAAATTGTACGTAACCCTTAATTGTATGTAACCATTGTACGTAGCCAAAAGGAGTGCTTCATTAGACCCAACTCTATGAATGCAATGCTGTGTTTTTCTTTTCCATAACCATGGTTTCAAGCACATCTTACATGAAGCTGGGAAAACTCAAATAGTCCAATAATAAAAGGGGGTGGCCCATATACTGTGCAGGGAATCACCAGTGGTTGAGCACTGCCTGCTCTGCTACACGTGTGTAAAGGCCTGCCTTCACTGTCATGCAATAGGGCAGTTCTGCTCCAATTGTGAAAGTTGCACAGGTGCAGTTGTGTGATGTGACACCCATTGGAAATGTGTGTTTGTGCCACTTTAAGTCAGACCAGAACTGCCCTGTTCTGCAACAGTGCAAGCAGAGTTTTGCATGCACACACAATTAACTTAGGCAGTGCTCAGCCACTCACGTTTCCCTGTAGCTGTGCGGTATGTGGGCCACCTTCCCCACCCCCAGCTTAGTTGTCACCTCAGGGTAATAGTAAATAATATCACAAATACTTGCACATTTGACAGACAGGAAATGTTGCATTGAGATAGAGATCACTTCTATAGTATGTAAATTATAATTCTCTATAAGTAGTGCCTACTGAAATGTTTCATTTTCAGTGACTATAACAGAAAGCCCTGTGATAATGACTCAAGGGTAGAACTTGAATCAAATGTATAGGAATGCACTGATATGAATTAACATATGGGGAAAGGGCATGGTAGAACGTTGACTTAAGGTTGGGCACTGTTTGTTTTTAAATCTATATCTTGCGGCACAGCTTAGAATGAGTTCTTTTTCTTCCTACAATGTGTGGTGCACACTCAAATTGCTTTAGATTCAAAATCACTTTGGATTTCAAGAGCCCATAACTGAACACATAATTATTGAAATAATTATTATACACTGTAAACTCGGGCTGTTTTATCCTTGGAAGATCATCCGATGTTTTTAAGAAGAGGTCATGTTGCTGCACTTGCAGAAAGTTCAGCACTTAGATTTGAATTGTCAAGCTAACTGTAGGGAACTCAAGTGTAGTTTCAGGACAGTGGTCTCTGGGCAATAGAATAATCCAAGAAGTTCCAGTTAAGAGATCAAGCTAAAGTGAGAAAAAAGTACACCGTAAAGAGAATGATCCAATGGATTATACCGTTTACCAATCAGAGAATCATTCCTTTTAAATATATTTTTCACTTTAAATTGAACTCTTAACTGGAATTTCTTGGATTTGTTTGTTTTTTTAAAGTGATCTTCTCCCATATATGAGAAAGTTTTTCTGCTCACTTGTGGGAATGGTATTTCTTCCCACTAGTCACTCCTTGTGCTCCGTGGGGTGTCACTCCTGGGGGCCTCATGACCCTGGACTCCAGAAGATGTGAGCAGTTGCAAATAAATAGGGATTAAAATGTACAAGAAGAACACAGCAACTGGGATCCCAACTATTGTAGGGATGTGCACTGTAGGATTTGCGAGCTTTTCCCCCCTTTTTTCTTCCAAACCCCTCCCACAGAACCTTTCTGGGTAATTCACAGAGCATTTAGTATACAGCTTTTTAATTTTTAAAGAATATAGCTATTTATCTACTACATCATTCTACTGTCTTGCTTCATTTCTTGAATGCTGTTTCCTTAATCCCTCTTTGTAATATTGATGGCATTCCACAGGCCAAGTTCTAAATTCCTTGTTTATTGAAAGTGAGATATGGATGTACCAAGAATAAGTCTTGGTCCTAATAGGGTAAAATTTACATCTCTGTTCACTTCAAACCTGAAAGCAACTGAGTCATGAAGATTGCTACAAAAGTCAGAAAAACCCGAAACACTAGCCAGCTTCATGAAATTTGATTGGATGCATGGTTAGCTTTTGTATATACTAGTGTTTCTCTCCACCTCCTTTCAAAATCTCGTTAAGTTACTGTAAAAAAACCTTTCCTGTTTGGCTGCTTATTAAATTTTGCAGTTACAATGGAAGAGAGAACTAGTCCATCAACTCCATGTTCCGGTATACTGTATATCAAGATTCTTTTTATAAAACATGAGCACTGCAATAATTTCATATTTTGATTTTGAAGAAGATTTTCCCCATCAAAGATCTGGTGTTTGGGCTTATTAACACCAACAAATATTTTCTTCATGATTTATACAAATGAATTTGTTATAGATATAAGTATAGAAGAGCAATAACCACTTCTCCCTGGAATTATATAACATATTTGAAAATCAGAGCTTGACATATTGAATATCACTATTTTTAATATATCCAACCATGAGTTCATAGCTCTAATGCTATGACTGATAAGAAAAACATCCATCTGAAGCAGTTTTTCAAAACTGAGCTGAAGAAAGATATGAAGACAACTTCCCTCTCAAACATAAATGTTTCAATGAATGACACCGACGGTGACCACCTGACAGCAGTGACTGCATTTTCTCAGCCTGGCTGGCAAATAGCTCTTTGGGCTATCACCTATTTATCCATAGTCATTGCATCAATTGTGGGCAATGGCACTGTCATTTGGATTATTCTGTCTCACCAGCGGATGAGAACGGTTACCAACTATTTCATAGTTAACTTGGCTCTTTCTGACCTGCTCATGGCTACTTTGAACACAGTTTTCAATTTTATTTATGCCAGCCACAATGTCTGGTATTTTGGTGAGGGATTCTGCCGGTTTCATAACTTCGTTCCTATCACAGCAATGTTTGTGAGCATTTATTCTATGACTGCTGTTGCTGCTGAGAGGTAAGAGATGCAATGATGAAGAGTTTTGCATTTCAGCCAAATTGTGTTTGTTTTAAAAGTGATTACTAGTGGTGGGACTGAGTGGATATTAACCAAAATAAACAAGTATCTAAATCCTCAGCTGTTCACAGAGGAAAGTTATTAATTCTTGCAAATAGTTTGGGGTAAACATTTGCTTTTAGGATACTTAAATTGCTTAATCCTATCCTAACATTTTTGGTATTATAAGCTGTCCTATATTTAGAGTTGTATATACTCTGTGATAGTAAAGTATACTACTACCTGTGGTAGTAGTTTTTTTAAAAAAATCAAAATTCTGTGTCAATTCAATTACTATACTATATATACACTCTGTTTATTTTGTATATTTTATCCCAATTCTGCTAGTTTGAAGAAGGGCAAAAAGCTTCCCAGGGCACTGAAGAACCACTCAACTACTGCAAATACTACTCAACCCCACTATTCTCCCTTCTCCTATTTCACCAGACACTTCCATGTATTTTCAAGTCTGTTGTTGTAGCCACAGTCTTTCTTTGAGACAGAGAGTGAGCGAAAGTGCTGCACACTAGATTCCAAGGATGCTGAATTTCCAGGCCAATAACAAATCATGCGCTTGTATGAGAAGTATACAACTCTTATCTCTCTCTTAGGGGTCAGCTACAGGAGTGATCAATCACTGTTCTTGAGTCCTCAGTCAAATCAGGATTCTAAAACAATTCTGCCTGTCCCCATTGCAATTACCAGTGCACAAGTGTAAGGGAAATGTAGAAAAACTGAGATAACAGATCTTGCTGGCAGGCCATGGGGGGGAGGGGTTTGGGACAATAGCCCACTAGCCCTCAAACCCATTTCAGGACCTCCAGAAATGAGCCAACCAGGGTTGTCTCAACTCAAAAATGGCTGACCAGGGTTGTCGCATCACTTTCAAACAGATACAGATTCAACAACAATTTTCTTGATTACAGGCAATATTCTAAAACCAAAACAGTTCCAGCCAAACATATTTCTTACAGTTTCATCCTGTGAATTTTCAAATATCTGCATTCCAGGGTGCTTTAAGAGGTTATGGGAGCATTATCCTACTTGCAGCTTCATTGAGAAGGCAAACATTTACTATGCTTGTTTAATATTATGTGTGTTTCTGGTTCTTGTTCAGCTGTGACTTAAGTTGCTTGTTTCGAGTTCAAGCCCATTTATTTTAAACTAAACTTCTAGAGTTAATGACCTATATGTAAACAACATAATACAATTTAGTAACTGATTCAACACACCAGGAGCAAGTATTTCCTGGTCTTGTGGGGAAATGTACATTCTTATGAGTAATGTAACTGGTCAACTCAAGTTATTCTTGGACATTCCCCCTCCCCAAATATTTTCCACAGTGTCAAGTCATTAAAATTTCTGGGATTGTTTTCAGTAGTCCCCAAAAGATGGATGCCAATTCCTGGAGACTCCTGGCTGATCCTGAAGAGTTGACAACTCTAATTTGTAGGGAAAGATGTGGTAGGTGTGGCAGGGTGGTAACTAGAACATTTCTGGCTTACATACAGCCATGCAAAAGCAGGCCATGTGTACGGGTTCTGGGAGTCTGCAAACGACATTGCTGCTGCTAGAAAATGCGGAGAACCTCCATGGCTCCTGAGGATTGTGTCATCACTGTAGGGTGCTTCTCCCATCATTCCCAATGGAAGAAACATCCTCTAGTGCACATGCAATCCTTAGGAACCACAGTGGATTTCCGCATTTACTAGCAGTGTTGACAGGGTTTATAGTCTAACGAAGTGTGAGAGGAGAGCTGGTCTTGTGGAAGCTAGTATGACTTGTCCTCCTAGTTAAGTAGGATCCACTTTGGTTGCATTTAAATAGGAGACCACATGTGAGCACTGTAAGATGTTCCTCTCAGGGGATGGGGCCACTCTGGGAAGAGAAGGTTTCAAGTTCCCTCTCTGGCTTCTCCAAGATAGGGCTGAGAGAGATTCCTGCCTGCAACCTTGGAGAAGCTGCTGCCAGTTTGTGTAGACAGTACTGAGCTAGATAGACCAATGGTCTGACTCAGCATTATTAATTTGGTTTCTATACCGCCCTTCCAAAAATGGCTCAAGGTGATTTACATAGAGAAATAATAAATAAATAAGATGGATCCCTGTCCCCAAAGGGCTCACAATATAAAAGAAACATGAGATAGACAGACACCAGCAACAGTCACTGGAGGCAGGGGCGTAACTATGATAGGGCAAGGGGAGACAGTTGTCTGGGGGCCCATTGCCTTGGGGGGGCCCATTGCCTTGGGGGGCCCATTGCCTTGGGGGGCCCCCCAGAGGCAAGTCACATGACTGACTCCCTCAGCTGCACACCTGCCCAGGCTTCCTTCAGTTGTATTCATCCTCCGAAATTGATGTGAGTGTTAAGACCTGGAGCTACCAGAACAGCAGGTCTTTCTCTAGTACCACGAAATGACTTGCATCGTCCACAATTTACAAAACAGCCTCATTTAAGATTTCTTTCCTTCATTCATGATCTGAGTTTCAGTGAGTGGGGGGCCTTTTTAAAATCTCGTCTCTGGGCCCACTCCAACCTTGCTACACCCCTGACTGGAGGTACTGAGCTGGGGGTGAATAGGGCCAGTTAAGGTTAGCTTCCTATGTCCCTAAGTGTGAGCATTAGGAGAGACTAAAAGGACATGCCAGGAGCCCTCGCACAGCTCCCCCAGACAGTCCCTCTCCACACATGCTGTTGCACACCAGTGATGTGCTTCTGATCTTCCAGAGCACTTTCTGAGCGTAAGTCGTGCTCAGAAGTATTAGGGCTCTGGCACAACAGCACACACACGGGAACTGAGGAGTTGTGTGAGGGCTCCTAACATCCCCACAGTCCCCACCTAACACACATGCTTCAGTAGTCAGAATAACAGCCACTGTGCTGGGAGATAAATAGGTACAATTGATATTGCCTGCTAAATACCAGCCCAAAATGAGTGGATACACACACACACACACACCCCAACAATATGCTTCCTACCTTACCAGTCTTACAACAAATGTTTTATTAGTGGTATGGGAGAACCACCGTAAACCTATCAGAGGGCTGCTCAACTTTGGCCCTCCTGCAGATGTTGGCCTACAACTCCCATAATCCCTGACTATTGGCCACTGTGGCTAGGAATTATGGGAGTTGTAGTCCAAAAACAGTTGTGGGGGCCAAAGTTGAGCAGGCCTAACCTATAGCATCCCTCCCAGTTACTGTTGCTGATGTGCCCCTTGCATTTCTTTTTAGGATTTTGAGGCCTTTTGGCAGGACTACAGTATGAGATGCTGAGGCCCTAAGCTTTGTCAAGCTTAAGAGTGCCCACAACATTACCAAAAAACATTATTATTTGAACAAAAAGGACAATGGAAATAGAAATAATAAAGCTTTGTTTTTACATATATACTTGGCAAAGATCAAAACTGATTTTAGGATCACAGAATCAAACTGATCATGGACCAAATGTCTAATCTAGGACATCTGATCAAAAGCCATGTCCCAATCTAATGAAATTAAATATTCTATTTCTGCACAGATTTATAAACTCACTATGACAATTGTGTAGCCACATAATATTTTTATCATATATTTTTATAATATATATCAGAATGATAATGTCTTGTTTTAGAGACTTTTTCCCCTTTCTCCTTTATTTTCAACCAGTTAAGGTAAAACTTGAAATTTAATCTTTTATTATTATTATTCGGAGCCCCACCCTTAAAAAGGGGCTCTAAGACGTAGCTATATAACTTGTGCCTAAATCTGACACTGCCTTTTGAAACAGGGAAACATGTTATTTGCTATGTTAAACTGCTTTGTGAACTACTTTGTTGAAAAGTGGTATATAAATATTACTATTTTTATTATTCCCCCGCCATTTGTTTCCAATTAAATGTTTGCTAATTAATTAATTAATTGCAGGATTTTATTCCATGGTGAGGGTGGGAGTCTATTACAGTCTTATGCACATTTACCTGGAAGTTAAGTCCCATTGAGCACACTAGGACATATATCAAAGTAAACACACATACAGTAGGAACAAGCTGAACAGCATTTGTCTGGGAGTAAGTCCCAGTGCAACCAGTAAATGTGTAACACAGTAGCTGTGACATCCAGATTAAGTTACTCAACAGTACTTCTCAAGAAGTAGTCTAAAAGACTACTTATTTTCGATAGGACTACTCAATGATTTAGTCTGGATGTCAGCCAATGGCTGACATGCCACACAGCAGAACATCAGCATTAGGGAGCTGCTGCACATGTGGCAAACAGCCCCTACAGTAAAGCGCAACAGGGCATTTGTGCAACTACTTAAAAGGGCATCCATGCAGTTGCACAGTACTACTTCCATTTGAAACAAGTAGCACTGCTGTTTTAAGTTGTTGTGCAACTACTTTGTGCACAACTATGTGAAGAACAGATCCTGTGGATCTCTAACGCTAGTATTGCACTGTACCAAGTGTTGGCCACAATAGCCAGTGTCATTATCTTCTAACTAAGTAAACATGCATAGGGATCAGACTATATGGTTTTAACAGAACCTATTTTTAAAATATTATAAATAAAATAAAATAAAATAAAATAAAATAAAGCCTTTCAAATAAAGCTTCAAATTCTTCTGGACTGAAAGGCAGGAGAGAAATAAATAATCTTCTTGATTATTTTTGGAAAGTTCCATTCTTCTCTCTAGGTGCCTTTAATCTCCAGCAGGCATTACAAATATATTTGACCTTTATCTTAAGCATTTTTTGTTTCTATTTTGATTTGAACCTTTGATCATATGCACATCATGTAAAGGCTGTGACTCATAACTTACAATACAGGAAATATCTGAATATTCACCTATTGTTAATGGAAGGATAATGCTAATTAGGTTCCTTTTTCCCTTGACACAGGAATACAATTTAGCAAGGTCCTGCCAATTTCTTCAGTTAAAACGTCCTTCAGTTAGAAGGACAAAACCAAATTCCCCACTGGGAAAATACCCAAAATATTACTTTTCCGGTCATCAGAAGTTTATTTCATAACAATACAAATGGATGCACTAATACTGTGTTAACTCCTATGTTTGAATTAATTTTGAATTAAGAAATAACCAAAATTTAACAAGCACTGAATTTCCCTATTATTCATTGTTAAATTTGTATCCTGGCTTTTCCTAACAAATTTATCTCAAGTTTTATGTATACATTTCACTCACACACACACTCCTCACTGACTTTCTCATAGAGATGTCACAAGTTTCTTCCACCACAGCAGACTGAAAGCTGAAAATTTGGTGCATGTGTGGTCCAAGAGCTCAACTGGTAGAGAAGTCCCCAGATGGGACATTTTTGCACCTAACATTTGGAACATGCCATGCAAATTCTTTCTCATGCTATAACCAACACAGAGCAAGCCAAGCCACACATGCATCAAATTGCAGGGGTGTAGGCTGAGCCAGGCTGGGGTAGGGATAGTTTACAGTGATAGTCTCAAACATACCTATGGTTGCAAAATGTGATCTATATTTATTATATTACTGATTGGTATTATAGGCAGGCATCATTGATATTGCAAAAAGTAAAGCTGTTTTTGAGAAAGAACAATGACTTTGTTAGTAATGGATCTTCCTGACTTGAAATCAAGGACTCTGGGGAATGGATAGGTCGTATATAACCTTGTGCTTGCCAACGATCTATTTTTGAAAACAGCCTTTGCCTTCAGTTTGTTTTGTTTTCTCTGAATTTACTTTTTGGAGTTTCTTGGAATAGAACTTACAAAACTAATGATCCCCCTCCACCATTACAAAGAAAATTTGAACTTCAGTTTTTATATAACTAGCCGACCTCGCACAGAACAAATCCTGGGCACGCATGTCCCAAGAGAATATATCGAAGCCCACTCACCGCTCTGGCGCCAGGCCAGGGCTAGTCCATCCTGCTGCCTCTCACCTCCCAGCCCAGGCTGCAGTCAAGACAGCCCCTCCTCACAATGGCTGGCGCCCAGCCAATCAGGTGCCTCCACCGGCCAAATGGAGCTCAGCCAATCAGGTGCCTCCCTCGCCTGCATGCATTGCCTTGCCACATCCCCACTCTGGCTGGCTAAGATAATTAATTATAAAGATGTTTGTGCTGTAATCCTATTGAGCCACAGCTGACCTCAGATTCGGACACTATTGCCTGGAAACAGCCCATTTTGATTTTACTGTAGGGTCAGACTAGACATTGTACAATAAACATTACTATCACTCAACTATTGATTGATTGATTTGATTGAGAAACTGGTACAAGAGAGAGGCTGTGAGATTGGATGGTGCAACAGCAGGAAGAGGCGGGGCTGCCTCACTCTTTTCACTCCTGCCATTTGTCCACTGAAACTCACCTTTTCGAAAGCTTTTTCTCCCCACAGAGGAAAGGGTCTGGTCTGGAGCACCTATATTTTCCCTTGCAGATGGGAAAGCAGTTTGGGCAGGGGTCAACTTTGAGCAGAAGAATGTCAGGAAGGGAAAGGGTTAAAGAGCCTCTCCTTCCACTATTCCACTCACGATCACAGACTCCAAGGTTGTTTTTCAGTTTTTTTAAAAGGAGGAATGTCTGGAGACTATTCACATATCTTGTATAACTACAGGTTTGTATCTCAATAAGCCAGAAATGCTGCATATTGTGACTCAGGAACATAGGAAGCTGCCTCAGACCACATCAGACCATCAGTCTATCTAATTCAGAGTGTCTTCACTGACTGGCAACAGCTCTCCAGGGTTTCAGGCAGGAGTCTTTCCCAGCCCTATCTGGAGATGCTGCCAGGGATTGAACCTGGGACCTTCTGCATGCAAAGCAGGTGCTCTAGTACTGAGTTATGGTCTCATCCCTATTTTCAGTACATCTTAATATTCCTTTTGGCTAATGCTTTCTGTGGAAAAGCAGCTGCTAACCTCTGATTTTATGATCCTGTGACACTGAAATGACCGGTTAATGAATAATTGCCAGCCAAACTTTTCTAGTCCATACTGAGGCCCCCATCACACACACTCACCACATGATTGCAATCCCATGCTGCAAAGGAGTGCTTGTGACTAACATCATCACAAAGCTGAGGCCAATCACAGGGGTCCTTCCTATGTAATCAGCACCCCGTGAGGAAGGAAATTATCATTCTGGTGGGAGAGGTTGGCCATGCCCACATGGTTGCATTATTTATACACACAAATGCAGCACGGGCTCATATCACAGAAGCAGCTCTTGTGCTGCTGCACACACATCTGAAAGAGATCCCGAGTGATTCAACAGCCCTATGCTTATTCCTATATGGGCAAGCAGGCACAGATGAGAATTACATTCCAAACAACAAATTATTCTAGACCTCTTGGATGAGTAAGATAGCCACCTTTTTCATGTTGGGGTGTCAGCACCTGTTGAATTTCTGTCTTTCATGCCACAAGGCAACTTGCTTTAACCTTGCCCTGATCGATTGTGCTGTCTCTAAGTTTTAAGATCAATTATGCAAGTCTCTAGGTGTTTCTCTAATATAGCATTAAAACTGGAATGGAAACCATAGGAGTGGAAATCTGGATGTGGATTACCATCCTTAACTATTGGCTGAAGGTGGGCTGGCCCCAATGGTGTTTGAAGATAGCTTCCAATCACGGTTGAAGTCAGCTGTTAAAGAAAAGCTTGCTTTTTATGGCTTTTCTCCTGAAGCGCTGCGATCTCTGGGCAAACAAAAAACAAAACAAAAAAGGCTGTAAAGCAAAGAATATTAGATATGGAATGGCAAAAGGAGATATGTAGGGCCCCCAAACAACTTAAAAAATGGAGACCTGCCTTTTAATCAGCACCAAGCCAGCTGATTATAGCCAAGCCCTAATAAAGTGGAGCATTTGTGCTGGCTGGCTTTGACGTATTGCCCTCAGCAGTTTTATATGGGAGATATGGTGGGATGTCTTATTCTGAACTCTACTGCCCATGTGATAAGCCATAGAGGATGTGGATCATATTTTATTATACTGTAATTTTTATAGGGAACCACATGAGTCATTAATTTTACCCCTTATTAAGGACATACCAGGCAGAAGAGGTGAAGTATATATTTTATTTCTCTTGTCAAACCATCAAACCAATGTTACTTACAATGTGGTTAAGTTCTGATTAATAGCAATGAATATACAACAGCATCTAATGACTAATGTAATGGAATAATTTACTATGTCACTATATATTTGTAAAGCTATATTGTTCCTGTATCGTCATATGGATGTGACAGTGGACCAGGTCTCACAATCAGTGAGACCCGGTTTCTCCTGATGAGCGGGAAGAGCGGGCTAAGCCCACTCTCCATGCTCACGAGCGTGCAGAGAGCCCTGGGCAGCCGGATCGGCCGCCCACATAATGGCCGGCTCCGAACCGGAGCCGGCGGGGGGTGGGGGCCGTGCGGCCCCCGCAAGCCCCAGTATGCCCTGCACGACTGGGGAGACCTCTGAGCTGGGAGGCTGATTTTAAGCCTCCTGGCCCGGGGTCTACTCATGAGTAAGCACGGTGCAAAGGTGCGCCGTGGCTACTCACGATCATAAAAAGCAGGTTTGCTGGAGTGCTCGCTCCGCAAACCTGCTTTTTACCAGGGGTTCTCGAGCGGGTTACCCGCTCAAGAACCACCAGGCCCGGCTGCAAGCCCAGTGGTTCTTACAGTCCCCAAAAATCGGGCTAGCCTCTGCTAGCCCGATTTTTGCTAATCGTGAGAAGCACCCCACTGTGTTTTTTCATGCTTCTGTACTGGTCAAAGACTAATAAAGTTTATCTATCTGATCTATCTACTTCTGGATGTCCAGAGGCCATGACCAGAAGTGCTCACATTCAGCTTTGGATTGTGTACCAGGAACAACCAACCTTTCCTGGAAACAGCTGGATGACATCCAGAGCCACCTAATGCAGATGCTACAAACATCCCCATACTGCTGCTGCATGGTTGCTGCAAACCTTGTGTAGTTTTGTGCTCTTGCACAAGAGTGCAAATACTTTTTGAAGCTCACCCATACCCTGCAAGGGCTCTTTTAGAATGGAAATGCATTGCTTGATCATCATGCTGTTTGTAAGCATTTGGAATTTCAGCTGGTTCAGAATGCTGTGGCCACACTGGTTTGGGGAGCCTATTGTAGGGATCATATAACTCTAATTATTTATCATTTACATTTACTCCCAATTTGTTTCTGAACACAATTCAAGTTGCTGGGAATAACCTTTAAAATCCGTAACTGCTTAGGTGCTGGGTACCTGAGGAACCACTTACTTCCATATGAACCTGCACAAACATTAAAATTTTCAGGGCAGGGGGTCCTACCCTGGGTCCCATCTTCATCTAGTGTATAGGGCCTTGTCAATAGTGGTGCATAAATTGTGGCATTCTCAACCCCATTGTGACAGGCTTCCACCAAACCACCATTACTTCATTCTACTGCCAGGTTAAGGTTCATTTGTTTCATCATGCCTTTGGCAATTGCTGATTGTATATATGTGCAACCCTTGTGGACACTGATTTCATTGGTGCAGAAGAGGGCAGCCAAGGTGATCAGGGGCCTGGAGCACCTTCCTTATGAGGCAAGCCTACAGCATCTAGGGCTTATTAGTTTGGAAAAAGAGACTAAACATGATAGAGGTGTATAAAATTATGCATGGAGTAGAGAGTGGACAGATACATTTTTGTCCCTCTCACAACACTAGAACTGTGGGGTCATCCCATGAAACTGAAGGCCAGAAAATTTAGGACCAACAGAAGGAAAGAATTACTCTAGACCCCTTGGATGAGTAAGACAGCCACCTTTTTCATGTTGGGGTGGCAGCACCTGTTGAATTTCTGTCTTTCATGCCACAAGGCAGCTTACTTTAACCTTGCCCTGATAGATTGTGCTGTCTCTAGGTTTTAAGATCAATTATGCAAGTCTCTAGATTTTTTTCTAATATAGTGTTAAGACTGGAATGGAAGTACTTTTTTACACAGCAAATAATTAATCTATGGAATTCTCTGCCATGGAATATAGTGAGGGCCACTATCTTGGATGGCTTTAAAAGGGGCTTAGACAAATTCATGGAGGACAGGTCTATCAACAGCTACTACACTGTGGCTATAGGCCACCTCTAGCCTCAAAGGCAAGATACCTCTAAATACCAGTTGCAGGGGAGCAATAGCAAGAGAGAGGGCATGCCTTCACCTCTTGCCTGTGGGCTTCTCAGAGGCATCTGATGGGTCACTGTGTGAAACGGGATGCTGAACTAGATAGGCCTTGTGCCTAATCCGGCAGGCTGTTATGGTGGCTGCTATTTCTGCTTTATTGTATACTTGCTGCTTCTTGTAATTGTTTTTAATTTTGTTTTCAGTTATTTTTAAAAAAAGATTTGTACCTTATTTTTTTTATTTATAGTAGAAAAGTCGGATAAATATAAAATAAACCCCTCCATCAGGAGGGGGGGAAAGGAGGAACCCCATGGATAAATATACCTTCCTCCAACAAGTTTGCAAAAATGCCCCATAACTACTACTTGTTTTAATTAGAGCTGTCCGTTTCCCCCCAGCATATGACAAGCACGTAAATAGCTAGATCAGGGATCCTCAATGTTGGGCCCCCAGATGTTCTTGGACTTCAACTCCCATAATCCCCAGCCAAAGGCCACTGGGCCTGGGGATTATGGGAGTTGAAGCCCAAGAACATCTGGGGGCCCAACGTTGAGGATCCCTGAGCTAGATGACATCCTGTCTGCAAATACATAAATACTCAGAAGTAAGCCCCAGTGGAATCAATAGACTTTCTAGTAATTAATTCCAAGTTTTGCTGAGGGGCTTTGCTTCCCCACATTAGTGGAAGTGAGAGAAAGGAGGCGGAGGCAGAAAACAAACGCCCAGGAAAGGAAAGGGAGGGAAGGAATGGTTGCTGAACTATACAAGTGCCAGAGTGCTCATAGACTGTCCTTATCAGACACCTGTATGTTCAGAACCAGGAAGTCACTCACTAGAAATTGCCAGGCACTTGCCCTTGGCTTCAGAATTCCCAGAGGGCACACTCAGTTATGCTCTTAGCTAACTTTCCCCTGTTATTAGGGGGGTTTTGAACAATAGTTACTAATTACTAGATTGATGTTTTTCAAACCAGCACAAGGCACCAGTCCAGTATGGAATTGAGTTTTGGGGGAATGCTAAAAAGACATAAAACATTTAAAATGTACATAAAGTTTATTCACATTAGCAGCCTAACCCAGGCTAGGGCAGCCCAGCCTGGGTTGGGTTGCTTGTGTACAGTGTTGGGATTGAGCCCAATCCTGGCGCTACCCTCTTGCCTCACTTTTTACATAAGAACAGCCCTGCTGGATCAGGCCCAAGGCACATTTAGTCAAGCATCCTGTTTTACACAGTGGCCCAGCAGATGCCACCAGAAGCCTACAGGCAGGAGTTGAGGGCATGTCCTCTCTCCTGCTGCTACTCTCCTGCAACTGGTACTCAGAGGCATCCTGCCTTTGAGACTGGAGGTGGCCCACAGCCCTCCGACTAGTAGTCATTGTTGATAGACCTCTCCTCCATGAAGTTATTCAAACCCCTCTTAAAGTTATCCAGGTTGCTGGCTGTCACCACATTTTGTGGCAGAGAATTCCACAAGTTGATTATGCATTGTGTGAAAAAGTACTTCCATTTGTTGGGCCTACATTTCTTGGCAATCAATTTCATGGGATTACCCCTGGTTCTAGTGTTATATGTGAGAGAGAGAAATTTCTCTCTATCCACTTTCTCCACACCATGCATGATTTTATAGATCTCTATCATGTCTCCCTGCAGTCGTCTTTTTTCTAAACGAAATAGCCCCAGGTGTTGTAGCCTTGCCTCATAAGGAAGGTACTCTAGGCCCCTGATCATGTGCAAGGATGCCCTAAACCTCAGCACTGGGGTCATGTGTCGGTCATGCACACAGCCCAAGCATACACTGAGTCAGGCGCCTAGAGCACCCAACTCCCTGGGGAATCCCTCATTGCACCCCACTCATCATGTGGTGCACTGTTGGATTCCTGGAGGCCAGGATTCACTGTCCGGTTCTCCAGTGATGTGCGGTGCCTTGCACAGCACAGATTGTGTGGGTGCATGGTGGCATGCTGAAGACGACCATCATCCGGCGGGGGGGGGGGAGTAAGTCCATCCCTGCCTTCCCGCACCCCACCTGCCCTGTGTACTGTGTACAAACCATTATAATCTGTGGAGGAGAAAGGTTGCCAACACTTTGATACCTCTTTTTTTAAAAACGTAAACTGCTGTCCCAGCCATTTTGCAACAGATTTGCACCAAATTTGGAGGAATGGTGTCTCCTGTCAGCTAGGTGTTGTGTGCAGTAAATTGACCAGAAGATACCAGGACAGACAAGCACAAGTATTATTATACAAATTGTATTAATTCCTTCAACTACAGAGTGTGGAAGCAGAAGGTAATTATTGTATCTTTACCAAAAATGCACTAAAGTTATTCTCTGCTCAGCAGAACTATTTGCTTGGTTATACATTAGTATAAATACTAATCATAAATACTATCCATAACCGTCCTTAGCAGTATCCAGTAATACTAGCAAAAGTAAACACCACCAACAAATTGACCCTAATTATTGTCAAAAATGTAATTGTCTATGTGTTCTATGTGCAGGATGGATGTGCTCCTATCCCAGAGCAAATTTCTAAAACAGAACCTTGCCCTTCTACAAATTTATCCATCAGCAGTCTGATATGACTGTTCAGAACAGGTGTGAGATAAGAAGCAGAACAACATGTCATTTAAACTTGGAAGGCACAAGTGCTGCGGAGTGCTTGCAGGAAAAGGAAAGTGACTCATAAAATTTCCATGGCTCAGTAAACAGATCAGGTCCATAGTGAAAGGCAAGATCATGAATTGCTGTTAGAAAAGCGCAGGAAAATTGTTTAGGTAACATTACCATGTAGTCTGCCCTCCTCTCTCACACAGGAAGCATCTGAAATAAAGCAACATGAAGATTGTATGGGGAATATTTTAAAAGCAGCCAAGGGTTTGACAAAATGTATGGTCTGTTTTCAGTGAATTGTCGCATTTAGGGATGCTTCATACAGTATGGCTGACACAGAGAATCTTTTGGAAAGTACCTTACTTCTCCTGAAGTTTCCCAGGTTTCAAAAGGAGCCTTGGAAATTCAATTTCACATACAAAGCTCACCATACAGCCCATTGGATCCTGACATATACTTGTATATGAATGCATGAGTTACATAATAAGAATGCTTACTAAGCTAAAGCAGAAAGAAGTGACTAGAATGTTTGATTGCAGGGGTTACAATTTCTTAAAGTAAATAATTCCATCTTTTCCCTCCTCTCAGGTATATGGCTATCATTTACCCTTTCAAGCGAAAACTTTCTGCTTGGAACACCAAAGTGATCATAGGAATAATATGGCTGGTGGCTTTTGGTCTTGCCTTTCCACAGTTTTTTTATGCACAAATAGTTATTGATCATGGAACGACCAAGTGTGTTGTTGCCTGGCCGGATGATGTTGACCAGAAACATCTACTCACGTAAGAACTTCCCATCTGTTTAAACCAGAAATATATTTTGGCAACAGACATTCATTCTTTTAGGGAAACAGAGAGCACTAGAATGCTGTATGAGGCAACGTTTAAAAGCTTGCTTGCAGTCTGCTTTCAGAACTGGTGGTTAGAAGAGCCAGAAGTAATGTTAGCCCTGGATATTTTTTGCATTCAGTGGATTAGGCTAAAAAGGGGGGCATTTAACAAATAAATATCCATTCAGTAACAAAATATGCTGCAAATTTAAGGCGCCAGCCATATAGGTTTCAGTGTAGCTGCAGTTTTGTAAGACAAAGGGATTCTATTCTTTTCCCATGGGGATGTAAAATTTTGTGATAAGGGAGCATCCTTAAAAGAAGGAGCATCAAGAAACCTTAGGCCAAGGTTCTCTAATTTTGGCCATGCAGGCCAAAATTCTTCAGGCTTCCCCAAGTATAACTAAGGGTGTCTTCTCACATTACGATATTTTTCCAGTGTATGTAACAGGGAGATAATGAACATGGAAGGAAGCAGCTGGGAAAAGAACACATTCTTAGTCCTTTGCAACGTTTATACTCAGAAAATGCATGAAGAGGAGGCGGCAACAGGCCCTGTTCAGCCTACATATGTTCAGTGTATGTGTTACTGTCTGCACAGATCCTATCTGCATATAAACCTTGTGCTTTGGCAGGATTTCCATTCACACATACAATACCTTTGTGCATCCATTTTGTATTCTTATAGGGTCTGTCTACAGAATATCCTGAATGATTTTTCTTATAGGAACAATTTCATAAATCTTCCTTTGATAACATAATTTGTGGTAGCTGATTATTTATAGTGGGAGGAAACATTAAAACATGTTAAAACATGGTAACTTGAAATGTGTGAAAGTAAAAAGGAGGTAACAAAAATGGTACGAACTCTAAAAGCAAGACTTTGATTCAGTAGCGCTGTTGCTACTAAGAGAGGAAAATGCAAAGGCATTGAGGCCACACAATCATTAGCATTGTTATTTGTGGCAACCGGAAATAGTTTAAATCTCCTGAATTTTTGCAGGCATGCTTATCTCTTCCTGTTCCTGTCTCACTTCTTTAGTCTAGGGACAACCTAGATCTCTTTGGTCTAGGGAGAACCAAGATCTCAAATAATGTAGGAATGTTTACGAAGCTGGAGTTATCAAAGACAAACTGAACATTTATAATCGCTGCATCATCTGCCTCCTAAAATATTTGTCAGCCACTTACAAATAGATATCAGGTGTGTTAAAACCTCAGGCTAGATTTAGACAAATGCTGCATTTTATATTGGCTTTAAGAGCCTGGTAGCACTCATGTTATACCACTGTTTTACTGAAGCAATAGTTTTTCTTGATCCCAATGCCTCTCAGCTGCAGTTTGCATTGCCATATGGTTTAGTGAATGTTTAATTCTGCACCCTGGCCAACATTCTGACTAACAGTGCCAGCACTCCATGAGGAGTATTAGCATATCTGCCCTGCAGACTAGCAGTACTGCACTGATTGCACAGGGAGGGCGATTTTCACCAGTCTCTTCCATCCCCAGAACTTATCCTGAAGTGAGTCCCTGAGGATTCTGCAATCCTCATAGATGCACCTCCAGATCACAGGGAGCACTTCTGGGGATGGAGGAGATCAGTGGAAACTCCACACATGCACATGACCAGGGAAGGGCAAGTATGTGCTCTGCCTTTGTTAGTCAAGATGTCTGCCTCCGTCTGTGAAAGTGCACACACTCAAAAAGCATATACTACACAAATGGTAGCTTGCATGGTAACATTTTCAACCGTTTTTGTCCTGAATGCTTGTGGGCTTATTACAAGGATTTTATAATGTTAATCTCATTATCCTACCACAATAAAGAAGAGTTTGTAGTCCTTGTGAAAAGGACTAGGTTTCCTCTAGACTAAATATACTGAAAGCCAGGAATAGGTTTCCTCTATACTGAAATTGCTCACAAATAACCATTTGAGTGGTTCCCATTAGCAAAACAATGTTTTTGCAGCTCCTATATGGAGCTGCAAGTTTAATGTCCCACATCTTTAATTAAGGTATTCCAAAAAGCAATTCTAGCTCCCACATACCCTGCGATTACATCCCATCTATACTGAAGGAAGTCTTATTATTAAAGGAAAGGAAAATGAAACATTCAAGAGATTCACTTGGAAATGAGTTCTGTGATCAACCATACTTAACTCATCTTTCCCCCCCAGATATCACATTACAGTTATTGTATTGGTTTACCTGCTGCCTCTCATGGTGATGTTTGTCACGTACAGTACGATAGGAATGGCTCTATGGAATAATACTGTTCCTGGAGATCACACCAACAAGGTCTACTACCAGCATCAGACCATGGCTAAAAAAAAGGTTAGTCATTGTTAACTAACAAAACAACACCACAAACTCATTCCAACACGTCTTATGCTGTATACTTTCATGCCCAGAAAGGATCACAAACCAGCTGCACCTGTTCTGTAAACATCTCTCCAATTTCAGGATACCCCCTCTGCTGTCCTAGATGGGCAATGCAGGAATAACCCTTTTCCCTTTTAATCCATGTTGTTGTTACGTTTGTGGTGAGGGAGTCATGGAGGACATTCCTCATCACTAGTTGTCCAAACAATTTATCTGCAACACTGGTTTCCAATCTTGGGGCCCCAGCCACAATGGCCTTTGTAGATAATAGTCCAATATCATCTGGAGACCCAAGATTGTGACTGAACTCTACATACGTTATTGCCAAATAGTACCACATTTATAATCCAATCATACTACATTGACCATCTGTGCAAGTTCTCAATTTGTCACTCTGGCCTCAAGGCTTTCTACATCTATCTGCTTACTGGTCTTTGTGAAGCTGCAAGGGATCAAGCACAGGAAGAGACTCGAGTGGCAAATCCCTGTATGCTCCCAAGGCACAGCAGCTCATCACGATCTTCCCTCATTGAGCCTTATTTTTTCACTGGCATCATCATTTTTCCCCATGGATCAAAACACACACCAAGACCTTTAACAACTATATTAAAAGCTGCCAAAGACTTATGGCTGCATGAGAGACAGAAAGCTGCCTTCATTTGAAAGTTGCAGGTGCAAAGCTGGAGACTCAAATCAACAAAGCAGTAAAATATCCTTTTTCCTTTTCCAGTTTGTCAGGACAATGGTGGCCGTTGTGATAACATTTGCTGTCTGTTGGTTTCCTTATCACCTCTTCTTCCTCTTGGGAAGCATGCAGAAAGACATCTACAAGCAGAAGTACATTCAACAAGTATATTTGGCAGTATTTTTGCTTGCCATGAGCTCAGCAATGTATAGCCCAATTATTTACTGTTGTCTTAATCAAAGGTGAGTAATGCCAGCAATAAGTGGATGCATATTAGATGAGAGAGACAGGCATTTACACCAAATAATTATTTCTGTCTATTCTCTGAACATTTGCTACATGTTAGTGGGTGTTCCTACATTCATTTCAGGAAACAGCAAAGGATCTGGGGTAAGTCAAGACATGGATGGCATAACTTGATAAGAGGGGAAAGTAAGGATGAAGCAACCAGGTGAGATAGAGGAGAGAGAGGAGTCCTGAGAGGAGGAGGGGGGGGGAGAGGGAGGAGAAGACATTGGGCTTGAGACCCAGCCAGTGAGCTCCGTTGAGCAACTTATTTCTGTTCCCTTTTACAGGAGGCTGGATGAACCAGGGAAGCTCAAGTTTCCACAGATGAATTTGCATCTCAGGGCTAGGCATAGTAGAAGAGTGATACCTGATTCAGAGTAGTCATAGTGTAAGAATGTGTGTAACAGCCTCTCTTTCCCCTAAAGAGTTAACCAGAAGTGTACCCTGTCCTGACTGACAGGCTTAGGATCAGCCACTCAGCACACAGTGGGTGGGACTTTGAGGGCCATGCAGCAGGAAGAGAAGCACTTTCTTTGTGCTCAGTTGGAGCCAGGCTAGGCTTGCAACAGGTTGTTGGCCAGGCAAATGGCTGCAACAAGGAGGGCTGCGATCCTGGGAAGTTAGGACTGCAGGGGCCTCTGCAATGGTCTGTTAAAATGTGGCCGTGGTGGCAGTGATTAAGCTACTGAGGACACAGTTTAAGTTTAAAGGAACAGCCTTTGTGGGTGAAAGCAAGAGAGAGAGCACCATTCAGCATTTTTCTTCCCTTCTCATGAGCTTGCTCTAAGACAAAGGCTGGGCTGGGTTAAATCTGCTACAATGTGTGTAGGTTTAAAATTTAATATGGGCTTTGACAGAAAGTCCATCTTAATTATCTGAATCTCCTATGGTTATCAAATGGAGTCACATGTCTCTGAACTTGGCTGTCCTCAAGAACAATGCAGTGGCTTCCAAATTGTTTTACATTCTACCTATTCACATGAGTGGCATTGAGACATTTCCACCTCCAGAACTTACGGTAGTGGCCATGGCACAGTAGTTGCAGGAACAATTGTAGCCAGTGAGCTGAGGGGCAAAGGGACACTCATCTTTAAGAGTGTTGAGAACAACTCTTAACATGCTTCTGAAAAATACCTCTGCTTTGTTTGCAGTTCTGTGTAGGTTGAATTTATTTATACATTTATGGTGTTTCGCCTTAATAAAAGAGGTTAGAAAGAAAACAGATGTATTAGAAAAAATCAAACAATGGATATCCTAAAAGGACTTGAAGAAAAGCTTTCCGTATTATTTTGAGAGAGGAAAAGCGAATAGAAATTTTTGGAAGCAGTGAGGTCCATATTGTGGGGCCTACCACAGCAAAACCCTGTCCACCATAGAATCATGGAATTTTAGAGTTGGAAGGTAATTTGAAGGCCTTCCAGTCCAATCCCCAGATTTAGACACCACAATGATTACTAATGCATGAGTGGGAGATTCAGTCCTCTAACTCTTGAATCTCCATCTGCTTTAGCCATGACTAAAATGTGTTGACAGGTATTTCATTTTCCTGGCCACATGCAAGAAGATGGGGAATTTCTCCTGGTTTGACAAGTAGCTTTCTCTTTACACATAAGAGTGAAAAGGTACTGCTATTATGTAGCTACTACAAACCATTTAAAACTGACTTTATACATAAATAGAATGTGGAAGCTTGTTCTTAGGGACTAATCTCTGTCATCTATTCAGCTCTCACAGAAAGAACTGAACAGTTTTACTAGAATGAAATTGCTGGAACACTCATATAGTATTATCAATTTTAAAAAATCTGTAATGAAATATCCTTGTGGTGCTGTCTAGTTCATTTATTATTTTAACACGCAGAAAAACCTGCCTTGTATAACAAATCACAGAATTTAACAGGTTCTCTGTGCATTTAACACTCCAAAGTATAGTTTCTTTTCTTCTCTGATAAACAACAGCATTCCTTTGGAAACCCCTCAATCTTTTTTTCCATGGGAAACCCATCTTTATCTGTGCATATAACATTGGGTTAATGTTTCCTCTCATTTACAGGTTCCGCTCTGGTTTCAGGATAGCTTTTCAGTGTTGCCCATGCATCAAAGCGACAGAGAGAGACAGACATAATCTTACTCGCCCATCACCTTTACAGAAGATCCAGAGAGATCAAGTATCTAACTTTCCTACAAGTACAACAGGAACACACATAACTAATATTGACAAAATATCAATCACTAATATGTATCTGGAACTTTGATTTTTGAAGTTACTTCTAATAATGTTATAACAGCATTACTTAATAAAGTTACCTTTGTGTTTTATCTAAATTTCTGCAGAAGTTTGTGACAAATTTTCAATTGTTCTTTACAGTGTTCGATGGCAGGACCACTGCAGGCCTGTTTTAAAAACTAGACGTTGAGAAGATGGTATTCTGGTCTCAAGTTAGCTCAGTAGGTTGCAGATAAGCCACTTGACCAATTAACAAAATCACAGGACCAGGGTTCTAGACTGAAATTGGCTGGTCAATAGGCCTAACACACATAGTCAGGATTGTAGGTCAATGCAGAAAAGGGCAGTGGGAAACACTCAGCTAAATAAAAGTGCAAAGTTAAATACCACACAACCCATCTCTTCCTTCCCTCCTGCAGGTGCAGTTACACCTATGAGTGCAGATCAACATGGGGGAGCCCTCTTTCCTCTCCCGTTTCCCATGAAACCCCCACTCAAGTTTACAAAGCATAAGGTACCAGCCATTTCTCGGAATGGAAGGTCTATGTATGCCTCCCATATAACCATTCACCTGTCCTCTTCCCCAGTTTCTTCTGTTAAGTCTTATTGTGGTTATCTGAACCTCCAAGAGTTTTCCCATAAAGCTGGGCCGTTGTGAGGAAATTCCCTCAAAATGTGCCCACCAACACCTAAGATGGCAGTACAGGTGGCCCTCGTTAGCCACTGTCCCAGCAGCTGCAGTTTTGCATATCTTCAGTTGGGTTGTAGTGACCAGGTTTCTTTATTTGTGGGATGAAAAATAGGGTTATTTTTGCCTATCCTCGGTTCTGGAGTGGCCAGAAATGACATCCGTCATTTCCTGCTGCCATTTTGTCATGCTGAGCCATTTTGCAGTTCTTTTCTGCCCCACCTCCCAACCCTCAAAAGGAACAAAAAATGGAGGATTTGGGTGTTTGGGGGTCAGTGGTGGAGAGCAAGGTACTGTGCTTATTTCTGCTCCCCTGCTTTTTCATATGATTTTCAGCACACTTCAGTGTGCTTAGGAACCTAACTCCTCAATCCTCATAAAGGTTACTTTATCCAAGGAAATTGGCGGGCATGGAACCTCTATGAACAACAAGGGCCACCTGTCCTTCAGAACACAAAGAGGTTAACTATATCAAACTTCTCTCCCTTCAGATAGGGATGTGCACAAAACTGGTTTGCCTGGTTCAGTTCGTATTCAAACCAGGAGGGGGTGGTTTGGTTTTGGTTTTGCTCAAACCTCTGCCTGGTTCGGTTTGAATTCAAACCGGTTCAGATCAGTTTGGACCTCCAAAAATGGGTGGGGTGGTAGCTGGCACCCATGGGTACCTGCCACCCAAACCCCAAAGCAATTGGACACTTGTACGATATTTTATAATTTTTTAAAATTATTATTATTTCCCTCATAGGGTTAAATGGAACTCAAACCAGCCCATTATTCCCTATTGTGGAGCACCCATGGGTGCCAACAACCACCCAAACCCCGAAGCAATCGGACACCCCTATGATTTATAAATATTTAAAATATTTTCAATTTTTCTCATAGGGTATAATGGGACTGAACCAGCCCATTATCCCCTATTGTGGAGCACCTAGGGGCACAAAAGCGGGGTGGGTGGTAGACACCAAGGGGTGCCTACCACCCACAAATCCCCAAGGCAATCGGACGCTCCTGATTATTGGTGAATTTTAAAATTATTTTGGAATTCCTCATAGGGAATAATGAGGATTGCAGCAAATGTATAGCTTCACATTGGGGGGGAGGGGTATCCTAGAGCGGAGTGTGGTGGGTGGTAGTTCCCAAGGTAGGCAAGGAAGCTATCAGAATTATTTGAAAGGAATTGGGCAAAAGGCTGATTTTTAAGTGATTTTTGAAGTTTATGCGGCTTTTACGGTTTTTCTCCATAAAGAAGCATGGAGATGTCAGCAAATGTATAGCTTCACGTTGGGGGCAAAGGGGTGGCCTAGAGCAGAGTGTGGTGGGTGGTAGTGCCCAAGGGGGGCAAGGAAGCTATCAGAATTATTGAAAGGAATTGGGCAAATGGCTGATTTTTAAGTGATTTTTGAAGTTTGTGTGTCTTTAAGGTTAGCTCATTGTGCTCTGAGCCACCCCAGCACCCACCAAGTGCAGTTATGGGGCTGCTGAAACCTCCATTCTTCCCTATGGAGAAAAACCTTAAAGCCACTTGTGGGGTGCTGGGGTGGCCCAGAGTGAGTGGTGGTGTAGTGCACAGAGGGTGCTAACCACCCCCATAGGTTGCTAACCCATGAGGTACTGGGTTTTGTTGTTTCTGAAGTGTTCTGAGTGTATATTCTTTGGTAGCATATAAGGTTTTCAATGACAAACCATGAATCCACTCTTATTGCTAACCTTAAAGACACAAACTTCAAAAATCACTTATAAATCAGCCCTTTGCCCAATTCCTTTCAAATAATTCTGATAGCTTCCTTGCCCCCCTTGGGCACTACCACCCACCACACTCCACTCTAGGACACCCCTTTCCCCCCTGATGTGAAGCTATACATTTGCTGCAATCCTCATTATTCCCTATGAGGAATTCCAAAATAACTTTAAAATTCACCAATAATCAGGAGTATCCGATTGCCTTGGGGATTTGTGGGTGGTAGGCACCCCTGGGTATCTACCACCTACCCCACTTTTGTACCCCTAGGTGCTCCACAATAGGGGATAATGGGCTGGTTCAGTCCCATTATACCCTATGAGAAAAATTAAAAATATTTCAAATATTCATAAAAAACATAGGAGTGTCTGATTGCTTTGGGCAGTTGTTGGCACCCATGAGTGCTCCACAATAGGGAATAATGGGCTGGTTCAAGTCCCATTATATCCTATGAGAGAAAAATAAAAACAAATTTCAAAATTTCAAATTTTTTATAAAAAATCATACGAGTGTCCAATTGCTTTGGGGTTTGGGTGGCAGGTACCCATGGGTGCCAGCTACCACCCTACCCACTTTGGGAGGTCCAAACCAGTTCAAACTGGTTTGAATCAAACCACCCCCCGTTGGGTTCAAATTCAAACCTGCAGCTCGAACCTGCTGGCTGGTTTGGTTCGAAATCGAACCACCCTGGTTCGAATTCAAACCGGTTTGAGTTTGAACCGGTTCGCACATCCCTACCTTCAGCAGGCTTATCTGACTGGTGAAGGAACCAGAGTTTAAACATTTTATTTTGTAGAGACTATTTGACGGCTTTCGCTCTCACAAGCAGAAAGGGGTTGTTTAAGCATGTAGGTGGCCCACCTTGGGATTTTGGTAAAACTGACATATCTGCGGTGGGTCACCCTGAATCCGTCAGTGCCTCCCACTTCCCGCAGGCACTTAACATGTCCTGCTCTTTCAAAACAAAAAGGTATATAATGAATGAATTACAACTGCTCACATGTTTTCCCTTATATTTCTGAAGTTTTAGCTTTTGTTTGAAATGAAAATTTAAAAGTAATCAGCATGGCTTTGCCAGGGCCTCTTGCTTCACATACCTGTAGTTAAACAGGTCCAGGCATCTTACCACCACCAGCTTCCTTCTCTCTGCTCTGGGTGTGCCAAGAGAATACTTCCAGTTTTCATCTGTCCTCTGTTGCTCTTCCATCTTCCAAGCTTCCAGCGGATGGGATACACAGCACAGCCTCTGTGTGGAGTTTGTTTCCTATTGCCAGTTATTTCCTTAACAATTCCATTGTCACAGCTTCTTGGTAAGTGAGGAATCTGTGTCACAGTTATCCAGAAGAAAGATGTAGTGCCACATAACATACAACCACAGTATACATGAATTGGGGTTCATGCAAAAACCGTATTATTTTCTTAACTTTAAGGCCCCAACTTAGCTACACACATGCACAGCAGCCTGGGCTGTGTATGCGTAGCTCAGGTCAGCTAACTGGGAACAGCACTAATCAGTTGTCTAGGGTGGAAGGGAAGGGTGCTAAATCTAGCCAATTACTTCCCCTCCTGAACAGTAGATCAGTGATATCGTTTATCAGCAGACTGTGGCTACATGTGAGTAGCTGCAGAAACTGGATTGGATGATTAATAATCGTTCCCTGAAAAACTGAATCCTAAATTAATATAATAAATACTCATTTGTATATCTCAGTAGGCATAGCAATAAGACAGTGTACTGTAATGCAGGTTTAAAATATTTATTGTAATTTATGAGGTAACATTTTTAATAAAAACACTTAATTTTAATCTTACTACTATAACATTATTAAATATTTATGTGTATTATAAAATAACCAGTTATGGATATCTCTGGCATTGAAAATTAATGCCTTTTAAAAACTGAAATACAAAGAGTGCCTTCTTCTGGAAATAATGTTCACATAATCCCATTCTTCCATCAAAATGAAAACAGGAAAAGCACAAAATGTTTTCAAAAATTAGGCCATGTTTTATTTTTTTCCCTTCCACTAAACTTAAAAGAACAAAACAAAAGCTTGTTTGAACTTATCAAAACATTGCAAATACCTGCTAAAATAAATCGTGATGAAATCCTGATCAGTAGCAGCACAAGCAGGTGACAGCATAAGGTGTATACATAAAGGATACCTTTCCCCAGAAAATAGATGCTTTCTGTGATTCTTTTTAAAATACTCTATATAGTTAAGGACCTTCACCATATTCAATACACTGGAGACACACACTTCCAAACATACCAGTTGTGCCTGAGTTGAAATAGAACTTAAGACATTTTAGAACAATAACTTCACTTTAATCCTTAATACATTCCTGATTCATAAGAATTAATGGCAGAATTGTGTCTTGGGGTTGCTTATCTCAGTTAACAATTAGTATACCCACAATTCACAAGTGCAAACAATTCAAGGCACCCAAACACAAATCTAAAAACTAAGATTGAGGCATGAATTTCACAGTCCATTATTACACATTTTGCAAGAAGATGCAGCTACAAACTAGGTTTTAATTTTCTGCCTCTGGCTGCTGGTTAGCATTAATTGGCTTAAACCCAAATCCCCAAAGATGAAATGTATAGCTTTTTTTGTAAAGCGCATGTTTTACTGCAAATGATTTGGATCACATTTTTCTCTTCCTCATTGAAGTCACAAACAATCTAGGCACTAACAGGTTGACAGCTGTGGAGAATAAGTTACTCTACAACTGCTGACACTACAAAACCTGCACTTTTGTAAGCAAAGCCTCGTACTAAAATATTACCAATCAGCATGTACATGTGGAGAGATTTGGACCAAAGGATACAATACATGGCAACTAATGTGGACATAAAGAACTTCATCAACTCAGTGGGCAACTCATAGCTTTGCAGGTACATATGCCTCAACTTGGTGAGACATAACTTGGTTTTGTAAAAACTGGATTTTGCTAAACCTCTACACTCATCTGGAATTCTGTCTAGGCATTTAAAAAAAAAATTTCCCAGTTTGTTCCTGTGGCTTTTATAATACATAACCATCTTATTTTTTTAAAGCAACTATCAACCCTTTTCCAAAAAGAATCACCAGACACCAATAAACACACATCAAAATAAAGTTTAATATTGTCACAAATAATCCATTTAGCACTAGTATCATTGCTACTAGTGGGTAATGTAAAAAGACTTTCTAGCATCGCAAAACTGGGTAGTCATGCAGTTCTTGAAGACACACACACGCACACACACTTAAAGCTGAGATAACTGCTTGTGACTTTTACATGACCACACAACATTTGATCACAGTGCACCATAATGTATATTGAAATGTTTATTAGTAGCTAGGGCAATCCAAATCTTGAGGAGCAGAGAAGAGAAATAGTCTGCAAACCTCTTGTTATGATTGCTAATAATAGGGTTGGTTTCACAAACAGCATCATTTCATAACTTGGGAGAATGGAAGGAACCATGGCTACAGAAGGCAATTGTGCTACTGTTTGCAACTCGTAAAGACTGCCTCATTGTAAGATGGTGAAATTGTTTCTCAACTTGAAATCAAAGACCAGCTCACTCATTCGGTATTACACATTTCCAAACAGGAAGAGAAAATGTATTAACCACATAGCCATTTTTGCTCACTAGTACAAATTCCAAATGTAGCTAAAGTTCACCATGTGACTGTGATGTGCTTGTGATTATGTACCTGGGCTTTTGTAGTGCTAGCTTTTCACATTGCTTTTCCAGGTGCCTTGAGTATCCCTTGCTCCACCCCAATCTGGCCAGAGTTGTTCCTTGAAGCTAGATATAGATGACATGTCATTGTTCAACAGCACTATCTATATATTAAAAAGTCTGGGTCCGACATTAAAGTCACTTTACAAATAATATGCAAGTTTAATCTCCAAAATATCATGGGTGTAATCCAGCTCCATTTAAATCCATGTGATTTTGTCCAGTGGGATCCGCTAGAAGGTAGAATACAATTCATTTGTTTTTCAGACTATTTGGCTGTAGACTTGGCATGATGTAAATAAAAACAATCATATGAGCACCATGGAAACAGTATGTAAGGATTATCCATAGATGTACCTTTTCCAGATGTGAATCCATGAACAGAACCTGACAGTTGCAACATTTCTATGTGAAGGTGCTCACATGATTGCTTCGAAGTTTATCCGTGTGCTCAGAATATTATATTGGAAGTGACTGTCAACAAGACACAAAGTAATGCAGGGACAACAAAATCCCCTCTTATTTTTATTTTAAATCCTCAGCTCTATAGAATACAGCCAAAGGCATTTACATCCATGATTTTTTCTATGGCTAGAGATTTGGATTACCCTTGATCACTCACTCGCTTTATTTTACTAGTAGAGGCTTGCCTTTTGAAACAATACATGTTTTACTTTCAAATAAGACATCATCATTCACCAAAGCAATGGGAAATTCCAGTGATACTAGACATGTGGGGACATTTATTCTTTCCCTCCCATGACTGAATATGAAGAGGAGACCATTCCTGTTCTTAAGAGAAATCTGGCTACAGAGAATTACATGAGCACACAGTGCTGCCCAACAGCTGTGAAAGCTCTGAGGTTGTTTGAAAAGTGAAACAATGTTAGGCTAAAAATTCAGAAGGGAACTGTTAAGTCCCCTTTGCATAAGCATTTGTCTCATATTCAACATCGTTGGTAGTATATTTATTTAATAAGGATGTAGTAGCAGCTGGAAAAAATACACTTGACACAGAATATCACCTGCTCTTTGTTCATGTATATTATTTGGCTGTAACTTTAGACCTCAAATAATAAACTTATTTTTGACGTCTGTTTAAAGTATAGATTCTTTTTTCTTTAATTGATCAACACAGGGGGAATGTACCAAATAGGGCAGAAAAAGACACATGCAGACCAGGGTTCAGAGATGGGAGATATTAACAGCAACAGCACACTCTATTCAGGATCCTATTGTTTTTAAACTCCAACTCTTCCATAAAGCAGTGAATTCTGAGGACTCCCTGCCAGTTCAGACTACAGAACTGCTGCTTTACAAGAAAGTGCTCAGAAGGCAGAATAAGCCAGTGCTGCAGAGTTCAGTTCTGCTCAGCATCGCGGAGTCTACATCCTACAGCAGTGATGAGGGCAGCCCCTTTGCCGCTGCCATCTTCAGAAAGAAGGAATGTCACGTCACATTTAGGCGCCAGATCCTTTACAGTTTGGTGCATGATTTTTGAAAAGCTATGAAAAAGCAAAGCCGGAGATTAGGAGATAATCCATAGAAAGAACATCACTAGATATGGTCTGTTTCGAGAGCATTTTATTTTGCTTTGCAGCAGGCATGCGGGGGGGGGGGGAGGAATTCCCACCATGTTAAACCCAAGACTTTCCTTGCAGTCTGTGTACATGAATGGAGCCAACCAATCATTATGCACCCCATACAGAAGTGACTGATGATCGGGCTGCCGGTGATGGGGTGGGGTGGGGGGCACAGAAACAACTGTGCAGAAAGTAAATTCCTTCTTCATTGGGCCCTAAGCTGCAACGGCCATAATCCAACTAGGCAACCCCCATGTCCAATGGTGTAGTGGGGCTGGAAGGCATCAGAATGAAGTTCCAGCACTTCTGGCCCTGGATTCCAGGCAAACCATGTGGGGAAAACAAGTAAAGAGCAGGGAGCAGCAACAGCGCTTGAAAAGAATAGTGATTGCAAGTGCCGAGCTAGAGGAGTAGCTACTCACTGTCCCCTGCCACCACCATTCAACTTAGCCAGCCCACCACTGCAAACACAAAGCAAACAGGCGATAGTTGTTTTCCCATGCCACCTCTGCAGCATGGGAAGACAGAACAATTATCTGTTCTGACCAGCTTCAACATCCCTGTCCCCTACGGCAACGTCCTTGTCCCCCACCACATAGCCCTGCCACTGGCTGCACCTCCTCTGGCTTGCTGGCTCCCACTCTCGCTTGCCAGAACCCAGCCCCCACACCTGAGATTTGTGCTTGCTTCGGGGTGTGCAGTGGGCTCCTCAGGGGGGACCAATTGGATGTGCAGTTCCTCCCCTGGCACTCTCGTTGAGCTCCATGGTAGCTCAGGACATTTCAGCCAGTAGACCACGTGATCATGTTGCCGAAGCTGCCCTTCTTAAAGCTAAAGCATGCATTTTTGTTTTTAATTAAAAATTCATTTTTTGCCAGTTTCTTTCTGTTTATCCTTATTAAGAGCTTCCATCACAAAGAAATGCAACAAGCAGGGACTGACACTCCAATCCAAACTTCTGGTTAGCTAGGAACCCAGCCATACTCCCCAAGTTGAGACTGGGTATAACCAAGTAAAAAAAAGATGGAGGTGATGCATTGTTCACATCCACTCCCCTGCCCTTCCCAAAGCCATGGCTCACACTGGGCAACAGCACTGGTTCCTGGCACGCCCGGGGAGTGGGGAGGAAATCCTCCTAAGTCCTTTACCCACAGCATTTCCAACTCCCACAAGCCATGGATGGGGAGAAGCTCATCATTTGTCATAAACCAAGCTTCAAATTTGCAATTAACTTTCCTTACACTACATGGTATCTAAGGCTTCACACAACACAAACAGAGGAGATCAGGACCCAGCACAGCTTCCCTTTAGGGTATGAAGGAGCTCTGGGAAGAGCAGAAGGTTTCAAGTTCCCTCCCTAGATTCCTGCCTGCAACCTTGGAGAAGCTGCTGCCAGTCTGTATAGACAATACTGAGCTATATAGACCAATGGTCTGACTCCGTATATGACAGCTTCCTAAGTTCTTTCAGGGGCTGTTGCTGGAGCCTATCTTGTGTTTATTTTAAACTGCAGACCTTTTGGGGGGTCAGGGGATCATTTTCTTAAAACCCTGCTACATAAACCACTTTGAGAACTTCTTTGTTGAAGAGCAGCATAGAAATACCCTTAATAATTCAGGCCAAAATGCTCAATACTTACTGTGGATGAAGTTTATAAAGTGTACCATCTACTCCCACAGTTACATCCAGATGGTCCAATCCTCTGTTCTCCCTTATTTTATCTACAACAGCAGCCATTCCAGCCCCACACACCTGGGCTGCTCTTCTCGACACTGCCCCACACACCATCTTGACAATGATACTGTCGTCACAGGTGCTGTTCAGACCCAGCTGCTGGAGGATTGTACGAACCTGAAGCAGTGCTAACCTATCACTGTGGGGAGGGAGAGAAAGGACAGACACACTAAGTGGTGAAATTAGTCTCCAGGTGAAGCATTTGCATTATGGACATTTGTGAAAATTTATATACAATGCAGAAAGATCCACAATCAGAAGGGGAATAACCTCAAACATGGAAAGCTTTTTCTGCACTGGGCACAATTTTATTTAACTTAAAAGCAGCAATAGGGGGCTTGGAATTTGATTAGACAGGGAACAGAGGGTAGGTATAAATGGAGAGTTTTCACAATGGAGGGAAGAAAGAAGTGGGATCCCTCAGGGATTTGTACTAGGACCAGTGCTTTTCAATTTATTCATAAATGATCTAGAAGTAGGGGTAAGCAGCAAGGTGGCTAAATTTGCAGATGATCCAAAACGCTTTCGGGTAGTGAATCCAAAACAGATTGTGAGGGGCTCCAAAAGGATCTCTCCAAACCGGGGGAGGGGGTGAACAAATGGTAAATGTGATTCAGTGTTGGCAAGTGTAAAGTGATGCACACTGGGGCGAAAAACTCCAGCTTCAAGTATGTGTTGATGGGATCTGAGCTGTCGGTGACGGACCAGGAGAGGGATCTTGGGGTCGTGGTGGACAGCTTGTTGAAAGTGTCAACTCAATGTGCGGCAGCTGTGAAAAAGGCCAATTCCATACTAGGGATCATTAGGAAGGGGATTGAAAATAAAACTGTTAATATTATAATACCCTTATACAAAACTATGGTGTGGCCACACCTGGAATACTGCACACAATTCTGGTCACCACATCTAAAAAATGACATTGTAGAACTGGAAAAGGTGCAGAAGGGGGCAACCAAGATGATCAGGGGCCTAGAACACCTTTCTTATGAGGCAAGGCTACAACACCTGGGGCTTTTTAGTTTAGAAAAAAGACGACTGCAGGGAGACATGATAAAGGTCTATAAAATCATGCATGGTGTGAAGGAAGTGGATAGGGAGAAATTCTTCTCCCTCTCACATAACACTAGAACCAGGGGTCATCCCATGGAATTGCTTGCCGGGAAATCTAGGACCAACAAATGGAAGTACTTTTTCACACAACACATAATCCACTTGTGGAATTCTCTGCCACAAGATGTGGTGACAGCCAACAACCTGGATGGCTTTAAGAGGGGTTTGGATAACTTCATGGAGGAGAGGTCTATCGACGGCTACTAGTCGGAGGGCTGTGGGCCACCTCCAATCTCAAAGGCAGGATGCCTCTGAGCACCAGTTCCAGGAGAGTTAACAGCAGGAGAGAGGGCATGCCCTCAACTCCTGCCTGTGGCTTCCAGCAGCATCTGGTGGGCCACTGTGCGAAACAGGATGCTGGACTAGATGGGCCTTGGACCTGATCCAGCAGGGCTAGATCAACAATCAACATTCAGAAATACAGTTCAAAAGGCTGGGGAATAGGTCTCGTGGATTCAAAACCAAAACTTGCTTGTGCGGGATGGCATGCAGCTGACATCACACTGAAATCAGGTGCCAGCAACCTGACTGAAATGCAACACCAGCCACACATAACTCCACACAACAAGTTGCTTTTATATGCCCAACATCACACATCAGTGAAGACATATGTTGAAAATACCTCCTACCTTTCTCATTCACCCATTTCAGGTGTCCTGAGGAGCCATGATTTAATCCTGGTTTCATGCTATGGGGGTACATGTGAGTGACACTCCCCTTCACATGCAAGCAGGGGAAGAATTCTACTTCTGATCCTGACTTAGAAGAAGATTGTATCCCAGCTTCAGATCCTGGGTCATTTTAGAAGAATCCAGATTAACCCAGTACAGACGTCAATCCTGTCTCCTTTCTTCTACAACAAAATTGGAAGTCGAACCTCTCTTTTCTTCACACACAAAGAGGTGGGGAGGGGAGAAGCACATACCTGATGCTAGGGAATATCACACAAAACCTCCTGAAGGTTTCTGCCTATCTGACAAGATCATCAGAGGGGGCTCTGCTTCAGTGTTCCCTCTAAGGCACATGTGCACTCACAGCTTTTTGGATGTCTGCTAAATTTATTTTAATCCCACTCAGGTTGAATCAGGAAGACCTCACTCGGAACGCATGTGCGCACACACTGCCTTGATACTGCCACCCAGAACAAAACTCATTCTGCACACAGTTGAGAAAAAAATTAGAGAGCACGCTGCTCTGTTCCATGGGCCAATAATGAGGACGGCTCAGTCATTGAGCCTTCTTGGCCATTGCCCCCCAGGCTTTGGAATGTTCTCCCAATGGACATCCACTCCTCAGTCTCCCTCATTGCCTTTAAGAATCAGGTAAAGACCTGGCTTTTTACTCGGGCTTTTGCATCTTAAGAAGTGCTGCTTTTCTTTGAGCACTGTATTTTTTACTGTTTTGTGGTGGGTTTTTAATTTTTAATCAATTATATTGTTTTTAACATGCTGTGAAATGTCTTGGGTTTTTTTTTTTAAATGAAAGGTGGTATATGAATTTGACAAACAAACAAACCAGGATTGCATCCTGGGTCCACATGACACCTGAAACAGACCACTATGACTAATCTAACCTAACTCTTCAATGATCTGCAGTCAGTAGTCTGATCCTGTGCAACAGAAGTTTGACCCACTGTACCAGAGGTAATATATGAATAATCAGTAGCTCTGGAGGCCACTCTGCACTCAGTCTTTCTTAGTTCTTTGCTGTTTTATGTCTCCAAGTATGCTGAAGCAAAACAGCATTATGGCAACACCTAGTGACAGAGCACAAGTATTACAGCACCGTGGGGGTCGAATACTAAACATTTTCCTATCTAGCCGGGAAGCACATTTCAAAAACAGACACTTATCAATCCTTCTGCCCAAAACACAGGTAAGAAACCACAAAGATAATACCACAAATTGACTGTGTAAATTTACACAAAATTATGGAGCACTATTGTAATAGAGATATCAAATAAGATTGCCAAGAAAAAGTATTGTTAATAGAGCTTGACAACAATAAGCCTCAGTTCAGGCCTATCAAGCTGACTTACCTCTCAATCTGTGAAAGGAACTTGGTTTCAAAAATGCCCCTAGTTTTCAGTGTTTCTGAAATTTGACCTCTAAAGAGGAATCCTCTTTTTGTGAAGTCAATCAAAATGTTGCGGACAATTTCCCCCAAGTACATTCCACTGATCATTTTTTCATATCTGCAATCAGAAAGAAGCATTAGTTCAGAAAGCACATTTCTAAGTGTGCTTAAAATGTTGACAAGGATGACCAGAAAATTAGGCTGGTCACTGTTGTCTAGTATCTGAGGTTAGTAGTGGTTAGTCAGAATTAGTAGTAGCAGCAGCAGCACTCATTAAACAGAAATGATTTGCAAATATCAAAAGACATTTTCCTTGGGGAACTATGGAGAACTGGATCTGTAAGCATAAGAAGTTATCATTTAGATCTGCAGTTATCTGCAGTGGAATTATGCCTAGGGAGGCATAAGAGGTTATTAGAGGAAAAGACACTCAAACTTCTCCCTCCGGGTACAGCTATGCTTTCTACTTCTCAGTAGTGCAACATGAACATTTGTACAGGCTATGAGTCATCATCATACCACTTCCTGTGTGAACTGGTGATAAGAAATGGAGAAGAATTTTGGAAATGGAGAATCCTTAAGGTTCTCCAGTTTGAAAATCTTCTTGGTACAATCCAACCCTTCCACTAAAAAACCCCCACTGTAATTCTTAACATTCCTGTGTACAATGGAGAGTTCAGCCTTGCTTAGAAATCTTCATGTCATTTTTATTGCCTATGGCCACAGATTATTTCATTGAAACACTCATTCTAGAAGCCTTTATTGCAGAGAGAGAGGGAGAGGGAGAGAGAGAGACTTAGGGAGGCCCTTGGCTTTGGCAAGCCTTTTAAAACAGTTTTCTGCCCCTGCTTCCTTGCAACTTGAAAGTTTGGGATAATGAGGAAAATGTGGGGGCAAGAAAGCAACTGGCAAATGTTAAGGCTGATGATGGTGGAGAAACTTTCCTATGGTGGATCCCCCCCCCCCCCCCGCCCAAAAAACCACCACTTTTTCTCCCTACTCCAACCTTGAAAACAAACAAAAAGTCTCAGAGAGACCTAGCCTATTCCAAATCCAGATGTGCTGCTTCTCCCCCCCCCCCCTTGCTGGTCATACACAGCCAATAGGTCTTGGTTCCAATTTACTGTGGGATTCTCTATTCCCTGGGTTCCTTTCTTGGGGCCTCAAAAAGTATGCCATAGCACTACCAGCTCTGTCACCTCCATGCACCCAAATTCTGAGAGTAAGCTTTGCCAGGGGAGACATGTATGTGTGTGGGGGTGTGGTCTTATGATCCAGTTATGACACCACCACCATCCCATGACACTGGATTATGATTCACAAGTTTTCATTTCACTTCTCTCACCACATTTCAGTAAGTAATACCTTTGCTTGCCACTATTTAATGAGTATTCATCAACAGCTTTGTCATAGATCGTCCTGATGTCATCTAGGCATCCACTGTCTCCAAACGCACCCCACTCCATGTTCACACACATTCTTCCCTGCTCTCCTTCTACCATCTCTATATTTCTCATTTCCTCCATGTAACATGCATTGCTGCCAGTTCCTAGGACAAGGATATAATTAGATTCAATATCAGATCATCAGATTTTGTTGTTACCCTCCAAGTGATTCTAGGATAGAGCAGAACACAAATTCAAATACACAAATAATATTTAATGACACTGTTTTGGGATGGAACAATCATACTTCTATAGTGCTAGGCAAGTGGTTTCACAGCCGACTGTGGTTAACAGGTGGCACTCTAGAGCACTCCCCATGTTTTTCCATGCCCTTCAAGTCTAGAAGGTTCTGACTGTGGCCTCAGTGCATGTGCAAGCCCCATCAGTGTGCTGCACCAAGATCAAAGAAGAATAGTATTTCTCACACACACACACACACACACACACACACACACACACACACACACCACAAACCCAGCACAAAGAGAAAGTTCATTTGTTTCAGTCTCCTTTATTGCAGTTTCCCTCCCATCAGTTGGTTCTTTGGTGCACGCACACACACACACCCCGACAATCCGCTTTTTGTTACTTCCGTGTTTTCCTCTGATCAGTCACACATGTGTTCCCAGTCAATCAGGGAACACACAGTGAAAAGGATGCTGTCATAAGGTTATGTAGATAAACACACTTGGATAATTACACACACACCGTGCACCTGGGGAAATCCTTTTAATGAAAGGATATATTTTAAAAACAAACAAAAATACTGCAGGCAAACATTGCAGTCAACTGAGACAGGCAATACTTCCTAGATCAGCCGTATGGACAATTCCAGAACTGGGGATCATGTAATAAAAGGGATGACAAATGACACTATGTAGAAGATAAGAGTTTGGCAATGTGCCAACGAGTCATGATGGTATACTTATACAGTCCAACTAGCAACAGCTCTCAGGCAAGGGTTTTCTCAACCCTAATGCCTCAGATCTTTAAGTGGAGAGGCCAGGAATATATTTTGCCTACAAAGCATGTGCTCTACCAATCAGTTATTTGACAAAATCCTATTTAAAATGAGTCAAATTTCTCTTGCATTTCCCATTGAAATACAACTAGTTTGCAAACAGACTTATTCATTCATTCATTCAGTTTATATACCGCCCTTCCAAAAATGGCTCAGGGTGGTTTACATCAAAATAAAAACAAAACAATTAAAATCAAAATTATAAAAACAGCATGAACTAATTAACAGTTAAAACATTTAAACATTTAAAAACCCTGGAGAATCATTTACAGCAGTTAATTTACAACAAATTAAAAACCCTGGAAGGCTAGGCCAAGGGCTTTCCTGAAGGCCAGCAATGAACTCAGATTATGGAATTCTGCCGGGAGTGCATTCCACAGCCCCAGGGCAACTACAGAGAAGGCCTGCCTCTGAATCGCCACCAGATGAACCAGTGGTAACTGGAGATGGACCTTCTCAGATGATCATAACGTGTGGTGGGGATCATGTAGAAGAAGACGCTCTCTAAGACTTGCCTCAGACCACTTGGTTGCATTAGAAAGAGAGCTGGTCAACATCAGAATTATTACATTTCACAACCACACATCCAATATAATTAATCATAAACTAACATTCAGATAAATTTCCAGTTGATGAAATCACTCTGAATAAATGGGTTTTTTAAATGATATTTAAACCAAGTTTTAAGTCTCATACATACCCACAATGAGTCCAATTTCACAATTTGGCTCTTCATAGGCACAAGTCATCATAGTCCCAACTGTATCATTCACTACTGCCACAACATCCAAGTCAAATTCCTTTAAAGAAACAATTTGACACCACAATTGTTTTTCTTGCAGTATGACAGAGCAATTTTCACTACCGAATATTGGGGACCAAATCCATATCTGCCATTTACAAATATCTTTGCAAAAGAACAGTTTTATTTCAAAGTGCAGCAGCGTTACTTTCATGATGATGTCCTAATTTCCTAGTAAGCTTCAAGAAATGGCCACTGCGATACCAAACCTCATCAATATTAAAACCATTACTATTAAGTCTCATTATGTTCTGTGATGCATTTTTGCTATATGTATCCATATTGCTATACCAGTGCAATATCTTCTTTACTCAGTTTTATGGAGATAAAGCGGGGGGCGGGTTGTATTGTTCTTTTAAAACAGAGTCATCCCCGCTTAACTTGTATAGTCAGGATATGAGAAAATGTACATGAAACAATAACTCAGGATGGCTAAGCATATAATCACATTACCACCCTCAACTGAATAATACTTACAAAAGTGCAAATATATTGTAAAATATTTCCTGAGAGCTTCTTCATTCCAAAACTTTATATGTGGGGCTAGGAACATAGGAAGTTGCCTTATACTGAGTCAGACTATTAGTCTATCTAGCTCAGTATTGTCTACACTGATTGGCAGCAGTTCTCCAAGGTTTCAAGCAGGAGTCTTTCCCAGCCCTACCAGGAGATGCTGCCAGGGTTCAGGTGAACTTAGACTCACTAGCTGCCCACCTCTCACTTCCAGCTCCAATCAGATTTGTTTGTTTTTTCCATTTAAATCCTACCTCACCTCTCTCATACACCATATTCATGCAGGGGAAGGCAATCCTTCAAGTGCCTAGGATCCAACCTGCTCAGAGCTATAAAGGCCATGACCAGCACCTTGTATTGTGCCTAGAAGCAACCTGGCAGTCAATGCAGCTGCACCAGAATAGGTGTTATATCTTCTGAGAGCCCGGTCCATGTCAACACTCTCCCAGTCTCATTTTACACCAGTTGTAGCTTCCAAAAGGTTTTCAAGAGCAGCACAGTGTCTTACAGTAGTCCAAACACAATGTAACAAGGGCATGGATAACCATGGCCAGGTCTGACTGAAAGAGAAATGGATGCAGCTGGCACACAAGCTAAATCTGGGCAAGGGCCCCCTGGACCACAGTCATCACCTAGCCATCCAGGCTCAAAAATCAGATCCAGAAGGACTCTCAAGCTGCAAACCTGCTCCTCCAAGGGGAGTGCAATCCATTCCATAACAGACTGATATACCATCTGTGAATCAATAGTTCTCCTGACCAGAAGACCCTCTATCTTGTATGAATTTAATTTCAGTTTGTTAACCCACACCTAGCCCTTCAATGCCTCCAAACACCAGTTCAGAAGATTTATAAGATCTCCAGCTGGGGACAGTACAGATATACATAGCTGGGTGTCATCCACATACTGATGTCACTCAATACCAAACTGCTAGATGACCTCCCCCAGTGATTTCATGTAAATGCTGAAGAGAATGGGGGAGAAGCCTGAATCTTGCAGGCTGCCATAGGCCAAAGCCCAGAAGTCCTCCAGCTCCACCTTCTGGAATCGCCATTCCAGGAAGGACCAGAGTCACCATAACCATGCCCCTGGACTCATCCCTGCAAGTCTGTGGAAAATTCACTTTGGCTCAGGCTTTACAGAGTTAATTTGTTGTTTATAATGCTGGATCCTCCTCCCCCCCCCCCCGCTCTCAGTCCACATATAAGGGAGAAATGACAGGTTAAGCCCTACAGTGAAAGACAGAGATACATTGTTGGAGCTGTCAATCACTGGGGGATGAAGTATTGGTTTATGGAGGACACTTGTCTGAGAAAAAGTTTGAACACCTCTAGATCTGCAAATTTCATGCCTCAGAAAGGGGTGAATTTGAAGAAGAAGAAGAAGAAGAAGGAGAAGGAGAAGGAGAAGGAGAAGGAGAAGGAGAAGGAGAAGGAGAAGGAGAAGGAGAAGGAGAAGAAGAAGAAAAGCTCTGGATGAATCAGAAGCTGGATTTATGACCCAGTCTTCCAAATAGTGGAGAGACTCTGGGAAAAGATCTTCAGGTAAAGACAAAAGAGAAAGAGACTTTTGGTATTAAGTCAGCAGAGGAAAGGAGAAGCAGCAGCCTGAGAGAGTGGGAAGTGGCAGTTGGCCGGGAGAGCCAGAGGGTGTCTGGGAGGACAAGATCCAAGGCCAGGAAAAGCTGTGTTTGTCCTGACCAAGAGGAGGAGCAAGAGGAAGGGCTTGGAGGGAAGGAGTTCCTCAGGAGAAGCACCTTTAGATGTGTCCTAAGAACGTGTGAGCTCAAGGAGGCTGTGAAAGAAGAATTCCTCCAGTTCTGTGAGATGAACTGGGGTGGGGTCAGGTCACTTTAGGGGAATTGGCAAAGGGAGAAGGATTTTATCAGATAAAATTATGGAGTGTTACAGAGGGTAGTTGGCTTTGGAACTCGTTTAAGGGAAAGTGCTAATTCAGCCCACACTTACTTCCTCCCTTCACTTCTCTGTAACTGTAACAAGCAAACAACATTAGCATATTCTATATTACCACAAAGTTTCATCTTTTTCTGTTCCCTACAATAAAGTTATTTTGTTTTGATTCATTTACATCTTGCCTCTGCTTGTCTATTCCTATCCCAACACCCACACAAAGCTAGGGTTTGGCTTGTTTTTGTTTTTTTAAATGGATCTCTCCCCCTACCCTAAAGTGGGTAGATGATGGCAGCAGATTAAATAATAAAGTGAGGTATTTTGAGGGAAAGGGGGAGTTCCTAAAGTCCTTTCTGTCACAAAGGCAATCTAGAAGGATACCATGGCTGATGGTATCAAAGGCCACTGAGATGTGTCTTTACTTTCAAATACTTACTCCACTTCTAGCAACAAACAGGTTTTGGCAAGTGTATGAGCAACTCATAAGCATACAAGTGCATTAATTTTAAAATGATCAATGCCAGCTACACATTTTACTTGAAGTCAACACAGCAAAGCCTCACCTCTCTTCGTTTAATTCCTTCCCTTAACAAATTAACAACATCTTCTCCTTCACAGTCAGTAGCCTTAAAGCCTTTGGTCCAATTCAGAAGGATGCCCTGAAAAGGAAAAAGACATTCCATTTCTGACCCCATTTATTGTCATCTTAGAACAAACTGGAAATAGGCATCCAGGAGCAATAATGGATCCAGTCAGCTGATGAAGACACTATGGTGTCAAGGGTTCCTGCCATGGGGATTTTAAGTAGTAGTTGTGGCCAAGCCCCAAATTCACGGGGAACGGATGGCCTAGTAACATCTAGTGAATGAAAATGCATAGAGGAACATTATAGGGCTCAGAATTTCCCTGCCCAGCACACATATTAGCCAATGGAGTGGAGCAGGGATAGACAAAATCTGTGGTGATGTCATGTGTCTTCTTTCACTAGATAGATGTTACCATGGAAACATGGGTCAGCTAGCCAGGCATTCTCAACATTGGGTCCCCAGATGTTATTGGACTTCAATTCCCATAATCCTCAGCCCTAGTGGCCTTTAGTTGGGGATTATGGGAGCTGAAGTCCAATAACACCTGGGGACCCAATGTTGAGAATCCCTGAGCTAGACAAGTCTGAGACAGCCACATGTACCAAATGGGTCTCAATTTCAGCACTACTTCTCAAAGGCCTCAAATTTCAGCACAAGTCAGAACTTAACATTACAATTGATCTAGGATCAGCCCAAGAGTGGTTTGCAGTGTATTTTCTGCTTACCACAGAAACATGCCAACAGAAGGAAGGCTCGCTAATTCATTCTATATCTGTGTCAACAATCTGCACATCTGCAAGGGTCTACCATACACTGGTATAATGCTTTTCTTCCCACCTAACGATTAACCTAAAACTGGAGATTCTCCTGCTCCTAACAAATATTTTGGTTAAGCAAGTGAAATAATAACTTCCAGACAATGCTCAAGTTACAAGACAGCCCAGAGTGGGACTAGGCCCCTTTTCTTTTGTTATGACCATCTTAGTTACTGTTTTGAGAAAGCTTCAGGGGTGTGTGGCTTGGCTAAATTTCAGAGGAGTCAGAGGGTGGATTTAACTAAAGGATCTCCCACCTTCCTCCTTCCCTGCTGCCAAAGAGGATAGGATTTATTTCCTATACTGCTATTCAATTCATAAATTGCAACTGAAAATCCATCTTCAAAATACATAATGAAAAGTTGAATTATATAGAAACCAATAATAACTTACAGCATCTAAGCTTGTCTGTTTGCAAGGGAAAGAAAATGTAAAGCCAAGAGGTAGTCGTGCACCTTTTATTCCCATGTAATCCAGGAAGTCCGAGATGCAGGAAACAATGTGATCAAACAGCTTTTAAAAATACAAAAATAAATATATGTCACAAGCAGGCACATTATTTGAAGTGGGAAGGGGAGAGAAAGCATGCACTCTGCAGTCTTTGAGAGTTCATACTAATATAAAATCCATGGCTTCTGAATACTTACCTCTTCTCCAGTCCCCTGCATAACCTCTATAGGAATTGCATATATTTTATTGTGCATTTCCACCATTCTCCTTTTACCACTTCGGATCTTCACAAGCAAAACTCTAAAGTTTGTTCCTCCAAGATCCAGAGCCAGAAAGTCTCCATTCTCTGCAAACAAAGCATTTTGATCATGTAAGCTTGCAGTTTCTCCCCCAACATTGTTTACTTAGGATTGCAAGAGGGAGGACTGAATCTCTTTAGAGGGACTTTGTGTTCAAAACGAAGGGATTTACTCAAAAGAGCAGAAAGTATTCTCTATTATGCAAGTATTCTCTAAGAAGGCAAGAGAAACTGGATCGCCAGCAGATGGTGCTGCTGCTCCATTTCTATTGAAAGGGATAGCCCGTCTGGTTTTTTGAAGGCTACAGGGAGTACTGAACTACCTTAAGTGGTGCAGTGGGGAAATGCTTGACTAAACAAGCAGAAGGCTGCTGCTTCGAATTCCCACTGGTACTATATCAGGCAGCAGCGGTATAGGAAGATGCTGAAAAGCATCATCTCATACTGCGTGGGAGGCGGCAATGGTAAACCCCTCCTGTATTCTACCAAAGAAAACTACGGGGCTCTGTGGGCGCCAGGAGTCAAAATTGACTTGACGGCACACTTTACTTACTTTACAGAGGGTATTTGGCTTGGCTAAATTGGTGGAGGTCGGTAGGAGAAGAGTCAGGGATATTTATAGTTTTCTTACCGTTCCCTTCCAACAATTCAAGTATTGCTGGGAAACCTTCCAAAAGTGTGTTGAGCCAAGATACGCTGAGCCACAAACACACATCTGAACATTCACAGGACCAGTTTCACATTCCAAAATTAAACCAAAAAACTTAAACAAATTAAATATGGTTCATGTGAACCAGTACCAGACAAATCAGTGCAAGTCTTATGACAGGATAGGAACTACATTATATTTCAATAAGCCCACCATTCTGAGTTAAAAACAGTGTGCGGGGGGAAAGGGGGGTAGAATTGCAACTGTGATTTGATTTTCTGCTTCTGATGGTTTATTCTAGGGTGGTGATTTTCACTATTTCTCAAGTGGGGGCCATTTTGCCAAAGAACCTTCAATGTGAGACCCCTTTAAGAGAGCCCTGTCAAGCCCCAGGGATGTCTGGGGAGGCATGCACAGAGAGCTGGGAAGTGCAGTTCTCACCAGCCTTTTCCTCACAGAGTTCTGGGGATATGGCCGATACGGACTACGTTTCCCAGCTCTCCATATATGCCTTCCAAGATGATGGTGGGGCTCAACTGGGCGCCCCACCAGCACTGGGCAAATTGCAGTACTGTAGAGTGGGAGCAGTTGCCTCTGCGCAGTGCAAGGAGGGCTGTGCAGAGTCTTTGGCTTCAGCCAAAGCTTCATACAGATCTAATAAACTATTAGTCAGGGTGCTCTACTTAGGGTCGATAGAAGTCACCACCACCTTGGAATGAGGATGCTGTTCTAGGATATTTAAAGAACTGATGCTCATTAAGGATCATTCAGGCATTATAATAAGAGCCCCTGGTGGCGTAGTGGTAAAACTGCCGCCCTGTAACCAGAAGGTTACAAGTTCGATCCTGACCAGGGGCTCAAGGCTGACTCAGCCTTCCATCCTTACGAGGTCGGTAAAATGAGTACCCAGAATGTTGGGGGGCAATATGCTAAATCATTGTAAACCACTTAGAGAGCTCCGGCTATAAAGCGGTATATAAATGTAAGTGCTATTGCTATTGCTATAATGTATGGTGTACAGATGTCTGTATACATGTCAATGTTTGTTTGTGGGTGAATGACTGTAACTGCATTCATTTTATGTGAACCTGGACACAGGCCCCTCAGGTGCAGGATACTGATAGGAAGTGACTGTACCTGTGTACAGACTAGAGCTATAGTTTGCATTCACCCGTTTGGATTCAAAAACCTGTTCAGCTTTTAAATTGGGACACCCCACATTTCATTCTTCAGGGCTAAACTATGTGCTTAGGACTTCCTGTGATCTTTCTTTTATATTTACCTAAAGCAGCTTTGCAGAGCCCCAAACTGGCTAAGACATAACAGCACAGGGTGGGGGAGGTTATTCCTTTTGTGTACATCACTTCTCTCTGGCAGTCACTTCCCCAAGGCTGCTAAATTCCAGCTGGGGGCGGTGCATTTTAACATGAAATGGCCCCAGACAAAAAGCTAATCTCCCACCTTTTGCTTCTGTGCTGCAGTTCTGAAAAAACTGGAGCCCTCGCCCCCTCATGGCTGCTTTTTGTAAAGAAAAGGGTTTGGGGAAATCGCAAACATGAGATTCCAACAACATTTTCCAATATCATCTAGTTTGGCTCCAGATTCTCTCTTCAGAAAATGCTTATCCAGAACCACCAAACTGCTCTTTAACATCCCCACTCCCCCATCGCCATTTCACAAAGCAGCTTGGTAACCAGATATAAGAATGTGTGTGTGTGTGTGTGCAAGCTATTTTCCCTCGTGGAACACTCTCCTGGAAACTGCTTTTTGAACTCAGGGAAGTCTCAACAACAAAAGAATGTAGGGTGGGGGGAGGGGGGATGAAGAGAAATTCTGAAGAGGAAACACCGCTTGCAATTCCAGAAGCTCTGTAAAAAGCTTCCCTTTTCATCAGACATTTGGGGTTTCCCCCTAAAGCCACTTTTCGGACAGAACAATTCATTCAAATTGGCCATATAGCTACTGGCCACTTTGAACACTTGCTACAAAAGCAGCGTTTTTGTACCAAAAAACCCCCACCAAACACGTGTGGAAAGCACACACTTCATGTTTGGATCCCAGACTTCAGCTTTCCCCCACCACTCTCCAATACCGCACTTGAATGAAATAAAACTGAGTAGACTATTTTTAAAAAAGCCACATCGAGCATTTAGCTACCTGTTCCATCGGGTGTGCTGCGGACGAAGGTGGGCAGCATTTTGACCTTTGCGTGGTCGTGAGATTTCTTCCTAAGGCCAGCTTCTATTTCCACGCGCATCCTCTTCTTCACCTGAAGCAGCTGCTCATTGGTCAGCTTGAATTCAGCCAGGGTCTCTGTGATGAGCCGGTGCTGCTCAGCCAGCCTGTAGGCGACAGCTGTCACCATTGCAGCACCCTTCCCACTGCCACTTTCAGACAGCAAAAAACGCACCTCAGAGTCAGGCACTAAGCGTCTCACCGTTTTTTGCAGACGTCTAGAGTATCTGCAGAAACAAAACAATACCACCAATTCCTTTTAGAATTAAATGAAATATAGAAGACAAACATTCACTAGGACAGGTCAAAGGTCTAGCTCATCTCATAGCAGCCGCTCTGACAGTAGCACACATCTCAGGACACGAAAGCACAGGGTAATTATACCCTAATCCACGTTGTTTGAAGGATAGTAGGTAACATTTTCCTAGACTGATCCCTCACTACACAAATAACTTCTGTAGATAGAAGCATCATGTGCATAAGCTGAGGGCCAAATTAAATGTCAATGACAGGGTTTTTGCGTCTCAGAAACACCTACTGTTTTTCAAATGTTTTCCCCTGATGAAGAGTTGTTGCTCAAAACACATGGATTATGCTCCATTTGGTTTTGGTGCTACCTTTTTTGTCCTGCTAAACTACACATACACACAAGTGCTTGTTTTCAGCCGGAAGTGCCACTTTTTTGGGGAAAAACAGCCATGCGGGGTGTATCTGGTGGGTGGGGGAGGAGAGAGAATGAACACTAACTCAGTCAGGACCAAAGTATATGAGATGGGAGAGGTTCACTTTGCTTCAAGGACAAATCGGCACTTCTGGAGAGTGATTTTTAGTGGGAAAACAGGATGTGGGGGAATAGTGAGAGTTCCACTTCCTCCAGACCCAACTGGGTTCCCCTCAACATATCCTACTGTCTTTGACAATGAAAGGGGCAGAGTTGGAAGTATACCCCTATAGTACACATTTGCATGCATGTTTCATTTCGCCCCAGATGACCAGTTCCTTCTGAAGCTAGTATTGTCATCCCCAAGGTAGAACAATACCTGTGATGGAAAGAACTGCATTATTCAGCTGACCTATGCAGTTCTTCTCTACAGACATCAGCTGAATTTAGCAGTCAAAAGTTATAACCCCAAGCAAAGTTACTTAGCAGTTAAATTCTACTGAAAGCAATTACTCCCAAATAAAAGTGATTAGGATTATAGTGATCAGCTTATTCATCATCCACTGAGCAGGAGTAATTGTACCAAAACCTGCTTAATTCAAATTATTGATTTGACATTAATGGAACAAAGACAGCTTTAGTTCAACTTGTGTTATCTTAAGCAATCTATGAATCACATTTCTGGAAGAGCTATGGACCAATTTCTATCCACAATCAATGGAATTGGAATATGGGGTACTCTTCAAATGCTGGGCTCCTCCATTCAGATGCTCTTCAAATACTATGAACCAGATTGCCCAATGTAAGAAATGGTTGGCATGAGCAATAGCCTAGGGGTAGATAAACACATTCACTAATCACAGTTGTTCCCAGACAAGTTATCCTCCCCCACCCCTCGTGTAAGGGAGTCATGTATACATGTAGAGACCCCACCACTCCATGGCCACTTTACAGTTTGTGGTGTTGCTCTGTGTATTATCTAAGGTTACCCCCTTGCATGTGCGTATATATGCATGATATAACATACCTAGAAAAAACAAGAGACACAAATTACTGCATGTTACAGGCATGTGAGAATCCACCTTTAGTCATTGCCACGTGCAGCAAATAGTTGTAAGTATTGGGTTGGAACCTATGACGCAACAGGAGAAGGAAGCTAGCACAAGGAAAGTTCCCCTCACCCTCTTCCCTGCAGCACCCCGCTGCACCCACAATGGCCGCTCTTGCAGGTTAGGATACCCTCTGGAGGGGCTTGGAAGGCTAGAGGGGAAGAGAAAAACTGTCAAATGGTGAGTGGAGGAACTGATGAGCTTCAATATGCCTTGCACAAGCTGCCTCTGTCTGATTCTTTTGGCAATTCCCCTCAACCACCTCCCTCTACAGCCTTGATGACCCATCCCACATCCTTCTGGAAGGTTCCCCCAATACTCAGGAGAGGCTTTGGAAGGGTGCAAGGGGCTGCTGTGGGGAGGAAAATGGAGAAGTTCCCTTGTGTGAGCTGCTTTCTACTCACTCTTCGTAAAATCCAAACCACTGTCTGCTTCAAGCAGCTCTCCACATGAAAACAAACAGAGCACTCCTTTCCTAGCTTACAAAGCTTACGTGAGAATCCAGCTTTAGTGATTGCCACATGCAGCAAACAGTTGCAAGTATTGGGTTGGATCCTATGACCCTAGTTTTTGAAAGCTCCAGCCTGCAACATTAACAACCCACTTTCTTTCATCGATATCAAGAGTTCTGTTTATTTAGCTCACGTCTGGAGCACACGTGACCCAAATGCCAGCTTGAGGTGCTACATATTTGACCTTTGCATGAGACGATCCCTAACAGGTGCCAAGGGATAATTATGGAAACTGCACAGGAACTTACTGTGGGTGCATCTTGTAAAGGGAGCCGTCAACCCCCACCGTGGTACGCAGACGGCCAACTCCCTTATTGTCCCGCAGCTGGCACAGGATGGCTCCCAGAGCAGCAGCCACCAGGTTTGCAGAGCGGAATGAAACTATTGTGCATACATGGTGGACAGCAATGCAGTCTTCATGGGAGGGCTCAACCCCAAGACGTGTCAGTATCTCTTTGGCTTTCTGCAAACCTTCCTTGCTCCTAAGAAGAGAAATTACAGGAGTGGAACCTATTACAAACTTATAAAATGTGTGACACTGCAACATGATCTGGCAGGGTTCTCATCCAGGGATGGTGGCTGACAGGCAGAGAGGCTACTCCTAGCCAAGTCTTGTCAAGCAGCAAAGTGCATGCATGGGGGTGGGGGGTGACTTTCACTGCCCTCCCCTGCCCTGTAAGTGCTCTTTGCCTTCCCAAAATATGTTCCTGAGAGTTATGCAGTAGGATTGTCTCCTCTGCCACAACAATATTTCCTTTTCTTTAAAATCAGATATATGTGGGCAGGATAACACTCAACTGAAAAGTATCTGGGAAAGTGACTCTGTCCAAGTCTATATCCTTGTTCAAACAATTCTTCATGATTTTGCAAAAAAGGCCACAGAAAGGTAAGGATGGAGATATGACTATATATTTGAAACTTGCTACAATACACCTAGTAAAATGACTGCAGAGGTCAGTGGTGCTAAAATGCTGGATAAAAGAGCAAATACTTTGGTAAATACAGGGTCAAAGTATAATTTGGTGACCAAGCAGATCTGTAATCTATAGCCTCTTTTAGTGGCTCTCTTGCTCTCTCTTCAGTTGAGATACTGTAGAGTTATCCCAGGAGGGGGCAAAACAACAATTAGCAGGACATGACCTTCAAGATGTTGGAGTATGGCTCACTGGTTTTGCTAAAACTCCTGAGAACTTCAGATTTCATTTCAAAAAGAAAAGAAGGTAGGGTTCTGGTCCTCATGATTGCAGAGATAGTTTAAAAAGTGTGGCAAACATACTAATGATTTAGAAACAGATTTGAGAAACAAAAAATGTATTGCATTTCAACTCAGTATATCATGATCATTTCTAAGGATGAATCAAGCAATAGCAACTATTCCGCAAGCAGTAGCAACTATTTCAGAGGTGCGAGGGGAATACTGCAAAGGAAATGCAATGCACCAGCTTACTATTATTTAGAATCTTGTGGGTTCATAAAAACAACATACAGATTGTATTAATGCAAGTAAAATACAATGATTAGAGATATATCATGAGTCTTCAACTCATAATAAGATTTGTAATATCAGTTTGGAAGCCAGAGACATGTTAGCACAGCCATTTAAAAATCAGCAGAACGAAACAAAAAATAAAAATGTTTTTAAAAGCCCAACCAGGAACTGTTCTTAAAAACCAGACTGTACATACCCCATTCATTACACAACTATGCCAACTCTGAAGCATAGGCAAAGCTTCAATGTTACTTACTTTTCTATGGCAGAAACATGCTTAGTTTCCAATTTTCCTTTGGTTAGAAGTTCAGGAGTGATTCGTCCCTCAAAAATCAGACCTTCTTTTGCCATTTTTACAAGGATCAGCCTGACAAGTTCACCCATGTACATGCCACTGACCATCTTCTCAAATCTGAGAAAGGAAAAGACCAGAAAAGCCACGTTAAGACACTCTTGTGATTAATCCACAAATGTGCAGCCCGATTCTACAATCTGACTCCTAACTCCCACAAAATTCAGTGGAACCTAATTTCTACGAAGTGTGCATACCCAGCCTTAAGGTCCAAATCCTTGCTTAGAATGAGGATCTCTGGGTGCCCGTGAGTAAGCCCCTCTCTCCAGCCTAACCTACACTCATGAGAGGATAAAAAGAGGATGAGCCGGATTCCAGAGAGCCCCTCGCACAAACACAAGGCCCTTCTGCCTTTCTTGTGGAAGGGGACGGTCCCAGTAGCTACCAAATCCCCTTCCAACTGCATCCCTCCTTGCAGAACAATGCAAGTTGCATTGCAGAGCAATGTTTTGGGGACCACAGAGCCTGTAGTGGGAAGGAGGAGGCAGGAAAGCCTTACTGTATGAGCAAAACCTCACTCACAGCCAGTGTGGTGTAGTGGTCAGAGTGCTGAACTAAGACCAAGGAGACCTGAGTTCCAATTCCTGTTCAGCCATGAAATTCACTGGGTGACTGTGGGCCAATCACTTATATCTCAGCCTAACCTACCTGACAGAGTATGCTTATCCTCTCAACAACCCATGTATATCACTCTGGGTTCCTTGAAGGAAGAGTGAGATATAAGATGCAAAAACAAATAAAATACAGTTCTCTGGGTCCAAGTCATAAAGTATAACTCCACTATGAACCTTTGAGATGGGATAACAGCAGTAGTAGTAGTAGTAGCAGCAGCAGCAGCAGCAGCAGCAGCAGCGATAGGCAGTATCCAGACTAATTTAATCATGTCTAAGTTCTGTTGAAATTAATGGAGCTTAAATTAGTCATGACTAACCTGTCTCATTGATTTCAATGGTGCTTCATCATGACTAACTAGTCTGGAATGGATGTTGCCCCAAAATGGTCATAACGAAAAATCAATTTAGGTATCTTCCAGATTATATCTGGGCCACTGTAAAGATGCAAACTTTCTGCTGCAGCTAACAGGGCTGGTGAATAGTGCCAGATGGGTGAACATGGCTCAGGAAGATGAAAGCAATGAACCCTGATGATACCAGATGAACCCTGGTATCAGCAGGGGTTCCATTTTCTGCTACAACCACAAATAACAGAACCATGGATACAGAATCATTAAGGCAATGGGACTTAGAGGGTTAGGTTATTGGACACTGCAGAAACAGTAAAAAGGGGCCCTAAAAATGGGGGGGAATGGGGGGATCCCACCCACCCTGCTCTGGGGATCTCCAGGTATTCAGCAATGCCCCCCAAAGTCCCAAATCCACTTTTTTCATGAAAACATGTGTGTGTGTGTGTGTGTGTGTGTGTGTGTGTGTGTGTGTGTGTGTTTAAAAAAAGACCTCCAAGGTCATGGAGGAACTTGGAGGAAATGACCTCCAAGGTCATTCTGTGGCTCGTTTAACAAACAAGCCACAAAATGACCTTGGAGATCATTTTCGACCACCCCGAACCTGCGAATACACACAATTAACCCCTTGCAAACAGGGTTTTTTCGTGTATGCTGAGGTCAGGTGTCAGTTACCTGGCCGCAGATACACAAAACCATGCATGTTGGATCCGCGAGGTTTGCCTGTAAATCTCGCAGGCAGTCTTGAAATATAGCGGTTATTGGGATTCATTTTGTAAAATAATCACATAGCCCCAATTACAGTTGCTTCCCAGGATTAAGGGAACCCCGGTCAATCTCTCTGTCAAATTCAGTCCGGATGTCTTCTAACAAGCCGTCATCTCCAAATGCTCCCCATTCAGTATTGATACACATCCGCCCTTCGTCGCCTTCCACCAGATCAATGTGTCTCATTTCCTCCATGTAACAGGCATTTGTGCCAGTACCTTAAGAAAGGGAGTGGGGTTAATCAACGGAACAAGAGAGAAAATACCAATATGCATTATGCTTTGCAAAGGAACCAGATGGTCAATACCGATAATCAAGCCAACTTCACAACGCTGGTCGTCATATCCACAGGTCATCATTGTTCCTACGGTATCATTAACAACTGCCATAATGTCTGCATCATAATCCTTTAAAATGAAACAGAAATGTTCTTTTATCACACAATTTAAACACATCCCAATAATGCATATTCTACTTTTCACCATGACATAAGGTGTCAGTAAAAACTATTTCATGAATATATTGCTTAGGTCAGTTAGCAGGTCATATTTTCCCTTTTTTGCCCTTATTACTCTAGAGCTGCTGGCCCACATGTTGCACAAACTTACGCCAATGTTTCCAATCAATCTGCACTGCTGCAGGAGTCTAAGAAAGTGCCAGTCTTGCACAAGAGCACAAATGTATTCCTGAAGCACAAAAGTATTCCTACTCGTTAGTATTCCTGAAGCACATGAGTACTTCAGGAATGCAAATGACAATGGAAACAATGTAAGTTGAGCTCCTGGAGTGCAGGCGGACATCTTTTAAGTATTTGCACATTTGTGCTCTTGTGCAAAACCACAAGCACTTCCTTGGAGGCCAATCCAAAATGCCAATGTAAGACCGTGCAACACGTGGACTACAGACTTTATCCCTACAAGCACAGCAGCATGCAGAAGGTTCCAAGTTCCATCCCTGGCAACTCAAAAACAGAGCGGGTAGAGACTCCTGCCTGTCACCTTGGAGAAGTGGCTGCCAGTCTGTGTGAACAATACTGAGCTAGATGGACCAATGGTCTGACTCAGTAGAAGGCAGCTTCCTATTTTCTTCTTATAAATTTTAACCACCACAAAGTCAGACTCCTCAATTTGTGACCAAGTAGGAGTCTGAGGCACTGCTGGGGCAATGCAGGGTGCCCTGCACATGCCGGATGTAGCTAACTCAAAAGAACTTTCAATTTTGAGCAGGGTCAGCCTGTCCACTAGGCAGACCTAGGTGGTTGCCTAGGGCGCCAGTTCTTGGTGGGGGGTGGGGGAGAGAGATCAACAGTGCCAGAGTATAGCATTGCCAATTATTATTTATCTCCCTTTTACATTGCATCCTTGAAATACTGTGCAGTGGTGCAAGAATGCAATATGAAAGCTTGTAGCCTGCTCCCCAAAAGGCTAGCACATTCTGCCCCCCAACATACACCGTCTTCCTTGCTCACTTGCACCTTGGCACCCAATAAACAGCAAGTCTCATAAGCTGCACTCCCTTTCTTGAATGTGAATTGCCTGCCTCAGCACTCCTTTCCAGAAAGAAACTGTCTCTGACTATATTTTAAAATTAACAAGCAGCAATGTTTCATCTAGTATGGGGTCAAAAACGTTAGTGTTTTGACCCCATAATAGACAGGGAACTCTTCCCCCACTGTATCCCCAAACCAGCATGGGCTACTCATTTGCTGGCCACTTGCACAGGCGGGTTGTTCAGCTTCACAAATGAGATGCCCGCATGGTTCAAGTTAAAGCCAAGGCTCCAGACAAGGTCAGCGGGAGGGGGTGGAGACACCACATTCAAATTTTTCCCAAGGCACTAAAAATGTATGCATGCATTTTAGGAATAAGTCCCGTTCTATGGGATTCGGTTGGATTTGCTCCCCAAGTAAATACACATCAGGCTGGGCTGCAGGATTTAAAACCATCTACTGTGATTCAAAGTGGACTGTTTAACTCCAAGGTCATTGAGTTCACTGGAATGCTCTTTGTTATATAACTGCAGTTAGCTAATAAGGTCCCCCTGGAGGAGGGCCATATAACTCTTAACAGATAACCCACAATTCTTAAGATCTCTGTTAATAAAAAATCAACAATGAAAGCAGGCCATTGGGTGCAAACTATGTCCCAAATCAGCTGCTCTATACATACGTATTATTGCATTTACTGATTGATTTAATTAATTTATTTATTAAGATACCCCTTACCCCACGTTTCTTGATTGCCTTGTTTAGGAGCTTCACTACATCTGCTCCCTCAACTCCACTTGCTTTGAAGCGCTTTGTCCAGGTTATCAGATAACCCTAGGAAAATTGAACAACTAAAATATTAGTCCGAATAAATGATGTTCCACTTGTATTTCAAGTCAAACCCACCTTTTCAATTTCCTTCTAGAATAAGCTAAGAGCTAGTTTGCACATGCAGAAGCACTGCCAAATTTCCCACATGCAAATCTAACACATGCTACTCCCTCTGTACAAATATTGACAACAGAAATATACCCATACCCCACTGCATATGCCTAGTACAACGGTGACACTATGTTTCGGAGGCACGACAATAATGGAATTGCAGCAATTATGCTAAAGCAGGTATGTGTGGTTTCAGTTCAGACACTACATTGTTTCACACAAAGCTTATATCAGACTCCCAGAAGTCTCCAACCCAGACATGAAGCAGGCCTACACCCACTTAGCTTCCACGGTATGCTCTCTGGCTATCTACTGAGAGATGGCAATTCAACTGTTTTCCACCAGCGTTCATAGACAATATTGCAAAAATATTTTCAACCATCACCACCACTACCACAAGCACAGCAGCAAATATTTATCAAGCACCTACAGCAACAACTAAGTCAAATCAGCTACATTAGCAGCCCTCCAGATACTCCACGCATGACTGCAGCTGTGATATATGTACTCTTACCTCATCGAGTTTGGATTGCCTGCATGGGAAAGAAAATGTGAACCCAATTGGCAATTTCTTGTCCTTGATTTCTTGTTTCTCCATGAAGTCTCCTAAACACTCAGCAACATGATCAAAAAGCTGAGGAGAAGAAAGCAACATCATCAAAGCATTAAGATAAAAAAATTAATTCCATCTTTATCTTTAAAGCATCACTGAAAGGAATGGAAAATGCAATTAATCCATACCAATAAGGATTATTTTGGTGGCAGCATTATGAACCTGTACAACATTTTGGATTTAAGGCTGTTGGCATGTATTTCAATAAATGCTCATAGGGGGTGGGGAACAGTGTTCCCTCTAAGGCATGCACACGTGCTCACACTTTTTTTTTATATCCGCTCAGTTAATTTTAGATCCTGCTCAAGTTGAATTGAGAAGGCCCCATTCTGAATGCACATGTGGACACACCACCTTGATACTGCCACCTAGAAGAAAACTCATTCCACACATAGAAGGGGGAAAAATAGAGAGAACACTGGTGGGGAAATCCTCATCAGACTTCTCTATGAACAATTCTCATGAGTTTTACTATAAGGCAGGCTGCTGCAATCCTAAGCATACTTACTTGGAAGCAAGTCCTACTAAAATCAATGGAATGGTAAACATAGGCTAGAATGGGACAGTAAAGCCTAGTACAGACAATGTTCATGCTCACTATGCTTAGGCAATTATGAAAGCTACTGCCTACTTCCCTTTTCCTCCTTTTTCAGAGTTGCCATGGTTAGTGTTAACACACACGGATCATGGTTAGCTTCGAAACAGTTTGAAACCATAGTAAGAACCAGGTTTGTGCTAACCATAGTTTCATGTGCATGTAATACTTACTAATCATGGCAAGCTTCAAAAAGGGAAGGGAGGAGGAATTCACACAGGGAGAGGACAGGAAGAAACATATGAGCCTGTAGCATATTCCTACAGTTAGGAGACTGGAAACATTATGCCCGCATAGGACGTTAAGAATGTAGGATTGAAACCTGGATATTCAGTGCCTTTTTAAACCATACAGAATGCTTTATTGGCTTTAGGGCAGGGTAAGCAATCAGCAAAAGTCAAAACCTCTATAAGCAAATATTTGTATTTATGAGGTTAAGTAGTATTTGCACATCACACAATGATAACCCATATCAAATACTCAGATTTAATTGGAGCCAATATTGGATGATTTTGTGGTGCTTGGAAATTCTTGATTAGAAGGAACAAGAATGTTCAAGAATCTCAAAATTGCAACACCTAGCTTGTTTACCAAGTGCTCCTAGCCATCATGGAGTTGCTCTTCACAGAGATATGGCTGTCTTGAACATAATTTTAGTCATATGTGAAAGTAACTACTAGGGATTTGTACAGCCCTGCTTCCCCAGGTCTTAGCATTTTAAGCATGCACTTTCAGTTTACAGCTTCTAAATGCTTTTCTGAATCATAACCAAAATGCTGATTGTTGAGCACAATTTCTTACCACAATCTTTGAAAGCACACGCCCAGAATGTGTTTAATATTTAATACACGTAGTTTAAAAATAAAAATGCAGCACTATGCAGGCAAACTATGCACAGCTCTGTGATCGGATTATGATTTCAATACTGTAGCTCTATCCATGCTATGGAAGAGGTGTGACAAATACTACATTGCTGATGTGGGAAACGGCAGCACATCACAACAATACAGCCAGACTAGAGAGCTTCGGAATAGCTCCTGTCATACTTCAGCCTTCTGCCTGCTTATGAAATAAAACCAAACACACTTCAAATCCTTTATAAAACATTCTGTTGACATCCTACTGTATTCTTCTAAATTAACCTTCTCTTATAATTCACACAAAAATTCCTGTCTATCTGGAGCAAGGAGTGGAAGACTACCCATTGTAAGCTGTGACCTCCTACTTCGAGGGAGAAAAGGCATTCTCTTAATTGTTTTGCCAGGCACTGCTGAGAAGCACTAGTTGGCTCTCTTGCTGGTTTTATATATAGGGCTAACCATATGTCCTCACTTCTCCTGGGCATGTCCTTATTTCCATGAAAAAAAGAGGCATGTCCTTTAGGAAAAGCAAGCTGTCCAGTATCTGCCCACCCTAGCATGCAGGCTGCCTGGCAGACCTGGCTACCTGTGGGCCAGTGGCATGAGAGTCCAGGGTGTACCAACTGCATGCAGTTGCCAGGTCTATGGGGCAGGTGTGTGGTGGGAGTGCCTCCCTATCCAAAATAATGGGTGGATCAGGCCACCCAGTGCTTCAGGAGGCCAGGTCTACAGCAACCACTGGCCCACTCAAATCAATTGGTAGACCTGGCCTCCACTGCACCATGGCCACCACTGCAGCTGCCCTACTCAAGTCAGTTGGTAGATCTGGCCTCCTTCCTTTCTTTCTCTTTCTTATTTTTAGAAAAAAAACAGGTGATGGGAAAAGTTATCCTCATTTTTCACACTGAAAGCATAGAAGCCCTAGTTCTATAGCAACAACTCTCTTGGCCACTGTTAACACTGTGTTGAGTTTAGTTGGCTTTTTCCTTGTCATTTCTGCATTTTGGTGTTTACATTGTTGAGTTTTATAAGCTATTTTAGGAGGCGTTATGGCCGGAAAAGTGGGATAGAAAGTCTTTTTAATAAGTAAGTAAAAATATAAACACTCTCAAGTGGCAAAAAAGTCTAAAAAGAGCAAGCCTGAAATGGGGTTGGAACTGACCATGTATCCCCAAAAGCTTGGGGCTGGATCACTAGCCTGCCAAAAGTGAGTGATGGGAGCAACACCATTCAAAAATCTGACATCCCACCCCTATACTCTATGTGTGGGGCTATAAACAGTGGCTTGTGCCATCTAAACTAATGCAGCATCCTATGCCTTTGTGAATGCCTGCCCCTTGTTAGCAGAACTCATGACATCCAGATGTATAATCTGGCTTTGGGTTTTAATAGCCAAGAATTCATGAGAGGTCACACAGAAGCCAGTGCCACAAGCACAAGAAAACAACTGCAGTGCTGACATGGGTCTTGGTGCCTAGTGCCTGTGCTGCCAATACGACAGGACTGCACAGAATGGTGCAGTGAAAGTCCATCCAGTTTCAAGTACTGGTCTTCAACAGAGACAGCATTCTATTGCTCAGGCTTCAAAGCAAACATTTGAAAATTGTCACCATGTCACCAATTTGGCCTCTAGTGTGCTTTTCTGCCCTCTACTGCCAAGTGAGGTGTTCTATTTTACTAATTTGTCAAACCAGTACAGAAAGGCCAAACCAAATGATGCACAAATCCAATTTGTAATATAGAATCCCATCTGAAAACAAACCTAAATCCTGTTCCAAGAACCTGGACTTTTGACTCTGGCCCCAAGATTCTAAGTACTTGAAACATCACTTTTATGCCCTAGAATTCAGACATATGTTTCAGGATTCATCCAAAACATGCACTGGTCCTCATTATTGAGTGCAAGCCTAACTTTGGTGTTGATAATAGGAACACGTCTGAACACAGATACTGGCACAATTCAGGATCTTGACCATAGCTCCATTAAAATGGATCTCTCTCATTTACTCATAACCAACAAGACCACAGGCCATTTACTAATGCCACATCTGCATGCTGAAGTAGCCAGGCTGATGTTTTCAAGAGCCAGATGGTGAGAAGAGCCCAGCAAGCCTGGGATCTCCTGGCTCAGAGTGGGATTTTTTTGCAACAATGATGTCAAACAGACTTGCTAAAAAAATGCCAAGAGGGCCCATCACCATCGTTTAGATTCAATTAGCCATGCTGCCAGGATTTAGGACCCCAGAAAAGGGTTATCCTGGGAAAAGCAAGAAAAATGGCAATGGATGGTATAAAGTAGGCTTTAAAAAAAATGGCAGCATTAATGATAACAGATTCCAATACCTGTAACTTACACTGAAGCTTTTAGTGGAGGTAGCAGGATAAAATCCTCCAGCCTTTCTTGGCTTCACCACCCATCCTTGTACCTTCTACAGCCTGAGTTGCTGGTAGCGAAATATATACACATTGCAAATTTGTGTGTATACAAGAGCAAGAGAGAGAAAGACCTTTCATTTACAATAGATATATTAGCTCTGCTGTACAAGTATGGCATTCCTTTGATGCGGCTGAATCTGGTCCCAATGAAAACACAAAAACAAACAGCAATTCATATTTTACAATACAAAGGGCTGGATGTGATTTGCTCATGTATGATATATGGAGGTTAAGTCCTATTAACAGACCTCTCATTTCAATCTCCTTTCGAGATCACGGTGTTAACGCTTGCTCTTTGAGTGCTTCCCATACATGATCCGTACAACACTGTAAGATAAGCTGGGACAGCCCTTCCCCCCTCCTTCCTAGGGGTTGTGTGCTTTGAGGGCAGGAGATCATCAGTGCCTGAATGGACCAGCTCTGGCCTCAAAGGAATGTTGAGTGGCCCTTCCCCCACCTTCCCAGGCAGTCACTTAAGATCTGTTTTCCAGGAAGGAAGGAGCGAGCGGGGTGGGGGTGGGGGCAGAAGAGTAGATCACACCATCAGCTCCTGAAGAGACCATCAATGGCCTGAAATATGGCAACTCTTTTTCTTTGTTATGTTTATTTTGTTGTTTAGAATTTAAATAAATGTAAATGGCCTTGGCACAAAGGCAGTATAGAAATGCAGCAAAACCAATCACACATTGTTATCCCCACATTGCAAAGGGTGGGGCTTGTCTAAAAGCCACCCAATGAGCTCATAGCTAGGCAAGATTTTAACTTCCCAGCATGCAGTTCACAGCATAACAACTCCTGACATTACCTTTGCTTTCCATTTTAAATATTTAGCCTGCAAATATAAACCTCATTAGCCTATCCACTGGTTTATGAGCTACTGATAACTATGTGTTTTTCCAGGGTTTTTTTAAAATAGAAAAGTAATTAAGAACAATACCACCTTAAGTGGCGCAGTGAAGAAATGCTTGACTAGCAAGCAGAAAGTTGCCGGTTCAAATCCCCGCTGGTACTATATCGGGCAACAGCAATATAGGAAGGTGCTGAAAGGCATCTTCTCATACTGCGCGGGAGGAGGCAATAGTAAACCCCTCCTGAATTCTACCAAAGATGACGGCACACTTTACCTTTAATTACGAATATCTACAGAGCAGGGAGGGACAAACAGTATTAACATACAGACAACAGCAAATTAGGAAGCAAAACTATGCAACACAGGTTTAAGTCATGAGAACTAGAAAGAAATAGAAGATATTATCACAGGCAAACAAAACTGGGCTAAGGAAGCCCAGCACTTTGCTCACTCATGAGAACCAGCGGGCTCGAAGGCGAGCCCAGTGGCTCCAGGGCAGCAAGCCCACCTATGTGGCCACCCCTTTAAACAAGGTTAACAGAGCAAGCGCTGCGTTAACTTAGTTAAATTGACAATGCATCAGCCGTGGCCACTCACAGCCATGGCAGGCACACTCAGGGGGGATCCCCGAAATGCACTGCACACTTGTGTAGTGCATTACTGGGGCTCCCTGCACCCAACCCCCAGAACTGCCAGATGGGCTGTGGCCAGGCACGGGAGCGCCGGAGACAAGCCGCCACTCATCTGGGCAGGCGATCCACCCGCCCAAAGACTGAAGGAGCATCGACTGCAGGGAGGTAACGGCTTTTGGGCTTCCTCCCCATAAAAGAAGGTAGTCCTTCCTACTTGATCGTGGGAAGAGATTCATAACGTTTCTGCATAACCATCTTAATTCTTATATAGAGATTCTCTTGACTGTAACTAACACACTGTGGCATGGGCGGAACTACCATTAGGCAAGGGGAGGCAGTTGTCTGGGGGCCCCACTGCCTTGGGGGGCACCCCAGAGATACCTCACACGACTCTCCATTGCCCCCTGCCCAGCCCCAAGTCCCCTCAGCCACTTGCCCTGTTTGCTCTCTCTCCTGCTTGTCCTCCTGGCCGGCAATCTCAGCAGCAGGCCAGCTGCAAAGAGCTCCTTTTCTCCCTGACTCTCAGCTGATCGGTGGGTGTGTGGGTGGGCAGGCCTTCCAGGGAGGACTCCGTGTAGGCCTCAGTGAAGCCTGAACTGGAGTAGGCTTGCAGGGAGGCCCCAAGCAAGCAAGCAAGCAAGGAGGCAGGGAGGCAGAGTGGGCCCCCCAGGTCTCTGCAGCAGACCCTCTGCCCAGCCCAGCATTTGCCAGGTAGAATGTGAACTCCTTTTTGTGGTCAACCCCCCCCCCATATATAGGGATCTGCTTGCCATAGGGCTTTGATGGGGGGGGCGGAGAGAGAGAGACTGAGAAGTCTCTGAATATTTAATTTAAAACAGCTTGGAAAATTTGCTGGCTTAAAAAACTATCTAAAAAGGCCTATAAGTGGCTTGCTTAATGGCAGAAAATTACAAAAACTTCTGGAACAGACAATATTATATTCATTCATTCATGCATGCACTTATGTTCAAGTTGTTTTGCAACCCAGAAGCTCTGAGTGAGAACTGTGAAGCATGTGTGGTGCTTTTATTTTATTTTATTTTATTTTATTTTATTTTTCTTGTATGTGAACTGCTCCTCAATAACTCGCAGGGACTTCAGGGTCAATCTGGCCAACATGTGAATGCAGCACCTCCATTCCAGAGATGTGTGTTAAAGGGCTTTAAAAGCCTTGTGTGAAAAACCTCCTGCAATCAAACTTTACTGAATTTGTTCAAAATTCTGAGAAAACATACATAGGCTTACACTGCATGGTTGAAAGTCTCCTTTGCTAATCTGCAGCGAGGGTCCCATTTTAATAATTAGTGTTTCTAGTGTGTTCTAGGCATTAAAAGTAGCACAAATATATAGTACTCAATGTATATCACTATATATTGTGAAGTGTGTGTGTGTGTATTCAGTGAAATGTATTTCCAGGCAGCATACTTATTTTGAAATATCAGACTTAAATCCTTGGGGGCCTGGGGTGTGCGGAGGCCCTGGACTTTGAGGGGAGGCCCATTTTAAAATCTTGTCTCTGGGCCCACTCCAACCTTGCTACGCCCCTGCACTGTGGCAAACCCCAGATTTGAGATTTAGCTTCATTCAGAGCATCACCTAATCCTCTGGGATAAAACATCTGGAATTTCAGCCCCCTACTAAGTGTTTTGAATAAACCCAGGAGCCAGCATGGTGTAGTGGTTAGACTTAGAGCGTTGGAATAGGACCTGGGACACCCAAGTTCAAATCCCCATTCAGCCATGATACTTGCTGGGTGACTCTGGACCAGTCACTTCCTTCTGAGCCTAACCTACCTCACAGGGTTGTTGAGAGGAGAAACTTAACTATGTATGGGCTCCTTGGAGGAAGAACGAAATATAAATGTAAAAATAAATAAAATAAACCCACCCCTTCTGTTTTGTCTCTGTGGATTCAGCAATCTAGATACAAACTTATTAACCCCCTTTTCATGAAGAAAAACCAGTCCAGACCAACCATTAGTCATATAAATCAAAAAGCCATTTAGGAGGAGGAACTTCTAAGTTTGGTGGGAAAACCCTAACTTCTGATTTATCAGCAGCTTGGATCTCATCAGAGATGGGACCAGGGCTCTCACTGGACCTAAGATTTGTCCATCCTTTCCCTCTTTAGTTCCTATAAATATCTGAGTCTAGCTTAAGAAAGTTTGTCACCACTTCTCATGCATTGAGCTGGTATCCAAAGGCAGACACTGCAAAGATTAATGTTAAGATTTGGCCAAGATGCCCAAAACTCTGCTTCAATGAATGAAGAAAGGATTGTAGTCAGTTACTTACTGTTCGTATTTTTCTCAATTCCTGGGTGTATCCCTGTAATTCCCACTCCCAATCCCTTACTGTGTGCAACTCTTGGTTTTTGTTTTATAAATAAAACTCACTTACTTAGAAGTAGCTTCAGTCTGGTTTTAAAAGGTTCTGCTGGTGTACATACAGAACTCTACTCCATGTGCCAATGCATGTACTACTGTACACTCTTTTCTTTAGAGTTAAATGTTTAAAAATATACTGTTTGTCTAGAACTGAGATTCACAGACTCTGGTTGTGCCATATCAGAAGTTCTCAAGCTGGACAGTCCTAGGGTTTGTAGAAGCCACATCCAAGTCTGGTTAGTGACTCTGGACTAGTCTTCAACTGGTGGTAGCCTTCCTTACAGGAGCAATGTGCTCCTGGAGTGGGATCAGAGCATCCCTCTACTGAGAGTGGATCCCAATGAAAATTAAGAGTGCCACAGTACATCACATACACCAACACTCATATACCTGATTGAGTTCCTCTCCCCATATGAGCCCTCCCACCCACTGCTCAGAGTCTGTTTCAGGAGATAAGAAATATGAGGGTGTGATCTTCTTGTGCCTGATTATTAAGTTACTAGAGTGATATGGGATACATTTCCCTGTGGTCTGCTCCAGCAATGCCTGCAAGAAGGAAATATGAATGACATTGTCCTTTGCCATATCTGTGTTGCCCTCATGGTACTCTAACATAAGGATCAGTTCAGATTATAGCTTTGACTGGCCATCTCAATCAATGAGGGAAGAGTGAGTGTTCACATCTCCCCCTCATCCCCATCCACCCCGCCACTGCACAATCATGTAGAGAATAATCTGCTTCTCAAGGACTTTAACTCAGTTTTAAAGTGGTATTTATTCCACAAATTAAGAGACAATTAATTGATGGTGGGATGTGGCAGGAGACAAGTGGACCCATGCACCTCTCCCACATGACTGAGAGGAACAAAGTATTATCCAAACTGGTCCATAATCTAATCTTGGTTGTGGGCACAAGACACAGGAGTTAAGCTATGGAGTCTTTCAGTAATGGCTGTCAATAAGACCAAGTGTTGTGGAGGACAAGTAATATTACAGGTGAGAGTAGCATAACTGGTATTTAAGATTTAAGGAACTGTTTTTGCATGCATTGATTTTCTTTTCAAATATGTGATTTAAAATGCTGCAGTTTTAGTATTTGTGGTCATCACAAAATTAAAAAATAGCTAAAGAGGGATATAAGCATATTCCTAAAATGAAATACAGCAGTAAACATGTTATGTTCACACTTTGGTCATCATTTTCATGCCTAAGGGTCATGATGTTGAGCTAGTCATCATTGTATATGAATCATCTCAGTAATACATAAGCTAGAAAAAATGTTCACAAGAAACCTGTTTTCATACATCATTCTGTATTATTCCTAATATGATAAGACTATGGGATAGCGGGAGGAGATAAAATGGTGGCAAAGTAACATCCCTCTCACAGTGCTCTCTGCTGGATTTTTTTATTTTGCTAGTTTATTGTATTTAGGACCACTAGATTTTAGAAATCTCAAGTATTTTGTTTCCAGCTCGCTCTCTGCTATCTGGCTGCTCTAATACTAACTAGCAAATGAATGCATATTAAGAGTTTATCTGCTGAGGAGGATGGGCTCGAAAAAATGACTGTGTACATCACTGCAAGCCCCTGAAGCCTCAGGAAGCAAAGCTGGTGGATGAATTTTTAAGGGGGAAAGACCTTGAGAGAATCACGAATATATTCACTATTAGTAAGACTATGAGATTGTCCTCAGAATACAAATTCTAACTCCACATGAAGTGATTTGTAGGGTCCGTATTCTAATTCCCTGAGCCCTGAATATTAAATTACTAGCTACTAATTTGTATCTCCTTCAAATATGAATTACAGCATATTCAATAGATATCTTGGCTTAATAAACATTATGTGAACATTTCAAAAATGTAAATAACCTCATATATAGCAGGACATTCTTAAAAGGGAACCTTACCCGTGTTCCACTGCCATGCATAATATCTTCTGGAGTATTATAAATCTCAGTTTCCATTTGTACTGTTTGCTTTTTCTCATGGGAGACTTTCACTCGCAGAATACGAAAGTAAGATCCACCGAGATCCAGTGCAATGAAATCTCCTTTCTCTGTTTTGGAAGATAAAGTATCAAATCACTCGGGTGCTTAATAAATCTTTGCCATTCACTAAATAGAATAAATATAGCAATTGAAAGTTATACTATCTGCATTTACCTTTTGAGTTTGCAAATAGATTTGATCAGCTCAAGTGATGACATTTGCCCCATCCTATCTAATCAGACAAACAACGACAATGAAGATTACCAATTAACACTGTCTTTGGAACAAGATAAAAACTCTCTTTGTACACAGAGCACAGACAAATACTGAAGATCAAGTTCATGGGTGCAAATGCATTCACACATAAATACACTAATTTTTTTCTTTTCTCTTTAAGGGGTTCAGTACTGACTCTTAAGCAACCCAGAAGAGATTCAGACAAGTTGTTATCACAAGTTGTTATACTCCCTGACCTAATTTCTGAACTTTCATTGAGCTTTGGAAGTGATAACACAGGATCAGTCATAAAACAAATACATTGTTGGATAATATTTATTATTATCATTATTATTATTATTATTATTACATTTTATATCCCACTCTTCCTCCAAGGAGCCCAGAGCGGTGTACAACATACTTAGATTTCTCCTCACAACAACCCTGTGACCACACTTGTTGGGTTACCATTCATTCTCAATAGAAGACTTCCCAGCTCATTCTCATTATTTCACTACTGACACTCTTGACCATGTTTTATTTCATCCATAGAAAGTAAAATTTAGTACCATTATCCAGCCATCAGATGGCATTGCTGTTTTGTTCTAATAAAACAGCATAATTCCTAAGTATAACACTAATCTCTCAACCATGTGAAATATTAGACACAGAGTGTGGATTTTCTAGACATTACTTCTCACTTTCCTAGGTGCTCTACTACCTTTCCGAAGCAGAACATCTTCCAACAATGTCTTTCCCTTCCCTGCTAAAATGGCAACAAATTCCTTATTCTCTGACTCTCTTTTGGCCTGTTCACTTGCCCATGGGATTGTACTATCCAGGATGAAAAGTGGATGGTTGAAGCAGGAAGATTAAAGTCATTGTCAGGGCTTGAGCTGGCAAGGCGTCCCAAGGATGAAACATGAGGGACATCAGGTAGGCATTCAACCTGTGTGAAGCTACCCTGCTGTAGCCAGAGAAAGGAACTGCAGAGGAGAGATCACCTATTCCAGCAAGAACACCTCTTTATATCAGTAAGCCAGAGTGAGTTAAAGTGGATCTCCATACCCTGACCCGTACAAAAGGACAGGCTTGCCTACTGAGAAATTAGGAGATTCAACTCATCCCCATCTCCAACACATGCCAGACCTGACAGACACTCTCCATAGAGGAGAATTAGAGAGGAGACACAAACTCAAGGCCTGCTTCCTTGAGCAGGCTGAATGGGCTGTTTGCCATGCACCCTTCTAAAGGTATTGTCCTGCTTGTCCATCTAATGATAAGAGGCTACTGTCCCAAATACCAAAAAAGTCACTATTAACCTGGGGAAATGGCAGGTTAAAAAAGAAAGACAGTACCCATACTACATGAGTCAAAGTAGGAGAGGAGAGCTGGTCTTGTGGTAGCAAGCATGACTTGTCCCCATAGCTAAGCAGGGTCTGCCCTGGTTGCATATGAATGGGTGACTTGATGTGTGAGCACTGCAAGATATTCCCCTCAGGGGATGAAGCCACTCTGGGAAGAGCAGAAGGTTTCAAGATCCCTCCCTGGCTTCTCCAAGATAGGGCTGAGAGAGATTCCTGCCTGCAGCCTTGGAGAAGCCACTGCCAGTTCGTGAAGACAATATTGAGCTAGATAGACCAATGGTCTGACTCAGTATATGGCAGTTTCCTATGTTCCTAAAGTATGGGATATATCGGGTCCTTATTCCTGCCCCCTCCCCCACCTTCAGCCCTTTTATGCTTTTAACAACACATTGAATGGGCCTGAAAACGATTTATCTGAACCGAAACTGCCTTTTTCCAGAGGGCATTCCCAGCTCTTTGGCTTCAAATTTTTCTCACTCAGTACCTAGAAGGGTACTACAAGAACCTATTTTGTTCTATTTTATTGTTACTTTAATATGAGCCTCTGGTGGCGCAGTAGTAAAACTGCCGCCCTGTAACCAGAAGGTTACAAGTTCGATCCTGACCAGGGGCTCAAGGTTGACTCAGCCTTCCATCCTTACGAGGTCGGTAAAATGAGTACCCAGAATGTTGGGGGGCAATATGCTAAATCATTGTAAACCGCTTAGAAAGCTTCCAGCTATAGAGCGGTATATAAATGTAAGTGCTATTGCTATTGCTATTGCTAATAGCTCTCATTTTGTAATGATTTCTCATATATGTATTGCTTTTAATAATTGTCTGAACTGCTTTCTTATTTATGAATGAAAAACAAGAAAAGAAAAAGTTACCACAAGAGCAAATGCCTGTGTACACATGGTATAACTAGAACCAAAGATATTTACCACTATCTATTTCATTGCTCTATTTATAATTTGACAAGAAAGAAATCAGTTCAACAGAGGTGATGATATTGATATGGTTACAGACTGTAATACAATTACAATGTTTCAAGAGGCCAAATTTGCTGTGTAGGCTCAGAAAACGAAAGAAATTCATGAAGTTCAAGTGGTTGGTTGTCAAGCTGATAATCTGTACTAGGACTGTCATTTTAAAGTGTAATTCACCATGTTATTTTTAAATGCATGGCGCAAGCAGTTAAAATCCCTTTAGTTAACAAAAAAATTCTACTTATAAAACCACTATGTATCAATGTTAAAATGTAAGAAACTCAGCAAGGCTATTCTCACAATCAGATGGCCGGGCGGGCAGGCACAAGTATGCCTGCCTTCCCCCTCACATATACTATACTGTTGGCTGTAGTGCTCCGTCGCACCACCGCACATCCACAAAAATGGCATGGCGGAGATGATAACATTTGGGATCTGGAGGAGGAAGTCCAGTACCCCATAATGCACTGTGCAGGAAACTCAAAGGCTGCCCATGGCAATGCTGCTGGCTTCCTGGTCACTCTTTAAGCAGCACTCTGTGGCATTCAGGAAGCCGGGCTGCAGGGAGCTGCAACACACAGCCCCGATCGCACAGACAATCGGGGTGTCACAATAAGATGGGGTTTTGCCCTAGTAACCCAGGTTTTGCCTCACTACCCAGGTTTTCTGGCTCCTGCCCTGCTGCAGCTGCTTGTGAGAATAGCCTTAGCAACTTTCTAAAAGGATAACACCCAAACAAGCCATTATGAGCAACCCAAAGCAACAAGTTATGTATATTTCATATACTGCAGCTGTTATGATTGTCCAACATTCTGCTAATTATTGCCCCAAGTTAATTTGAACTTACCAGTTATGTTTAAGAAAAGCTAGGTGTTAATTTCTCAATCCAGGAATACCATGTGTTCAGAAGATACCATTTCAAAGGCAGCCTGACTAGATAAGTAGCCTGAGTGCTCACTTGGTTGCAGCAGTATTTTTAGGGGCGCTGATGCAGCAGGTGTGAAATCTAAGAAATCTGTCCCAGAACCAGTATTCCCTCTAACAGGGATTCCCAGATGTTCCTGACTACAACTCCCAGAATCTCCAGCTGCAATGGCTTTTGCTTGGAGATTATGGGAGTTGTAGTCTGGGAATCCCTATTAGAGGGAACACTGCCCAGAACCCCTTTCAGTGTCACAATTCTGTTTTTTAAGATGCACACTAAGAATTACTGTCCCTGACCCCTTTGCAATATTGCAAGGTAACTGTGGAGCTCATCTCTTTGCCCCTGCATTACAACAGTTTAGGGCAGCAAAATTTCAAAGCTGATTATATAATTTTTAAAGTATTCTAATGAAATAAACCAATTAAAATTTCACCATACAAGTATCTCCTGCCATTAAAATGTACAAATACACTTTCATCATTATAGTCCATCATTTGTTTAAACTGAGCCATTACCTTAAAAAAAAGGGAAAACACACATTAGAACAGATGGCCTTGTTTCAAGAGTAAATGAGCTCGAGAATACACTTCAAACAAGTACTGCACTTCAGAAGCGACCATACTAATAGCATGCTGATTATTAACAGACTGTCTACAAACTGAAATCAGCACGCACACACGTGCACACACACACACACACAATACTTCAATGCTTCTCTTCAGGATAAACAGTTTTCTGAGAATCCTGTATTTACATATCAGATACAAGCTCTTCTTGCTTAAAGAGCTGCTCAAGATCAATAGGTTTAAGGTCTAAAAACTACTTTCTGCTCCCCCTAAGAGAGGGTAGTACAATGCTCATCTATTCCCCTTTCTTTCTCCAGCCCCCAAGTCAGCAAAAGTTGCACATCCACCCCCGCCCTTGCATGAGCACAAGATACCACAAGCAGAAGGCACAGTGTGGCTAAATCCTACTGTAAAACAAACTTTTTAGCTATATGGCTAGAAAGAAACAGACTTACCCTGAAGAGGTCTTTTTCATAGTTGAGGAGGCCATCTTTAACACTGGGTTGTGCACTGAGCATGCTCCAGACAGGACCTGACCTTTTGAACTGTAGGCATGGCTAGCTTCCTGCCTGGAAGGCAGGCAATCCCCAGTTCCAGGACTGTTGTACCAAACAAGGATATGACACAAAAAACTGCTACATGCAGAGTATTATCACATAAAAAGCAGGAAGAGCTGGAAAAGGAGGAAAGACAAGCAGAGGCGACAAGAGGGGGAAATACTACCAAGCTATAACCCCTGGAAGTCGCCACCTCTCAAAAATGATAACTCCCAACCTAGAAGGAAAGAATACAACCAAAATGACTTCCTCAGGTGGGTCAGATGGCCTCCTCAACTGTGAAAAAGAACCCTTCACAGTAAGTTCAAAGTTTCTTTTTCCATAGTTGAGGAGGCCATCCTTACTGGGAAATGCCCAAGCTGAAAACTAGTATGGGAGGAAAGAGGAAAATGAATTAAACTACCTGCTGCAGGGCCATGTGGCCTAGTGCCACCTGAGCAGAATGGAAAGAGGAGATCTTATAATGTTTAATTAAGACCATGTTGCTGCCCTACAGATCTCTACCAGAGGGCAGAAAACACTGTTGAAGTGGCAGCACTGCAGGAATTGTTCACCATAATACCCTTGGGAATGGGAAGATTTGAGGCCTTGTAGGCAGCCGTAATGCAGGCTTTTATCCATCTGGAAAAAGTGACTTTAGACACCTTGTTCCCCAGGGACAACTGTTGGAAGGAAACAAACAGGGACTGACTGATTCCCTTGGTCCTCCTGGTGTAAATCCGTAGAGCGCGCCAAACATCTAGGAATATGCTATCATTTTCTCCCTAGGGTGGACCACAGCTGGGCAAAAAAATGGGAAGACAATGTCCTGTGAGCAGTGGAAAGCCAAATTTGTTTTAGGTTAGAAGGTTGGATCAGTCTTCAGCTCTGATCCAACCTTCTAACCTAAAACAAATTTGGCTTTCCACTGCTCGCAGGACATAATCCGGTTGGAAGATGCATAATTCCTTCCGAACAGAAACAGCCCCCAGATCCGAGACCCTATAGAAAGAAGTGATTGCAGTTAGAAAGAGGACTTTGTAAAAGAGAGGCTTCAAAGAACTGTCTGCCAAGGGTTCAAATGGAGGTTGGGTAAGCATTGAGCACCTTGTTTAGGTTCCCAGAAGGAAATCTGTGTGCAGTGGTGGGTGCCAAATTAGTGGCTCCTTTAAGGAACCGTTGAAGATGGGGGTGCAGAAGGGAGGAATTATTTGCCAAGAGAGAAAGAATAAATGACAGAGCTGAAGTCTGCCGTTGAAGAGTGCTGGGGCGTAGACCCATGTCTAGACCCAACTGTAAAAATGTGAGAACCTTGGGTATGCCCGCAGAGAAAGCATGGACACCTTTCCTGCATGCCCAGTGAGAAAAAGCCACCCATGTTGCCTGGTAAATACGATTAGTGGAAGGCCTCCTGGAAGCAAGAATAGTGTTTTGCATGGCCTTCGAGTATCCCTTCTTAGCTATGATGGAACGCTCAATTTTCAGGTGCACAATCGGAGCCACTGAGGCCCTTGCACCAGGAGATCTGGACATAGAGGAAGATACCAAGGCTGATCAACTGACAAGTTTTGAAGATTGGGAAACCAGGGCCTCCGAGGCCAGTGAGGTGCAATTAGGATGATCTCTGCCTGGTCTCTGCGAAGTTTCTGAAGCACTTTGCTGATGATTGCCATTGAGGGAAAGGCATACAGAAGAGCTTGAGGACAAGGGGCCATCAAGGCATCTGTCTCCTCTGCCTGGGGGGAGAAGAACCTGCTGAGGAATCTGGGAAGGAGGTGATTTTGAGGGGAGGCAAAAAGGTCCACTTACGGAAGGCCAAAGTGTGTCACGATCTGTTGAAACATCGACAGGTGGAGGGACCATTCCACCAGATCTATGCTCTGACAGTTGAGCCAATCAGTTTGGGAATTGGCTATGCCCTGTAGATGTCCTGCCATGATTGACGCAAGGTGAATCTCCACCCAACGAAACAGCTTGTATGACTCAGTCATCAGGGACTGCAACCTTGTACCATCCTGGCAATTCATGTTTGATTTGGCTGTTACATTGTCAGCGCACACCAAAACGCAACCATTCCTAACCAAAGGAAAAAATTATATCAGTGTAAGATGGTTGACCAGAGTTGGTTGACCAAGTGCCCTGGGTGTACTGGCCTAGGCAATGGGCTCCACAGCCTGACAGGCTGTGTTGGTAGTGACAATGATCCGTTCTGGAGCCATCGGAGAGAGCCCTTGGTCTAGGGCTGTCAACAGCCACCAACGGAAGGCCAGCCAAACCAAGGGGGTTAAGGGAATTTTCTTGTGTACACAAGCCATGATGTCCTCCTAAAAAAGCAGTAGAGACCCTTAGAGGCAACGAGAGTGCCCGCGGGAGCACTCCAGGCAGGCAATCATGGATCCCAGCAGTTGAGCTAAGTGCATAAGATCTGCAGATTTCTTTCATAGAAGAGGCTGAATCAACAGAGATAACTTCTCCTTCTCATCTGGGGGCAAGAACACCAATCCCCGAGCCTTGCCAAAGACCGCTCCCAGGTGTTGTAGGTGTTGAGATGGGGCGAGATGACTCTTCTGGTAATTTATCAGGAAGCCATGTTCACTGAGGGTCTTGTGGGTGAGATGAAGGGACCATTCAGCCTGAGGCAGGGAAGATGCTCGAACCAGCAGATTGTCCAGAAATGGGTGTACCTGGAGTGTCCTCAGGTGAGCTATTCGGGCAAAGGTGCCTGCGATGGATGTGCAGGATAGGGATGTGGAGGTATGCTTCGGACAGACCAATCAAGGCCAAGAAATCTTTATGGGCTCTTGCCTCCTTGATTGTGTGAAGAGACTCCATCCAAAATTTTCGCTTCTTGATGAAACGGTTGAGGTGCCCTTCAAGATCTGTCTTTTGGGGGGACCAGAAAATAAAAGTGAGTACACGCCGAGCCACAATTCCTTGGATTTCCACCAACCTTGGATGAATGGCTATTAAAGTTATGGGAATATGCCTCTATGGCTAAGATTACAGCTTATCTAAGGAACAATTCAGATTAATTACTTGCTCTAACTTGGGAACCTTTTATAAATTTCAGTACAGCATCTGGTCAACATCCACACCCTAGATTTGGTTTTTCTTGAGTACGAGATTGATTAATTCATTGTTCTTTGTTCTCTGCAATATCTGATGAGGGGGGAGAGTTGGCAAAGGAGGGAAGTTGAATCTTGGATCCTTACTTGTAATTTTTGTATTACTACTTATAATTGGATTGTTACTTATAATTTCTGGAAGTTCAAGAGATGTATACATGCTATTTTTATTTTTTAATAAACAAAAATGATTTCACACACACACACAAAAGGAATGGCCTGCCTAGCAGGGCTGGATCTAGGTGAGGAAGACAATGAAGGGTGAGCAGCAGCCCTGGGAACAATAGGAGGGGACAGAGGAGGGTTTGACAGAGCAGGGACCTCGGGGTGGGGAATAGGTGGAGGAACTGAAGTAGGGGATAAAGCATTAATGATAGTGCTACATTGCCTAGCAATAAAATCCTGAAGCCATTTGGCAACATCAGGCAAGAAGGGGTCCTTGTTGCGCATGAGGACATGCTCATGACCTCCGAAGTTGATTGGCTAGGACCCACGGGCACCACTGGCTTTAGATTTTCCAATGTTGGAGCTATCCTGGGTTGTGGGGAGTTTGGTTTCTGCTCCTTCTACTTCCAATCGGTCCCCGGAGTTGCTCTGCTGTGATGCCTTTAATGAGTTCTTTGCAAATAAGATCTCCTGTATTCAGGCCGACTTGGACTCCACTATTTCTGCAAGATCTATGGAGGAGGTGTCCAGCGATCCCTCTTGCAGTATTAGATTGGATCTGTGACTCCTGAGGATGTGGACAAGCTGCCTGGGGCGGTGCGGCCTACCACCTGTTCTCTGGATCCTTGCCTGACTTGGCTGCTTCTATCCAGCAGGGAGATTGTTGGAGGTGGCCTAGTTAATATCATAAATGCATCGCTGAAGGAGGGCAGGGTGCCCCCCTGTCTGAAGGAGGCAATGGTTAGACCGCTCTTAAAGAAGCCTTCCCTGGACCCCTTAGCGATGGATAATTATAGGCCAATCTCCAATCTCCCTTGGTTGGGCAAGGTGATTGAGAGGGTGGTGGCCAACCAGATCCAGGCAGTCTTGGAGGAAACTGATTATCTAGACCCATTTCAAACTGGCTTTAGAGCTGGCTATGGGGTTGAGACAGCCTTGGTCAGCCTGATAGATGACCTTTACCGGGGAATCGACAGAGGGAGTGTGACTCTGTTGGTTCTTCTGGATCTCTCGGTGGCGTTCGATACCATCGACCATGGTATCCTTCTGGATCGCCTGGGGAAGTTGGGGATAGGGGGCACTGCTTTGCAGTGGTTCCGTTCCTATCTCTCGGGTAGATTCCAGATGGTGGAGGTTGGTGACAGTTGCTCCTCAAAACAGGAGCTGTTATAAGGAGTCCCTCAGGGTTCCATTCTGTCACCAATGCTTTTTAACATCTACATGAAACTGCTGGGTGAGTTCATCAGGAAGTTTGGTGCTGGGTGTTATCAGTATGCTGATGACACCCAAATCTTCTTTTCCTTTTCATCTTCAGGAAATAGCACTCATTCTCTAAATGCCTGCCTACAGGCAGTAATGGGCTGGATGAGGGAGAACAAATCGAAGCTGAATCCAAGCAAGATGGAGGTGCTCATTGTGGGGGTTCAGAATCTGAGGGGTGAGTTAGATCTTCCTGTGCTGGATGGGGTTACACTCCCCCAGAAGGAGCAGGTGTGCAGCTTGGGAGTACTCCTGGACCCAGGCCTCACCTTGGTATCTCAGGTGGAGGCAATGGCCAGGAGTGCTTTCTATCAGCTTTGGCTGATTGGACAGCTGCACCCATTCCTTGGAGAAGAATGACCTCTCATTCATCAGCTGGTAACCTCCCAGCTTGACTATTGCAATGTGCTCTACATGGGGCTGCCTTTGTACTTAGTCCGGAAACTTCAGTTCGTTCAGAATGCAGCAGCCAGATTGCTCTCTGGGGCAACCAGGAGAGACCATATTATGCCTGTCTTGAAACAATTACACTGGCTGCCGACATGTTTCCAGGCAAAATCAGGGCCTTCTCTGTTGCTGCCCCCACACTCTGGAATGCTCTCCCGGTGGTCACTCGCTCCTCAGTATCCATCACAGCTTTTAGAAAGAGTGTAAAATCTTGGCTTTTTGCCCAGACATTTATTTGATTCTCTGCTGCTGCTCTTTGTACTCTGTATTGCTTTCATGCTTTTTAAATCAGATTTGTTTAATGTTTTTTTCACTTAATATTTTAATTGTGTCTTTTTTACCATCTTGTGTTTAAATTTCTGCTGTAAAACACCTTGGGATTTTTAATTAAAGGCGGTATATAAATTTATATAAATTTAACAATAAATACAATCCTATATAATAAAACCCTAAGGTACCTGCGTCCGTGTCTCTTGCGGGTGTTCTGCACATGCGTGGCAAAATGCATCCCGGCAGCCCAGCTGATTGGCTGGGCTGCAGGGGGGCGCCTGATTGGTCCTGGCGGCACACCCAGGAGAACCAGCGGGCCAGGCTGTGGGCGGCCATGTTGGCCGCGGAGCTGAGGCGGCGGGCCTGGCCGGGCACAGCGAGGAGGTGGCGGGGGAAGCCAGGTGATGCGGCGGCAGGCCCGGGCAGCAGTGGGCCCGGCCAGAGCCGCGGGCGGCGGTGGGTGGCGGGCCCGGCCGGAGCCACGGTGGGTGGCAGGCCCGGCCGGAGCCACGGGCGGCGGTGGGTGGCGGGCCCGGCCGGAGCCCTACTAGAGGCACAGGACTGACCGCCCGGCAACTCTTCTAGCACCCGTTAATGTAACGGGCTAAATGACTAGTATAAAAATAAAATACAAAGTGCTGGTTATTACCTTTAAAGCCCTGAACAGCTTGGGTCCAAGTTACCTTAGAGAGCGCCTTCTTTTACATGATCCCCACTGCATGTTAAGGTCATCTGAGGAGGTCCGTCTCCAGTTACCACTGATTCGTTTGGTGGCGACTCAGAGGCGGGCCTTCTCTGTGGCTGCTCCAGGGCTGTGGAATGCACTTCCAGCAGAAATTCATAATCTTAATTCTTTACTGACCTTCAAGAGAGCCCTTAAAACCCATCTGTTTGGTTTGGCCTGGCCTTTTAGGGTTTTTAATTAGTTTTAATGGTAATCTGGTTTTCAGGGTTTTAATTGTTATGATAGTTTAATTGTTTTTTAATTGGTGTCAATATTTATATCTCTGTTTTAATTGTTATTGGTTTTAATTGCTTGTGTTTTTAATTGTAACCGCCCTGAGCCATTTTGGAAGGGCGGTATAAAAATCGAATGAATGAATAAATGTATGACTAAATAAGGAGAATCAGAGCAAGGCCTCTGGAGGACCTCCTGCTCTTAATATGCGAATCGCCCTCCTGGTTAGCACAAGGGCCCTCGGAAAGTGAACCCTCTAACAAGGCTCCCAGGGTGTGAACGAATCATAATGCCAGCAAGTGTGGGAAAACAAATAAAAAAGCAAAAACAAATTCCAGAATCCAATCAGCCTAGTGTTCTGGAGCAAGACAGGACTGGAACTGGGGATTGCCTGCCTTCCACGCAGGAAGGTAGCCATGCCTACAGTTCAAAAGGTCAGGTCTTGTCTGTTGGAACATGCTCAGTGCACAACCCAGTGTTAAGGATGGCTTCCTCAACTATGGGAAAAGTTCCGATTTAAGAACTATACTTTTTAAGCTCCCCTTACAGACAAGATATTGGACACTATAATCAAAGTTTATGTGCTTCTCAAATGAAAAAGTTAAGGATTTATATGCTAAGAAAATATTTGAATCTTATAATTGTCACATAGACTTCTTCCATTGTTCTAGTGTTACTTTAGCTCAAATTCATTACTAACCTCTTTCATGAAAATTTTAAACTTCCTTCACTAATCCTTATGTTTACGAAACAAGAGCAAACTTAGATAGGTAGAATTGATTAACTTTACAAAATCCACAAGCATCCTGAAACACACACACAAAGTTCCAGGTAAAGAGGCCTTAGGTTAAGATCTGATCATCTCTAGGCTTAGTTGAATCAATTAATATAGGGAAAGATGGGGCGATTTAATTCAATATCCATGACACTAATATCCCCGCCAATGGTGCCTAGTACTAGGAAAGTGCAGCTGTACGGAAGGAGAGCAATACTCACTACCCTCTTAGCTTTCCCAGTGCCAGGCACCATCAGGGGCTTGCAAGGAAGTAGGGAGCATGCACAACACACCGCCTGGTCAAACATTCCATCCATCGCCCCAAGGCACCTGGGACTGGGAAGCATCTTCCTTCAGAGGAAATCAAAGATTACATTATGAGCCCAGAACATCTGAGATATCTGGGAAATCAAGAACGCCATATGCTGAAGGAAGGCATTTGCTGCTGCTGCTACCATCACTCAAAAACTTTGCCCCATGGCAAGGCTAGTACATTTGCCAGGCAGGCAGCAATGGGCACCAGCAGTGGACGTGCTCCCCCTCCTTCAGGGATTGGTTGGGTGGACCCACTGATGTGTGTGGGCCCTTGAGCCCTGGATGACAGGAAAGCATTGGCTCCCAAGTCATTGCTACTAGTGCCCTGGCTGAAAGCCACACCACTGACTCCAATTCAAAAGGTTCAGTCTAGGATGAAGATAGGGCAGGGAGGTCCAACTGCAGCCCTCCAGCTGTTTTTGGCCTACAACTCCCATCTTCCCCAGTCACAGTGGCCAGTAGCCTGTGATGATGGGAACTGTAAGCCAAAACCAGCTAGAGGACCACAGTTGGATACCTTTGGGAACTGGCAGCCGCAGAGTTCCCATCTGGCCCCAAGCATAACCCCCAATCTCAAGGGCCTCCCCCCACTTCATTATGCACTTCAGCTATGTTCTCTTATGTGATTTGAAACACAAAGGACTCTTGAACCTCTCCCCCTCCCTGGTGTGAAAAGAAGCAGGGGCCTTAGCAAAGCCCTCGACTTATTAGAACTGCATGCTGTTTTATACAAGCTAAGATACAGAAGACTCCTTAACCCCCTCCTCTCCAATCTGAAGAGCAACACAATCTCTTTCTCCCCTTATGGAAATCAATGGGTCATTCTCATGGACTTGCATCTGGAAATAAGCTGCTCAGCTGAGTGATAAGAGAAGAGCCCTACCAAAGCCACAGTTGCTGTTCAGAGTAGAGGGAGAAGGGTCAAGAGCCTTTCAATTTTGGCTCCTGTAGGAAGGAATTACAAATACAACAAATATTTATATACCACTTTTCAACAAAAGTTCCCAAAGCAGTGTACATAGATATAAATATTTTGGGGGGGAAATGTCTTCCTGTCCCCAAAGGGCTCACAATCTAAAAAAGAAACATAAGATAGATACCAGCAACAGCCACTGGAGGGAGGGCTGTACTGGGGATGGATAGGGCCAGTTGCTCTCCCCCTGCTCAGTGAAGAGAATCACTTTTAAAAGGTGCCTCTTTGCTCAGTTAGCAGGGGTGAGGAGTAAATTAGTGAGCAGAGCAAGCCTTGATGGACCATTATTAGCCTTTTCTTAACAGAAAATATAGCCCAGGTTTAAAACTATCTGCCAGCAGTTGCCATCACAGCATTTACTCCCTGCCAAAACTTTATTTGTGCAATACTATGCTGAATAGAGATTGCAACTATATATATCTTTTAACGAAAAATCCATGGTCACCTTCTTATGTTTGTACAAGACACCACACCCTGTCCCCAAGATAACATGTGCCCAAGATCTTTGCCACTTGCTTAAGTGAGAACTTGACCAAGAGATTTATTTTTCAACCCCTCCCTCCTCGCACACACAAAACCAAACACACCAGAGTGTTTCTATTTGCTACAAACATGTACTACTTGTGTTTATTCATACCTGGGCCTCTTTATGAATGCATATGTAGGCAATGACTCTCATTATATTGACACAACAAATGATGTTTTTTTTAATTTAGGAAACCATACGCATCAGCAAATTACAAGAGCACACCAAAGGAACCGGAGTCTTTACCTGATCCATCTGGAATTGACCTTACAAATGTAGGCAGCATCTTCACTGAGGCTGTTGGGTTGAAATCCCTGGAAAGCCCACTCTGCATCTCTCTCCTGAAGCGAGCCATAACATCCATCAGCGTTTCATCAGAGAGCCGCATGGCATACAGATATTTATCAATCTGAGGAGTAGGTAAAGAAAAGCACACAAGGTTTAGAATTTGCACAGTTTGTGTTAACACAAGCAGAAAGTTGCTTAATTACTCAAAATTCCATTTTTTAGCCCACCCCATTCTAAGGTGGGTAACAACATGTTAATCACAAAACTCCTAATTCATTAATTAAATACCTTCTTGACCTACTCCAGCCTTCACTCCATCCCAGGCTACCACAAGCCAGTTTGAATGAAAAGTCTTACAATACTTCCAAAAGATCCCGCAACTTCAGTCTCCATGGGAGGGGCAACCAAGAATTCCTCTCTGTGTGCCCAAGTAGTCCGAATGGTGCATAGATGGCAAGGCTAAGTGGGTGTTCTCCATCAGTCTTAAAGGTCATGATTAACACAGGAGTGGAGACTGTATCTGAGATATGTTGGTTCCCAGACTTTGGGGCTTTGTAGATCAACCCCAGCACCTTGAATAGAGTCCAGAAAGCAATACAGAACCAATGTACACATGAGTATAATTATTTTATTATTATTATTTCATTTTATATCCCGCTCTTCCTCTAAGGGGCCCAGAGAGGTGTACTACATACTTAAGTTTCTCCTCACAACAACCCTGTGAAGTAGGTTAGGCTGAGAGAGAAGGTGACTGGCCCCGAGTCACCCAGCAAGTATCATGGCTGAATGGGGATTTGAACTCGGGTCTCCCTGGTCCTAGTCCAGCACTCTAACCACTACACCACACTGGCTCTGTGCACTGGTATAATCTACTCCCAGTAGCTCACCTGCCAGAAGATATGACACATAGCATTTTGCACCAAGTGAAATTACTATGAACATTCAGAACTCTTATTCATTTAGACCAAGTGAGACCACCAGTCTGTTTCACTTAGTACTATATACTCTTGACAGGCTCTGTGCCCTCTCAAGCAGGCGTCTTTAAGTGGAATAGCTGTGGAATTGAACCTGGTAACCTTCTGCATGTGCTCTGTCACAGAGCTGTGGCTCCTCCCCAAGCTTTCCAGCTATTGTCAGCAATAAAGGCTGCACAATATTGTAACTCTAGCCTCAAAATCATGATAGCATAACTTACTCCAATAGACTTTGCAAGGAGGGCAGTGGAAATATATGACAAGAAAACAGCAAATGGCAGCACACAACTACAGGTTTCGGCAAGTAAGAGATTAGCGTGTTTATACGTTTAACTGTCCCAAAGGCTCTGGACAAGATCACAAGATTAGAACTGTGATTGTTTTGTTTTTAATAAGTTGTAATTTTCAGCTCCACACATTAGGACTGCTATGGGAAATGTCAATGTTGCTCAGGTGCTTCCCATAGCAGACACAAAAAGAGCAGACATCACATGCTCACATACATGCATCTTTCAGCATCTGGGAATTCTTGCCCAGTGTGCAACACCAGTGCTTCTTACAGCATTTGTAATTCGTACAGCACTGTCCTGAACCATAAGCAGAGCTGGGATCTCAAACTGCATGACAGACAGTGGACCCACTCCAAGACACACATGAACAGTTACAGTAGAAGATGGTGACATTCTGTGCGGCTCAGTCACTAGGCATGTTTTCCAAATGAGGATCAATGCTATTTGTACCAGCAGCAGAGTGCCGACAGAAGAGAAGTCACAGTTCTGTTTCAAGGTTTGGAAAAGAATGTTCTCTTGCTGTTACAGGCTCTCTCTTCTGGCCAGCTTGTTTCTTTGCTCCCTTATGTCAGTGGAACTGTTACATCTGAACAAACTTTTTTTTAAAAAAACAAATGCACTATGCTCAAGTTTATTTGTGATCTAACAGGTCTGCATAAAAACGGTGAAACGAAGGGCATGTGTTGTGGTTTTAATTTCCACCCCCCTGCGAATGCACTATATGTCCAAGTTGGTTTTGTGTTTGAACTGTGGAGTATACAGGTGAATCTCGAAAAATTAGAATATCGTGCAAAAGTTCATTAATTTCAGTAATGCAAATTAAAAGGTGAAACTGATATATGAGATAGACGCATTACATGCAAAGCGAGATAAGTCAAGCCTTAATTTGTTATAACTGACTTTAAAAAAAATGTGGATCCTTAAGATATTTTTATTCTGGTACATTTCCTTTTTTCTTGTATATATTAATTTCATTTAGGGGCAATGGAGTTTGCTTCCTCGTGGTTGAAGCCAGCATGGAGGTTTCTCTTATGGAGTAAAAGAAAGGATTGCAGGAAGCTTGATTCTCCTCAGGAACTGGGTAAGTTCAAGGAAAAGGGAATTCAGCATAGGGAACAGTTTGTTAGTCAGATTTTGGTCTTGTGGTAGCAAGCATGACTTGTCCCCTTAGCTAAGCAGGGTCCGCCCTGGTTGCATTTGAATAGGAGACTACATGTGAGCACCCTAAGATATTCCCCTCAGGATGGAGCCGCTCTGGGAAGAGCAGAAGGTTCCAAGCTCCCTCCCTGGCTTCTCCAAGATAGGGCTGAGAGAGATTTCTTTCTGCAACCCTGGAGAAGCCACTGCTAGTCTGTGAAGACAATACTGAGCTAGATAGACCACTGGTCTGACTCAGTATATGGCAGCTTCCTATGCTCCTATCCTAAGGCGGTTTACCAAAAATACAATAAAATTCCATTAAAATCATATTAAAATCAATTAAAAACCATAAAAACACCACAAAGCAGCAGCCATAAAAAGATAGGGGAGCAGAGAGAACTGGCAACCTCTAAGGAATAAAAGTCTGACCACATTTTTAACTGATAGATACTTTATTTACGGCCAATGGCCAAAACAAAACAACAACACAAACAATAAACATTATTCCAGCATTCAACATTAACTTAATCATTAACTTTAGCATCAATCAATGAACTACGAATTCTAATTGCGATGTAAAAAAAAATTGCTACAACATGAGAGATGCAGAGTGCATTATCTTCAAGTAAAATTTTCACCAGCAAAGTTTAACTGTTCTTTAAAAACATTCACAGATGTAAGATGACACACACAGAGAGCCTGGAGGCAACAAAGAAGCCCCTGTCCGACAATCCAGCCTCCCTCAATGTCAGCACGCAAAGCAAAGCCCCCTCCAATGTACTTGTTGGATGGGCAGAAACCCTTGGGAGCAGGCAGATATCCACAGCCCAAACCATTAAGGGCTTTAAAAGTGATAACCAGTAGGGATGTGCATGGACTGGGTCCAAGCCAGTTTGGCGGTGGGGGGTTTCCTTTAAAGAGCGGGGAGAGTGCTTATCCCCCCCACCATGTTTTCCCCACTGGCGCTGTTGTGAAAATCACTGGCGTGGGGCAGCAGCATACCTCCATGCTGCCCCAGCCAGCATTGGACTGGAAGTGACCAGCACACATGCGCACCAACCACTTCTGGTCCATGCTGCCCCACGCCAGCAGTTTTTACGACAGTACCAGTGAGGGAAGTGTGGCAGGGGGCAGGATGAGCACCCTCTGCACTCTTTAAAGGTAACCCCACACACACACACCCTGCTGCCAAACTGGCCCAGACTCGGTCCATGCACATCCCTAATAACCAACACCTTGAATTGGATCCAGAAACAAATTGACAGCCAGGACAGCTCTTTCAAAATAGGTGTAATATGCTCTGAATGAGCAGTTCTAGAAAGAACCCTTGCATTCTGCACCACCAACAGTTTCTGAATATTCTTCAAGGGCAGCCCCAGGTAAAGAATATCCATAACACTTCAGTCCAAACCTCTGGATGACCTCTTCCAGCAATTTCATGTAAATGTTAAACATTGTTGGCCATACTTCTGAGTAATTATGCTTAACAACAAGCTCTATGAAGTGGGGAAATCCCCAATTTAAATATCTTCTTTGACAAATTCCCCAAGTAGCTTCAGGCAAGCCACAGGCCCAGTTCAGAAGAAGAGGAGAAGGTGGAAGCAAGAGGGGAAGCTACAGCTCACTCACAACCCAAAGCACTCCAGATGTTATTCCACTACAACTTCCATCATTCTCATTCGGGGCTATGTGACATTTTGGCTGAGGATTTTAGGAATTGTAGTTCAGCAACATGTGGTGAGCCTCAGGTTGGCCAACCTGATGATAATCCGAATCAGGCCTATGTCTCAGCCCTCCCAAACACCTACACTATGAGGATAATAATACTGGCCTACTTTAGGAAGCTGCCATATACCGAGTCAGACCATTGGTCTGTCTAGCTCAGTATTGTCTTCACAGACTGGCAGGGATGCTGTGAGGATTACTGAGGTAATGTCTATAAAGCATTTTAAAGATAAAAGCTACATATTCTATATGAAGCTCCAAATTAATAAGATGCTGTTCATGTAAAGGAAATTTTAAGCCAAAGCCTGTCATTAGGTTACTTCTTAATTGATCAGGAGCTATTTTTTCCACGGGCACTCTCCCATGGTGCATCTGGCTCTTGTCTTGGTCTGGATTGTCTGTGATCACCTATGAAGGCTTAGGGGATGGACAAGCTACACCACAGCAGGGGGACCTTTGGAAGTCTTCCAACTTTGCAATTCTATGATTAACTCGTCTACATATATTTCTTAAACATGCCTGCAACATTCTTCTCCAGCATTCCACTGACAGATAATTTGAAAATGCTATATTCCTTTTCTTGATACAGTCAGATCATTTACAAATAGAGTAAGGGTGATGGTTTTTAAAATGTAGTTTAGCAAGCATCACATAATAACCGCCTTCTCAGTTATGACCTCTACTTAATGTGCTGTATCTCTAAGCCTGTAAAAGCCAGTGTGTCTGTGTGGTTTTATATCAGATTTCTAAATATAACAAGTTTCTGGAAATAGCATTCATTTTACATGGACACAAAGTTTTGCCATTCTATACAGTGCAGATTTAGGTAACTCTATAAAAATCTAAGATGGGTTGACACACTTAGACCTGCAAGGCTTGTACAGGACAATCCTGAAGGGTATTTTTAAGATAACACCTGACACACTTGAACAGTAAGCATTGCACAAAAAAGGAGGGCGCTGGAAAAGGTTTAAGCTGCCTTGCTATGGTATGGTGTTAGCCTAGGCCCTAGTACAATCCTGCCCCTAAGTCCATGCAACTTCTTCGCACTGTGTGATGTGATGAATGGATTGGTCTATATCAGACATGGATATTCACATCCATTTTAACCAGCAAGCTTCACATCCACTTTGCAGCACTCCATGATGTCAAAAGGCATTTATCGACAGATATTTTGTTAAATGGTATATATGTGTAATAAATAAAAATAAACATGTGGATGTCTTCTAACAGGTCAGCACAATAGCTGTTCTCTCTCCCTCCATAGCTTATCCTATTCACAACTGCTGGAAGGCAAATAATCTGAGGATTCTCTAAGAGTTCCTCATATTTCCCAGAGTATAAATGGGGCTGCATAGGGTTGCCCCGCCCCACCCCACCCCCACCAGGATATTCAAAGCCCCTTAGCTTTCATTTTAAAACCACCACCAAGTCTTACTTGTGGAGATGTAAGAAAAAGAAAACATCACGGCAATATTCTACCCCATTAATGGTAGAGGTAGCTATGTTCTGGCCAATGAGTACAAAGAACCTGGTATGATTAACAAACACCTGGCACTTCTTCCTTGTCATTCAAGATTATTCATGAAAGCCCATGTAAAACAGCAAAAACCTAAATACGAGTAGTACAATATGTTCAAAGTTATTTCATGTCTTAAATAATCTTGAATGATTATTTCCCTTGAGTGACTGTATGTTCCCTCATCAGAAAATCTCTAACCATGAGACTTTGTCGAATGAATAATCTCTAGAATTACCCTCATTTTACCTTCTTTCTTATAAAAAAAAATCACTGTAGTTTCTAAAGCAGGAAAACAGGCATCCACATTTATTGGCCATACAAAAACAAGGAAATACAGTAGGTACATTGGTATGTTGACCGAGACACCTAATGGCGCAGCGGGGAAAGGACTTAATTAGTAAGCCAAAGGTTGCCGGTTCGAATCCCCACTGGTATGTTTCCCAGACTATGGCAAACATGTATATTGGGCAGCAGCGATATAGGAAGATGCTGAAAGGGATCACCTCACACTGCGTGGGAGGAGGCGATGTTAAACCCCTCCTGTACTCTACTAAAGACAACCACAGGGCTCTGTGGTCACCAGGAGTAGACATAGACTCAACAGCACACTTTACCTTTACACTGGTATGTTAAGCAAGTGAATGTCTTATGGTACAGTAAGTAACCACTTGGGGGCAGTAGCAAAATTAGGACAGGACAGCCCAGGTAAGCTCCATGGGACTGGAGCACTTAGCTGAGTTTCTTGCACATTCAAGTTTGCATCTGTGTAAGACACAAATAGTGCTACAGACTTTTTAGGAGCCTGCAGTGATGTAGGTTTTTCAGAAAATGTAAACTGGATATTTTTCTGATGCTCTGTATCAATTGGGACCCAAGTTAGCATGTCTGGATTATATTTATTTTTGGTTTCAATTTATCCAAGTTTAACTCATCCATCCTCCCTTTTATAAATAAATAGACCATTTGTGCATTAACGATGTATATGATTTTGTATGTGTACACACACACACACACACACACACACTCTTACTTAACTTCTTCAGGCTAATCAACCGATACCAATTACAACTTTGGATATGCTCCATTTGACAAGTACTGTATCCGTTCATCACAGTGGCTGACATACCACACAGTGAGCCGCACATCCAAGAGGAATGGGAATAATGGGAGTAGGGAGCAGCAGTGATGCCCAGCATCACTGGCATGGAGCCTCCCCCACCTTCGCTGGGAGCACCAAAGAAAATTGAGGGGGGAACAGAAGAGCAAAGTGTTTTTTATGGGTAGGCAAGCTGTGCCCCACACATTAGATTTCCAAAACAGAAATGGGGAGCAAAACATGTCGGGGGGGGTGCTTGCCCACTCATGCCACTCCTCTGAATCCGCCCTTGGGCTGGTGACACAGAAGTAGCAAGCCCACATCCCTCTTGGATGTTTGGTACATCAGTCAGAGTTCATTTTTAGAAAGTTTTCCACAAAACAGTATATGAGAACTTTAAAAAGGGTGACCTGCTACTTTTAAAAAGTGCATATTCTAGATTCACCTGTCATAAAACATAGAACTTTTCAAATGTTTCCAAAGTTTAGCAACTCCTATGAGAACTAGTATCAAAGTAAATCAATCAATACTAGGGTACAGCTGGAAGATAAGCAAATCTATTTCACATCACAGGACTTATAAAAACAAAGCACACTCTCGACACCTAGCTTTACACGGTTTTCTAAATTTTGTACTCAGCTAGTATTCTGTCGATACAACTGTAGCACAAATTTGAATGTGCTACATCTAGAACAGCCTTGCAATACACTCAAAGAAAACAAACCCTGCAAGATAAACCTTGCAGGTAATGTGGATGTTTGCACTGATGTGATCACTGACCTTGTTAACACCTCAGATTGCAGTTTTTATCCTAGACAGGACTTTCTTCCAATTTTAGTATTTGTGCTGCTGAAGCGAGCACAGACATTACTTTTTGTTTAACAAAATATGCTACAGTAATGCTAAAGAAAGATGAGGATACGTTAGCCAGCATGGTGTAAGTGCCTGGAATGTTGGCATTAAAGTAGGAAGACATGGTTTTGAATCTCCACTCAGTCTACTACTACTACTTATATACTACTTTTCAACAAGTTTCCAAAGCAGTTTACATAGAAAAATAAAGAATACATAAATAAGATGGTTCTCTGTCCCAAAGGGCTTACAAGCTAAAAAAGAAACATGGAGGTAAATACCAGCAAGAGCCACTGGAAGGATGCTGTGCTGGGGTTGGATACGGCCAATTGCTCTCTCCCTGATAAGTATAAGAGAACCACCACTTTGAAAGGTGCCTCTTTGCTAAGTTAGCAGGGGCAACCTCACTGGGTTGCTTTGTGCCAGTCAATCTCCCTCAGCAAAAACTACCTCACAGAGTTGCTGTGGAGATAAAGTGGGATAGCCACCTGTAACATCACTGTAACAACAAATTCACAGAAGTCCTACAAATGGATTGTGTCGATCAATGAAAACTCTAGTTTCCTTCCAAAAGAGAAGGTAATTTTCTAACCAGTCTATTGTACTTAGGAATGAAGTTTTGGTAAGCCAGTGGTCCTTGCCATCCCACTGGCAATACCACTGTGCTTTATATGGATCAATTCCCACAGCACATCTCAATGGCCTTCTTGAAGCTAGGGTGATCCAGGGTTGGTTTGATTTAAATTGCCTCACAGGAGGACTCGATTTTAATGATTTAAATCACCATATAAATTACTAGTCAGGAAGATTCTATTCAACCATTTGCTATAAAAGTAAATTCTTTTTGTCCAATATAACCTTAATATATATTTATAGATGTAGGTTTCATGTTTAGAAGGTACACACTTCTCATAATGCTGTTTCATTCAGGTGACCAGGCCTTGCATTTCGTTGTTGCACTGTTTGCCTTTCACACCATGCCTTTCTTACCCACAGTTACAGGAACTTCATTAAAATATTCCCAAATGGGTCTCTCTGCCATGATACCCTTCAATCATGGAAGACACACACAGAAAAATTCCTTCAGGACTTCATGAATATGTTCTGTTTACTTTTGGTTTTGCTTTCTATTCCCCCGTCCGTGCATTTATATCCAGACTACTTCTCCTCACTAAGATCTACACCCCCCCCCCCAAATCCTCTATTCCCTTTGTCTTTGCATTTGTGGGGCGGGGGGGGGCAAGGGCTTGACTGTGTGTGTGCGTGTGCTGCATGTACACCACCTGCAGAATAGGACTATCAGGACTCTCATCCCCATATGCTGCTGTTATCATGTTCACAGAATATAATTAGAAGTTATGATTAATGTTCATGATATCTTTGGCCTAGGTTCTTTATGAATTTTTTTTAAAATCAATTTAAATTTTAAAAATCCATTTTAAATCAAATTCTGTTTTTGTTTTTAAAGAAACTGATATTTATCAACTCTGGGGAGACCAGGACAAAGCTACACCATTACATGAAATGTGAGAAAACAGGAAACAGTTCCCAGGAAGTGAGTCAGAAGAAAGAGGCTTTACCATTCCTCATCTTGATTTAATAAGGCTTCAGTCATCATTAGGATTCTGGATAGAATGCCAAACAAATAATGATAGAGTGAATGGCAACTCTGACTCTCATCCAGAATCCTGGGGCATTAAGGGGGTGTCTCAGCATCACTGGGGGGGGGGGTTGCACGCGCGTACCATGAAGGTATCTAGGGCTGATGGCAAGGGATTTCCCCATCTCAGGGCACCCTCCTTCCTCTTAGTAAAACCTCCATGCTTGACATTAATTCTGTTTTGTTACCAGTCCTTCAGGCAGTTTATTACATCTTATATGAAAGCAAGTGAATGATTCTAAAATGTTTACATTCGAATGACACACTGACTTTACAACTGTGCTTTCCGAGAAGCTCACACACAACATAATGTGCATTTATTAAACCTAAGAGCCTTTCCTCAGTGTGCTTGTTATTAACATTCATACTCTGAAACAGAAAATCCAAAATAACTCTGATTTTATTCTCTAAATAAATTATGCTAATCAAAATAGCATGCAAAAACAAGGAGGCATAGTATTTCTCACTTGGTATTTTGAACCCATAGTCACAGTTTTGCAGTATTTCTGATTTTTATTTTATTAACTGATGTTATAGGATACCTGGAGCATAAATGAGATTATACAGAGGTTCAGGACTACAGCCCACAAAGGGTGAGCAGATTCATACAAGGCACAGCAGCTCCACGCCCTGGTGGTTTGGTTTGGTTTTTTGCAAACAATGCTTGCACATTTTCAAAGGTTCCTTCATTACCTTCAGAGCAAGATATCTGCATTTTTAAGAACTCAACTGCTGGCAAGTAATGGCACTTCCTTTCAGTTCACAATATTGTTTCACACACTTCCCCACCTCCAACAACATAGCATCAAGATAAATCTCTCCAGACATACAACTATTATAGGAAAGAAAGCTGCAAGCCATTGTTGAAACAAATTGTAACGTGTATTCATTACAATGGAGCTGATTTATACCAATCATGTTTTATTTCACGTGGCTTTCTTCCCATAATTAGAGACCTATTAAATTTGCTATCAGTAACACATTCCTGAAATACAGAATTGATAAGCACAGAAAGTTAAATTTCTGCCTTGCTACTCTTAATAAATAGTTTCTGCAAAATCTACTTATTAGCCATGCGCACAGACAGCACTGAGGAAATTAGCATTTTAAAGTGTTGGCCCAGTGCCTGAAGAGAGGCCTACAAACATTAATTTTAACATTAATGAAAACAACATACAGTATTTTTCCCACATTTTAGGAACAATATCCTTAGAAGACCTCCTATAGTGTCAAAGAGTAAATGAGCATAAATGCAGCTATTCAAGACAGCCAGTTTTATACAGCTGTAGAAGACCGTCAAGTCACATCTTTTTAATCCAATTAACAGGCTTAGCCCTTATCAATTCAGTCCTGGGGTCTTCCACCGTCTTGCTATGTTATCGTTACTAATTTCAAAGTGGTAGCCTACGAGACTGAATCCCGTGCAATGGTGACAAATACCAAATGCACTTCATGCATCTAGTGGGCTCTAGTCAAAAAAAAAAAAAAAAAAAAAAAAGCTTATGCCACAATTAGATCTGTTCGTCTTTAAGATAACACAAGATTCTTCTTTGTGTTTGGAAGGTTATTTCTAGCTATTAAAAAATGCACCTGATGTTATTAAGTTGTTAAGAAAATCACAATAATGTAATGTATATAAACAAAAATAAGCAGGCATTGAGTTCTCTAGCTTATGAAGACGTATCGACAATTCCCAGTCAGTCACTTGCTAGGCAGTCAGCTGTTTATAGTAATAACGCTTGGTACATAATTCCACCACAGGCCTGGGGGGAGGGGGAGGAAACCATGGCTGTGTTGCTCATCGGCGCTATGACATCCACATCTTTTTTCAAGGGCACTGCAGCGTGTTAACAACGCTTGCAAAGGGTCAATATCTTTCAGCTTTTGTTTAGAAACCTCTACGAACAAGGAACAACAAAATCAAACATACCTATTTAATATACCCAGTCCTGCGAAATAGAGAGAGAAAATGTGCATGTGTTTATTTTAAAACCTTTCCCACATCCAAGCTGAGAACGTTGGGAATGCATGCATTTTCGTACAAAGCAAAGCGGCCCATATTTAACCTTACCTTTTTGACCTGATCATCCTTTAATTCTGTGAAGTAATAGGCCAGAAGCTGTGCAGCTATCATCCTGACTGGTTAAATAAAACTCTCTCTCAGTGGTTCTGCTGGCCAGCCCAAGAAACAATTGGGCTGATTTCTGCGAGTATGATGCAAAACGCTGCTTTTATCTCCTCTTTGTTTTCTCTCTCTCTCTTGCAAGTAAAAGATTCTAAAGAGCTTTTCTTCACCTCCCACAAGGTAAAAAAAAAAAAATGCAGCTTTTTTTGGTCTCCCTTTTCTTCCACGCGATAGTGACAGAGTATAAAACCTGCCCACTTGCTGCGCTGTGATTGGCTGTTCAAGAAGAGCTCGGCGGCATCGGAAAGAAACGTTTGCCCAGCCGCCGACTGATGGACAACAATCTCTTGCCGTCTATGTGCAGGAAGAGGAGGAGGAGGTCCATGTGGCCATCTCAGAAAGGCAGGCATCCGTGCACGTTCCTCACGTCCATGATGCTTCGTAACGCGTGAAGAAGTCGTCGCTCCAGCTTGCCGAGGAAAGACAATATGATAACCAGCCGGCTTTGATCACTGCACCGTAAACGGCAAGCCTTGAATTGTGTGTCTTTCTTTTTTTCTTTTTTTACGAGGGAACAGTCGTGTGGAAAATCCAGTATTGCAAAGCACTCCTCCTTTAGCTTCTTAACAGAGAAAGATGTGTAAAGCACAAGGAGAGCATTTAAAAATAATAATTGGGTTGCTTTGCTGCTGTTAAAATGACGCCCGTGTTCTGAAAATAGTTGGCTGCACCATAGGGTGGATTGTAATCCACTAAAGTGTATGCTATTAAGAATAAATTCGCTAGGCTATAAGGTGCTACAGGGCTCTTTGTTGCTTTTGCAGGGGAAATATAATTTGTTTTATCTTGCAGAGATATGTGATCGAGTGCTTTCTGACAGGGTCCCCGTACTTCTGTTGATATACTGCCCTTTTTTGCAATTATTGAAAGGAAGTCGTAGCAGTGGAATTGAGCGGAACGACCCGTATCTCCAGCTATTACCAGACAATGATGTCTGCTGAGCAATGTGGGTGGTGCCCAAGTCGCTGTCATGTGACCCATCGACGAGCCCTCCGGTGATACAGCATCCTTACTCTTCCCCCGCCCGGCGGCGGGAACTAGAACCAGTATTTGCATCACGGACGGTCAAATATGCGACTTTCTGTGGTAACCGGTAATAAAGAACACGTGTGCTGTGACCCCGTTGGATTAGGCAGGCAGAAAGCGCTCGAAAAATATCAAACCACGGCCTGGCCTACTACACATGCAGGAGAATTAGGTGATACCACTTCAGACTGTAGGTGAAAAATTCAATTTTTAAATTCTCAACATAAAAAAAACACCTTCCTGCAAATAGAACATAGGCACAAGAAAGGTTCTGTCCCACCCCTTTACCAGCTGTCCTGGTTTTCTTTTTGGAGGAAACTTTGAACATGAGGAGTATCCAAAAATGTGGTTCCCCACTTGTAGTCTGAAGTGGTACAGCCCATTTTACTCCTTTATCATTTTACTGTAAACCTTACCAGACCCAGATGCAGCAGCATAAGGTGAAAGACTCTTGAGAGTGCAACAAGGAGTAATTCTATTTCAAGCTGCAGGTGAAGGATGCCATTTCCCCCCATGTAAAATACTCCTTGTAACAGTAGAAGGTTGGGGGGGGACCACAGAAGGAAGAAAGGATCTGACCCAGTCTGCCCTGGACTGTGAGAATTTTCTACTTGCAGGCAATAAGAGAGCATTTTAAAAAGTGATTTCCTCATCCCTGCCTGCAGTCTGAACCAGTGTTCTCTCTAAGGCATGTGCTCACTCAGTTCATTTTAGATCCTACTCTGGTTGAATCAGGAAGGTCCCAAGTTGAATTGTTCATGCGCGCGCACTGCCTTGATACTGCCACCCAGAACAAAACTCATTCTGCACACATGAAAAAATTAGAAGGAACATTGGTCTGAACTGGCACTTTCACTACCACCTCTGGACTGTACCACTTCATTCTGCTCCACGTGTTGACCCAACCTATAAATTACTTCCTGATCCAGAATGCTGTCTCATAGCAGCAACACAGTTGTGCTGTTTTGAATGCATCCTAGGCACCACATATATAAAGTTTCTTAATCTCAACCATGCTCTCCAAAAGTACAAAATAAGATTATAGTCTGATACCAGAATTACTCTGGACTGAGGTGTCCTGTTGACATCACTAGTGGGGAGATAGTCCTGCTTCAGGAGAGGGTCGTACTACTACTGTTTGCCAATCCTTGGCTTTTTTCAATCAAAAATAGTGTGTGTGGCACTGCGTTATAGCAACACAGAGACAGAGGGAGGAGAATCACACAAGCCCCATTCAGACATTTTTAAAAAGCATAGCTGTAACAGTGTTCAGCAGCACAAATGGGTCAGAAGTCCCATCTGTCAGTCACCATCACTCCCTGCCGCACATGTTTAGAGAGGCATTTGTCTGAATAGAGAAGCATCCTTATTGCCCCAGCCCCGTGATCATGGAAGCACCCACCATCAGGGACAGAACGCTTCCCTATTCAAACAAACACCACTCTACCATGAGCAGCAGGGAGCACTGATAACTGACAGGGCAGGTGGAGGACTTGGGACATGTTTTCAGCAGCACTTTTTAAAAACATCTGAACAGGACTACTGTCTCTAAAGAATTAGGTTCCTATACACTTGGGTACCTGCATTCCAGACTGTACTCACCATCTCAGTTGATATTTGGATGGAAAAATCATGTTTCCCCATTGTCAAATACTGCTGTTGAAGTGTTGGGGGAAATTTATTTCCCTGCAACAGAGAAGCACTACCCTGAGGAAAGATATCTAGCTTTTGTGTGATAACCAAATAACAACTGTGCAAAAGAAAGGATAACATCTGGTAAGGCCCTAAGGCTTCAGTCCTTGGGTGTAAGTACCATTTAACTCTGTGGCATTTACATTTCTGTAAACACGCACAAGACTGGCCTATAAGAGTATGTGTATTTGTGAAAATTGTGATTTTCACACACTCATTCTAAAATACTAAACAAATATTTTAGCACAAGATTATATGGAAGCTGATCCAAAGGGGGCATGCTGGCTTTTTCAGGAAGCCGCAAGTCTTGGCAGGTGTAGCACAATTTTGCTAGTGGCTTGGCTAATGTCAAATAGCTGCTGGATCACATTCCTTTGCTCCCCCATATACAAAGGGTGTGTTACTGCTAGCTGCTTAGTAGCCTCACAGTGCAATAAAGGAACAGGAACATTGCTATCTTTGTCCTGAGCAGCAATACCTAAGGGCCTAGTTTTGAAGTAGTAAACCTGCATACGGGGCTTCACTGCTTCAGATGTTGGTAGGGGCTCACATGGTGGAATGCTGCTCTCCTACAAAAAAAAAAAAGTGCTACATGTGGGAAGTTTGGTGTTATGAAGAAAGCCAGGTTATAAGATTTACCACTTCAGTAAGGTCCCAAATAGACATGGTATAAGGTTTAAAAGCATATATGAAGCGATGGAGGTGGACAGGGAGGAACCAGTGTTGGGGAAGGTCAGCCTTTCCCCTGATTAAAACCATTTTCCTGATTAAAACCACACACACCTAGTTCCCCTATGAAGAAAAATTTACAAGTACCCATATGATACAAGTAGCAAAGCCAAATATATTCTTTTGGAAAACATTTTACTGAAAACAATTCAATTTCTTATTTCAATTCCAAAAGAGTGGCTATATTTGTGTGATGGAGCAAAAAAGACAATAAGGACCCGTGGCACCTGAAAGGCTGTTGCGTCTAACTAATCAGCATGAACTTGGAAGGGAAGAGTGTGTTCATCAGATGCATGAAGCAAACAGAGAAGACAGTTGCTTTAATGTGTCATGCAGTCACAGAAGACTGCATGGTAGCCTTATGGCCAAGTTCTCTTGTTGCACTAATGGGGCTTTTCCTTCCCTTGACTTGCACTGGTTGATCTACACTGGGTGATTTAATTTTTTGCATAATAAAAGGTGCTGGTCTATGCTTGGCCTGGCAAAACATAAGGAATTAACAGAATTTCCTGAATAAACAGGAAGCCTGAAAAATGCATGTCTCTGTTTGCTGCAGCAGTTTCCAGTGTAGCTGAGATCAGAGTACCATGTAAGATTGAGAAAATTGCAGCAGGACAAGCAGTCTTGTGAATTCTGCTTGCATGCTACTGAAAAAGAAATGGATACCATGTTGAGGAAAGAATGACTAGGGGCATTTAATGTTGCTACTCTTTCATTCTCCCCTTAAGAAATCAAACATGTTTTTCTTAAAACAATAGAGACATCAGGTCCTGCATCAAGAGAGACATCAAAAATGGTATAACTACAGTCAGCCCTCGCCAATCACGAGGGTTCTGTTTCAGCAAAACCCCATAGATGGCAAATTTGCAGTTAGCAAGTCATTTAAATGAATGGGAAACAGAAACAGGATTAGGGGAACTGAGATCATGAAAAGACCACCACCCCCAAAAGGGTTTTTTTTTTGCAAAAATCCTCCCAAATCCCCTAATTTTATTTTTTGATTTTGAACCCTGCCCCCAAATCACTCAAAGGCACTTTAAATCATGAGGAGTAGGTAAGGGTCAGCAAGAGGAATGAGTGGATTGAACCTCTGAAACCCCCAAAATTGCTTTAAAAAAACCAAAATTGCTTGAAAAAATGTCACCAACTTTGTATACCAGGGTGATGGTTCACGAGACTGGACACATTTTCCCGTACGTGGACACTCAAAACTACAGTTGGTAAAACCGTGGTTGTTGAGGATGACTATAGCATTTTACTTCCTTCTTTTGCAAGTCAGGGTTTTGCAAGTCAGGTGTGCCAACAGAGAGAAAGCTTGAGGAGCAACTACTCAATTAAGACACTTTGGGGAGATGAAGATATGGGTTAATAGGTTTGGTGAAGGGTGAACTCCTAAGTGATTAGGGAGGGATCTGAACCCCTGGAAAATTGTACCAGGAGAAAGAGTCTTAAAAGACCTCCCCCAACACATCTGATCCCAGCATATTCTGAGCTCCCAAAGATTGCTGTTAAGTAAAAATAAAATATTGGGATATGTATTCACAGGTCTCCCATGTCACATGTAGTTTGGCCTTGAGAAGGGGACAAGAGTTCAGCAAGTTTGAAAAACACTGGCTTAAGCCATCCATGGCCACTTGGTTCACCAGGCCTCCATGTCATGTCCACATTCACACATAAGCACTTAAGTGGGTGACAAAGGATTCCTGATTTTGAGCTCAAAGATCATACTAAATATGGGAAGACACTGCTGGCTTAAATATAGCTCGGGCACTGACAGCAGTATCTTGTTTACAGTATCTTGTTAAGCATGAGGCAAAATTGTGGGGTCAATACCAGGACTCCCCTATGTATTCAGTGAACTGATACTTCATAGATGCAACACATTCTGGTACAGCTGGAGAAAGTAATTCAAAGTGCAAGTTCCAGTTCCTTGATCTATCCCACACTGCAAGCCCATTTCCTTCTAACCACACTGATAACTAGAGCTGGCATTACAAGGCAAAGTGAGAATAGCTGGATGATCTGTTGCATATAGCTAAGATCATAGGGGCATGAAGGTCCCTGCCCCACCAGGATAGTGTGGCAGCTGGTTGTCAGACCTATATTCTAGTAGTTATTTGAAATAATATTCCCACCTTACATGATGAAAAATGGAGCAGGGGACTAGCCCTTCTGCCAGGAGATAGCTTTGCTACATAGAAATATGTTTTGTTAGGATACAGGTAGCATGCACTCAAAAGAAAACAGGGCGAGGGGGGACCATGTTTAATAGCATACACTGTAGTGTTCAGGATGGTGCAAACAGGTGGGGAGGGGCTTGGGAAGCACCCCAAACTGGTTTCACAAGCACCATCTCATAAATGTCCATGGCAGTAGCACTGCCACCATCCCCACATTAAAGGGCATGCAACAATTACACTTGCTGGAAGCAAGAATTGCTCCATATCAGAAACCCTGGGAAGCAACGTCCCCATAAGGGAAATATTTGCTTCAGACATGCCATTTGTCTGGTCCAGTCACAGTTTCACAATCCTGGGAGAACCACAACATTTGGGAAGGCCCACAGATTAGTAAAGCCTTTATTTTATGAATTTGTTTTGATATATAGCATATCCCCCTCCACAAAATTAGAGAAACTAAGAAAAAAAAAATCCTGGAATGAACGAACAGGGATACAGGGGAGGTATTAACATTTCCTTAGCCATTCACCTTCACAATAACTGTGTCACCCTCTTTATACTATAGACTTGAACTACAAGGTTGTTGGAAAGATTACTAAGATAATTGGTATGAAATATTTTTAAAACTGCTACCTGAACAAAGAGCAACTTTGAAAGTGCTAGCTCTCTTATTTTTAGCAGGGGGAGAGCCACTGTCTATCAAACCCCAACACATATCTTTCCAGTGGCTGTTGCTGGTATCTACTTTGTGGGTTTTTTTAAACCGTCAGCTCATCTTGAAACACGGAACCATCTTATTCCTTTAGTTCCTGAGATTTTTGTTGTTGTTGTTGTTGTTGAAACTGCCCCCAAACACCAGGAAATATAATGGCCCAAGGAATAAGCCAGTTTCAAAAGAAGGAAGGCCAAAGTTGACAAAAAGAAGGGGGGACATGGATGAATGGTCAGAGAAAAATTAAAACAGAACACTACCACAGAGGAGTGCTGCTGCAGACATACCTTTAGAAAATAATATCTCATATAGTGAAAGAAAATATTATATAATTGTTCAACTCATCATCAGCATCTGTAAAAACTGTTTCCTAATTCTTTTCAAGGAAACATGTTTATATTTAGGAAAAGCTAAATCATCTAAGTATAGCACAGAATTTAAAAAAAAAAACTTGGAAAGGATGAACAGGCATATTCAGAGAGCCACAAATCTGGCTTGAGTCATGTATGCCTGGCTCCCATTAAATCAGATGACAAAGCAATGACCAGCTGCAATGACAGCAGCCGAAACTAGCCCTGAGCTGAATGCTTGGAGAGGCAGAGGGGGGATCCCTGCTATTAACACTGCATTACAGATCTACCATACGTATAACTGAACTTTAATGTGCTTTTTCATATGTTGTCTGATATGTTCAGAATCTATTGGTCAAAAGTTGAATCTAAGTGGAACATGAATGAGACCCATTGCATATGTCAATCCACATTCCTGGAGATTTAGCTTGTCTCTCCCACAACCTTTAAATCCACATCCCGTCCCTGCTAACCAAGCCACCACACTAAAAAATAAAAAAGCAATCTTTTATTAAAATTTGTTCTGAGCACATTCCTAAATGTTTGGTGGAAGCAAAAATATTATAGCTGGGATCCAAAGACTTACCTTAGGCATGCCCAAAGGCTTGCCCACTCTCAGTGGGACTTTTGACTTTGAACAGCAAACCCCTTTTCCATGTCACAAGCTACTTTTGAAAAATCCTCTTGGTTTCCAAAGCAGTTTGGCATGAGTTTTGGGGAAGCATGGAGCAAAACGCAAAATGTGCAAAGTTCCCTACACTTCTTCTGCTTACCATAATGGCAAAGAAGCCAAAGTCTATACGGTCTCCTTGTAGTTCTAGCACTGCAATCACATAGTAGTTTAAACTAAGCAAAGTTTATCTTATTTGGCAAAAAAATTACAAAGCAAAACAAAAACCTCACCTTGAAATCTTGTAAAGAGTTCTGCTTTGATAATGCAATTAGGTTTTCAAAAGATTTATTTCATTTATATTTTTAAAACACTACATAGAAATGGGAGGGGGATTCCCCCGATAACTGAAATATACCCCACTAGTATGGAAGATGTTCAGTACAGTGGTCCCTCTACTTACGAAATTAATCCGTTCCGAATGCACATTTGTAAGTTGAAAAGTTCGTAAGTCGAAAAGCGGTTTCCCATAGGAATGCATTGGGAACGGATTAATGCGTTCCGGAGCCTAGAAAAAAGACCCAGACCCCCAGTAAGGCTTGCAAACTGCACAGGAACATTTCTTTTCAAGAATAAACAGGCAGTAAACAGGCAAGCAAGTCAAGGAAACCGCATGTAAAATTCGTAAGTCGAGGAAACCCCATCTAAAAATTTGTAAGTCGAAAAAACCGCATCTAAAACCGGATCTAAAACTGCCGTTTGTAACTCGAAAAATACTTATGTCGAGTAGTTCGTAAGTCGAGGGACCACTGTATTTGCAAAGTCAGATAACAGTGGAAGAATTAAGAGGTGGTATGATACATTAGCTCTTCAACCTCTGTTTGAAAACCACTAGAGAAGGAAGCCTGCCATCATGCAAGGCATACTTTCCACTACCAAACACAGTTCATCATCAATTTTATTACAGCCATTGGCCAGCAGAAATAGAAATAACAAAGATATCCAATACAACAATACTAAAACACAATAAAACAAAATACAGTCATTCATTAAAAAAAATAGTTTAAAAAGCATAAACAGCTCCCACAGTTAAGCACTTAATTGAGACCTTAACCTAATGGCAATATAAAAAAAATTTGCTACAATTTTGGTAATCTCAGAGCTTACATCCACGATACAGTAATATGTGTAAAAATGTTCCCACCTCCCAGGAAATTTGAGTAACAAAGGGGAAATAAGTTCTTCTCTAGGATCCTGATACAAAGAACAATATAGCAGACAGTTAGGTGACAGTTTCCAGGAGGCTAGCACCACAAGGGCAAAAAAACGTAGCAGATTGGTCTTTAGCAAACCTCCATTCCAAAAGAGAAGAGGGTAACACGTTTAACCGAGCCCAAGCAAATGAGGCCCAAAATTTAGAAAAGTGCAACGCTGTTAAGTAATTGGCACCTCTGTCTCCCCTAGGTGGGGCCAAACACAGTTACAGAATTACTCCTGAAGTCTACCTGAATCAGCTTCCTTGTCATTTCAACCAGTTTGTTCTAGTTTTGCCTCAGGAGCAAGAGCAAAGTCCAGTATTTAAGAGAGCACCTTCTTCTCCATGAGCCCCATCGCCCATTGAGATCATCACCTGGTGAGGTCCATCTGCAGTTGTCACCAAGGGAGGAGCCTTCGCAGATGTTGTTCCCTGCAGCTCTGGAATGCACCCCCTGTTGAGATAAGAGGCTCCCCATCTGTGGCAGCTTTTTAAAAGTTCCTGAAGGCTTATCTTTTCACCCAGGCTTTTTAATTGAGCTGTGGTTTTAAATTGTTTTAAGGTTTTTACTTTTTTGTTTTGACTTGTTTTATGTTCCAGAGATGGAAGTTTGTGGCAGTATACAAATTTGATAAATAAATTATAGATATTTGTGACAGCCCTTCAGATATTTGAAGAGGGCTGTCTTATTTCCCTGCAGTCTTCTGTTCTCCAAGCTAAGCATTCCAAGCTACATTAACTGTTTCTCAGAGGACAGTTTCCAGACCCTTCACCATCTTTGTTGCCCTCCTGTGAACCCACTCCCATTAATTAATGTCCTTAAAATGAGGATCGCAGAACTAGATATTTAGAACTTGGGTGCTTGAAAGGAGAACATGGTAATAATCCTTCAAGGCCAGAATATTTTTTATCTATAGCCCTTTTAAGTCAAGATTATAAAATTTGAACTACTATTATAGCAAATAATTTAAACAATATTATAAGCAAATATATAGTTGAGGATCAGACAGTATTTCTTGAAAATCAAAAGTTTTCATTGAACATACTTCAATATTACTCATGAAACTTGAATATCTAGAATATCGTTCAAGATAAAAATTTTGGATGCCAAGATGCTTTTGACCACATAGAATGGCCATATATATATATCTATTACTTTTGTCCAAAGATTTCATTTGCTTATGCTCGGGAATGAAAGATTCCAAAACATGTAACCATATACTTTATTATGGTACATTACAGAGACTTAATTATTATGCTGTATATTTTAACATGTCAGGGTTTGTTTTGTTTTTGTTATTCATATATGTTATTAACCAGTCTTGTAATGTATTTATTATTAATGTCATTTTCTAAAAATTTGAAAATAAACATACACTAAAAAAAGGGTTTTCTCATTATATGGCTGTTAAAGTTACAGAGCCTCTTTCCACAAGGAAGTGGCACAAAATATCTTAAGCTCCTATCACTGAGAAGCAAGACAAACATTAATTGAGATAAATCTCTTGCTTTTAATTTTATTTGTTTAATGCAATTGCTAAATGCTGCAGCATTTGATTGTGTGGCGATAGAGAAGTGCAAAGAAACTAAGCCAGTCAACTCAGTGGACTTGAACACTCTCAGCTGAAGTTCTCAAAAGAGCTAACAACAAAATAACTAAAATGCAAATATTAAGAAAAATCTGCTTCATTCTAAATCAGTCCCCTGTGGGATGTGAGAGTTATGGCTTTTAACATCATTGTTCATTTTAACCAGAGACTTGTCATCTGTCAGACCCAAAACTTTTGACACCATTCTCTGAGCCTTAAACCTCAATTATGGGGAAAACCACACAAATCCAAACAACTCAGTCCAGCCTGTGGGCCTTTGCAGGCTGGCCTCCTTTTTCTTCCCTAGAAGCAATCATTAACTACTTGCTCCATCCTCATGCAATGCAAATGGTCAGGCATCTTGCAATCTATTTTTGGAAATCTCCTCCCTCACCCCTTAAGCTAGTTCAGATACACATTCTCCACAGAGATGCTGAGTAGATAAAGACCATTCTGTATTCCAGTTTCATTCCTCAAGGCTCTCCTGTACATACTGATACTATCAGGAATATTGCTATGATTCACCTTCAGAACTGTTGTCTATACTTCTGTTTAATATGTTTAGTCATATTTATTGTAACTAAGATGTTCCTATTAGGTTTCCACCTTTGTTACTCATTCTGCTTTTGTATCTTTAGTAGCTGCTTGACATGGAGAAATTAAGCAGGTGAAGGTTCTCCCAGTGTGGAGATCAGTGAAGGGGAAGGTTATACTTGTTACATTTCCTGTGCATCAGACACACAGGGCAGGGACAAAAAAAGGGAATTGCCTAACTTACAATTATGTGTCCCTGCATAATCCTTTCCAGTTATGATGTATCTGTACATCAAGAACTACTCGGAAAATAGCAAGGAAATTGTGATTTGCATTTAGACACAAGTTTCACCTTATTGAAGGGCAGAGGAAAAAAACACACCACTGTGTGGCAGACCTCAGTGTAGCTTTTACTCATGTTCCCAACTAGGACTTTTCATCAGCAATGAATGCCCTGAGGGGATTCTCTCTCTGCGCATGGAAAGGTCACACACCACTCAGCTTGAAACAAAACTCACTGGAGGAACTATTTTTGTGGTATAACACACTGAGTGAGAGCCTGTTAAGGCCAAGTAGTACTCCTGAGAAACATGAAACTAGTGAAGTTGGAGAGAGTCCTGTTAGCTGCTGGGTGCTGCCAGGACTTTTACAGTAAAAGGAGGAATAACAATCTAGGAAATACAACATTAAGAAAAAGCCAATAGCTAAACTTCAGGCTGATCTTAAAATGAACAACGACGTTTTTTAAAAGCCCAAATGCAGAAATGCTGCAATTTTCAGACTAGATGGCAGTAGAAAATTGTAGCCAAGAAAGCAATACAGCCAGTGTCAGACTTAACAATGTGAGCAAAAGCACTCTCTGCTGACTGGTGTTAAAGCAGCACTTGCGTCAACACTCAAGGGAACAAGGCTAATGCCTGCCAGTATGAAAAATGACTCAGCTAAAATGGCCCAAATATCATTACCACTAGAGCAAGTATATGTAGATTAAACTCCCAAAATGAATGACTCCCCAGTTTACCATCATATTGGAGTTTTTGTTTCTGTTTTCTAGAAACCACTTGCTTATTCTTTATTTTACCTAAGTTACCTTGTGGAAAATATAAGGGCATATCTACCAACACAACCAGTGTTGGCGGGGTACGGGGTGTGTGTTTGCGTGTATGTTTTCAACAGTAATGTCTTCTCCCAAGGAAACCAGGAAATTATAAATTTCTGGAAATTGTTAAAAAGCTTAGCCTGCAAAAATCTACAATTCCCAAAGCCGTTGAGAAGAAGCTGTGACCATTAAACTAGTTTAAGTCAGAGGCATAGGCAAACCCAGAGTGTCTGTCTGTCTGTCTCTCTCTCTCTCTCTCTCACACACACACACACACTTAAAGTGTCTTGAATGTCCAAAGCAAAAGCTGCAGTTGCAATTCTACGTATCCTTAACTGAGAGAAACCTCAATGAATTCAGTAGAACTTACTTTTGAGTGAATATATGTACAGTAAGATTGGAGTGGATGTCTGTTTGAATGGTGTCTTTGCATTTTGTACTACAGCTGAAGGGTGACTGGAGGGGGCAGGTGTCCCTCAATCACCTGCCCCCCTCCCCATTTCTGTTTCAGAACTCTAACATGGGACACAGCTTGTCCAGCCAGAAATACACTTTGCCCCTTCTGTGTGTCCCTCAATTTTTTTCCTAGTGCTACCACTGCTTCAGTTGGAGGGACTTAGGCTAAAGTCTCCCCCACAACCAGGAAGCTCACAGGGTAATTTTGGACCAGTTACACTATCTATCTACCCCACAGGGTTATTGTGAGGATAATATGAGGGGGATTGTGTACACTGCCCTGAGCTCTTCGGAGGAAAGGTAGGACACACATGTAAATAAATATTAAGGTGTAAATTCTTGTAAGTTTTTCAACTGCATTACAGATGTAAGAAGCACATTTATGTAAAAATCACATGTATAATGCCCTGAATTATAAATAGTAATGAACTGAAATAATGTGCAAAGTAATTCCATGCAAACGGAAACAAGTTGGTAGGATTTAGTAGTTTAAAAAAAAAAGGCTGTCATTAATTGAAAAATAGCTGATTAACTTTATGAGTTTTAATGTATTAAATCTGCATACATTTTTGCAGATGAGTAAAAACAATAGTCCTGAAGAGAAAAAATTGTTTTCCTTCAAGGATACACAGGCATGCAGCAGATAGCACCACCTCAGAAGTATTATTTCCATCTGTGTGTGACAAGACTTCTAAATTGGCATCTACAACCTGTATTTTTAAGTACTTGAATTAGAAATAACTGGTTTTTTAAAAATATTTTTTCTTTAATCAGGGACATTTTTTAAATTGATCACATTTTTAATGTATTGATCAACTAAACTTTGGGGCACTAGAAATAGACTTTGAATTGTGTCATCTGTCATTATAATGCAAGTAATTCATGTACTTCACTAACAGCCTGTCTGTAATGGCTTTGTTCTGCTGTTAAGAGTATTTGGACCCCAAACAATAGGGCTTTAAAGGTCTACATTAGCACTTTAAATTGTGCATAGAAAATAATTAGGAGCTGAGGCCTGATGGCGCAGTGGGGAAATGACTTGACTAGCAAGCCAGAGGTTGCTGGTTTGAATCCCCACTGGTACGTTTCCTAGACTATGGGAATCAACTATATCAGGCAGCAGCGATATAGGAACATGCTGCAAGGCATCATCTCATACTGTGCAGGAGATGGCAATGGTAAACCCTTCCTGTATTCTACCAAAGACAACCACAGGGCTCTGTGGTCACCAGGAGTTGACACCAACTCGACGGCACACTTTACCTTTACAAGTAAATAACAGGGTTTTCTAGTGCAGGGATTCTCAACTTTGGGTTATTGGACTTCAACTCCCATATTATTGGAATTCAACTCTCATAATCCCCAACCAAAGGCAGCTGGAGATTATGGGAGTTGAAGTCCAATAACAGAAAGGAGGATGTATCTGTGGGAAATGATGCCGGGAAGGTAGGAAGCAGAGTCATTTTCCTGACAACTGTTAATTTACATTGGCCAAGTCTTTTTCTCACTCTAGTGCACTTAACCAGTAGTTAACATAAAGTATGCCATTAAGTCGGTGTCGACTCCTGGCGACCAGAGAGCCATGTGGTTGTCTTTGGTAGAATACAGAAGGGGTTTACCATTGCCATCTCCCTCACAGTATGAGATGATGCCTTTCAGCATCTTCCTATATTGCTGCTGCCCAATATAGTTGTTTCCCATAGTCTGCTTATCTCGCAGGGTGTGAAGTTTAATATTTGTTCAAGCTAAGCATTAAGCTCTCCATATGAAAGTGAGCTCCCTGCAGAGCTTCCAGAGGAGTAGCCCTGTTTGTCTGTTACAGTAACAACCACAAAGACTTTTTATTCTTTTGGCAGGGCCAGCCTATCTACTAGGAGAAAGTCACCTAGGGAACCAAGCGGGAGGGGCAATGAAAGCTTGGTTCACGTGCCACTCAGCAAACTAACATGCCCACTAGGCAGACCTAGGTGGCCTCCTGGGGCAGCAACCTGTGGGGTGTACTGTAGTCCCCCCTACCCCATTTGCCCCTGTGCAGGGGCGTAACTACTATTAGGCAAGGGGAGGTGGCTGCCTGGGGGCCCCCACGCCTCGAGGGGCCCCCCAGAGGCAAGTCACATGACTATATATTGTGAGGTGTGTGTGTGTGTGTATCAGCGATGGGCCCATTTTAAAATTTTGTCTCTGGGCCCACTCCAGCCTTGTTACGCCCCTGCCCCTGTGGGTACCCCCACAGGCAGGTACACCTCCCATCCAAGCAGGCAGGAACTGAGCAGGTGCTTCCAATCTCTTTTGCTTGCTCATCCACCCACTTGCTCCTTGTCACCCTCACCCGCTGCTTCTGCTGCTGCCAGCTGCTTCTGGGCAGCCAGCCTGCCACTGCACATACCGCGGTGCCATGTGGTGCGGCAATGTCAATATAATGCACCGCAGCAGGCCGGCTGCCACGGAGCAGGCAGAAGCAGCAATGGGTGAAGGCAGCAGAGTGGCAAGGACAGCAAGTGGGCAGGTGACGGAGAGTGCCCACTTGCTCAGATCATGGGGCTGCCCACCTACCTACTTGAATGGCAGGAGGTGCCGCATGGGGGAGCCACCAAAGCCAGGATTCATCTAGGGTGGCAGCAATCCTTGGGCTTTTGTCAAGAGACAGGTGAGTGACACCCTGAGCAAGCAGCAAAAGTGTGCTCAGCATAAACTTAAAGGCAACACAATTTGCTTCACCAGAATTTCAGGTTATACTGTTACAGAATTGCTGTGAAACTCTGAATAGGGTCTGAGATTTTATAAAAGAATTTATGGTCCCAGCGGAGCCAGCCCTAGGGTTTTTGGTGCCCTAGGCAACATTTTATATTGGCACTACTCCCCTGTCAAGAAATGCAGAGCTCCAGTTTTAACTTGAGCAGTAAGCTGCTCATTCACGGGTCAAGTAAGCAGCCCATGCAGATGACCAGTGAATGACAAGCCTGCGCGGGTTTGAAAATACAGTGGGAGAGAGTTCCCAGTATATTACTGGGACAAAACCATAAAATTTCAAAGGTGAAAAGATGCTGCTGTCAATCTGGAAATCCAGTGAGACCATTTCTTTTTTGGAAATGAATGCTGAGGCAGACAATTCATATTCAAGGGAGGGCGTGCAGCTTATGAGTCTTAGCTGTTTATTGAAGGCTGAGGTGCAATGAGCAAAGAAGACTGTGTATGTTGGGGTGCAGAATGTGGAGCAAGGTGCAGTATTTTATTCTTACACTACTACACAGTGCTTCAGGGGTACAATACAAGAGGAGGAGAAATAATTTTGCACATATTTGCATCTCTCTTTTGCATAATTAATTTTTCCATTTTTGTTTTACTGCATAATTTATTCTACTTTTTCTGTAATGGGAAGGGCAGGAACACTGAAGTGCATCACATCCAGAGCCACTGAAAACCTTATTCAGCCACTACCAATCGGTACCTTCTGAGATCTCGTCTCAGCAGACACTTTTTTCCATGTGATATTCTTTTTATAAGTATACCAAGTATTATTATGACACCAAAATTCTCCAATATTCTCTCGTTCAACGGAATCCATATCTGAACATCATTACCCCTGAAACTTCTCACCACTCAAGGAAATGGGGAGGATACAGCAATATTTTCCCCACCCATTTTTTCATAGTAAGCTTTCTAAAGACAGGGCTCTGAATACTTCACACTAACAAATGTAAATTCTAAGATTATCTAGAAATTTGGCAAAGCTTTCCAGACAAAGTGGTATTCACCTTTGAATCACCCCTGCTACCTACAATTGTTCTGTTTGTTATTTGCAGACTATGGATCCCCTGGGAATGAAAAATTTGTCATCCCAATTGCTGGAAGCTGCATCTGCATGGCTCTCTTGACAAAGAATGGTTCTTTGCATAAATGCATCTCCAGGGGCATCTTGCATAGACCCCTTTTGTAATGCATACAATGGCCCCTTGTTAGTGAAAATAGAAGATTGGCTAGTTATATAAGAAAACCAAGCTACTAAAAAAAAATACAAATGTGAAAAACATTAGTCATTTAAGATACAATAAGCTACCTAGCTAGAAAATATTTGGCATCATATAGGCTTCTTGCCCTTACTCCTTCAACATGCTATGGGTGTTGACCAATATAGCAAATGCTGTGGTTGGCACAGAGAGACATCTCACTAGACATACCTTTTCACCAATGTTTAATTTAATGAGATATTTTGACTTGACTGGCTTTATATCCCCTATTATTTGAGGCCAATAAAGGTATTTTTCATGGCTAACATTGCTTTGATTTGAATGCATTACTTGTGAATATTATCAGTGCTGTAGAAGAAGCAGGACACTTTTAAACCAAGCATATATTGTGGGTCCCCCTCCCTAAATTCAAATTACAGATTGATTGATTGATTGATTGATTGATTATTAATTCATATTTTTATACTGCCCAAAACACAAGTTCTCTGGGCTGTTTGCAAAACAATAAAAGCAACCAATAAAATATAGTAAAAGCAACAATAAATTTGAATAGATTTAATCAATCGCCTAGATAACTACTTTTATCTCCTTGGAGATGAAGAATTTCACAGCCACACTAGCACCCTCTAGTGATCAGAAGAAAACATCTTTAAACACTTATTTCCCAACTTCATGATAGGATAATATACTGAAATCTTGATTTGTAGAAAGACAGTGACTACTCTAAAAAGGTCATGGTTTCTGCTTGAAAAATGCACATTCTTTCCCCATCCCAGCAGTTTCTACATCTAGGCTACTAACTTTAAACACATATCCTTGGAAATATTAAGTATATTTAATATTTCCAAAGCTGAGTCTGTATTATACTCTGTTTACCTGAATTAAAGACTAGGTTTTTTCCAGTTACATTGATGTTAGAAATCAGGTTGAATTAAATTCAGAATCATTTTCCTTTTGGATAAATAAGGGTATAACCAATATTTAACCCATATTTTTAAGGAATAATCTTAAATTTGGAGTTGTCTTTGATTTGGGTAAATACAGGTAAATTTATCCTTTATTTCTTCCAGGGAAATGTGTTCAGCATTATATCCTGTGTTAATTAAAAGCATGAGAATCACACACTCCACATGTAGAAATTAGCATATTGGGAGACCCAGGCCAAATATCTCTCATCTCCCCTCCCCTCATACTAGAGCAGCACTTTGGCTGTAGGGATATAAAACATCTTGCAGATGTTCCAAGCACAATATTTTTGTCTAGGAAAATGCCACACATCTCCTAAATAAATAACACATTGCTGTTGTGGCTGCTGTATACATTGTAGTTGTACAAGTATCACTAGAAACAACTGGATGTTTTTTAGATGTAGTAAGTGACAAGTGGCACTATTCCATGCCACAGATTTCTCAGATACAATTGCCTCAAGTTCCCAAGAAATGAGTTTGAGTGACCATCTGCAGCAGATGCTCCTGCTTTTATCTGCACTCATCACCTACTTTGCATTCTGCAGAGCCACAGTCCGATCCATCCAGTTCCTCTTCTGCAGCCATAGCTGGGTTATCTCTTTCAGTACTACATTTTAATTCCAAAGTTATCTAAGGAGAGAGAAGGAGAGATTTGCAAATCCATTCTTACCAAACAGGTCCACACAAATAGTATATGTAAGATAACAAAGCAAAATGTGACACTTTCCTGAAGAGTATACCTGTTCAGGTGGCTAGGCCAACATTTGAATCTATTTCCTATATGGGTCCACACCAGAACTCATATTAAGTATCCACATGGCTGCTGCATCTCTCTAGTTAGAATTGGGCCCTTGTGTGGTTGCCTCAGTGCATCAGCATATTATGCTATATTTTGTGGGCCAGGTGTGTCAGCGGCTAGAATACCACTCATCATATTTTCAATATTCTTCCACTTAAGCTTTCTCCAAATTGACCTGTTCTAATTCTTAACACAATATACTACCAGATTCCACTGTGCTGAACAGTATTTGTTTCAGTCAATCAGGTGCATTGCATGACTCAATAAGGTCTCTCTCTCTCTCTCTCTCTCTCTCTCTCTCTCTCTCTCACACACACACACACACACGTACATAATCAAATCTACAATTACACATACAGCTCTCATGAAACTCAATATTATAAAAAAAAATTTAAAAAGCTGTAGCCTTCAGCTTACAAACAGTCATTTGATTTGAATGCATTAATCATGATCTACATGGCTGGCAGAGCAGGCGTAGCAAGTTTCTGAACAATTTTATCGTTCTGCAGATCGAACCACAGAAAAGCTGTCCTTTGTGTTATGGCTCAATAGCTAATCCTGCTCAAGAACTTAAGATGCAACAGAACAAAAGCTACGTACCTACTGTATCTTGAGGGCGATCATCCAGCAGGATCCTTGGCAAAGGCCAGCCCTCTCACAAACTTTGCATTTTGACATAGCTGTAAGAGACACAGCAAAATCAGTTTGGAATAAAAACTTTCTCCCAAAGTATGCTAGGCTTAAATAGTTCTCTTTGTGCCACTACACTCAAGGTTTCATGGTGTCAGCTTCTTGGTATTTAACACTATGGTGCAGCCTTGACTGGGCAGAATATCCAGCTGTACATTGTTTCTAGCTTCTCTTTCACTAGCATGCCACACTGAAAGAGCTAAACAGTTGTCAGATAACATTTTACTTACAAGCACACTCCTTCTGCTTTGTTGAATTAAAACCTCTTTGTCTGAAAACAAATTCTTCTTAATCTTTCAGGGACAAAAAAAATTGTGAATTATGTTCTCCAACAATGTGACTTTGCTGTAATGAATGAAGGCTTTGCTTTTGCTCTAATCATGATAACGTAGCAGCTGGTTTTAGAGTCAATTCCTTTTTTGTATAAAATTTAATGACCATGCAATTATTTAAATTTCAGACTAACTGCCTGGGCTTTAGAGACACAATGCTGCTCTGAAAACATACACTTGAAAGCAACAGAAAAGTTTCTGGAATATCATTGGTGAATGAATTGGATATTCATATTGTTTTCCTCCAGAATGGAGGTACTTTATTTGGAAAGTTAAAGGGTGATGCATAAATGCATAAGGCTTTCCATCAAACACATGGCAAGTCAGCAAAATTCATAGCAAAAGTAGTGTGTGTGACATCACATTTCATTTTGCTTCTTTTCCATGTAATCATTTAAAGCAATCTACTTGTGACCAGTCTCCCCTCCCTCTAAAGAGTAAAGGAAGTGAACCCTTGTCTTGACTGACAGGCTGGTGAACTCCAGGGCTCAACCAATCAGTATGCCAAGTGGGTGGGACCTAGAGAGCTGTCGCTGGGAACCAGTAAGGAAGCTCTCTGCTGGAGGAGTGCAGGAGAACATGCGACAATTGAGTTTTGCTGCAGCAGGGTGACTGTAGATCTTTGGGAGTCAGGATTGCAGGAAGCTTGATTCTCATCAGGAGCTTGATGAGTTCAAGGGGAACATAAGCCAAGGCTAGTGGCTTTGGAAGTTTAGGACAGGAGAAAGTGTGTTAGTCAGACTTGGTGTTAGAAACTTATATTTCTTTGGTATGCCTTGCATTTTCCTAAACATCTGTTCTTTGCAACTAAGTAACCAAGATTGTTAAAGTGTGCCACCCCAGCATCATTCGGGGTGCTTTTGAAGTATTATTTTAAACAACTAAGTATTTTGAAGCAGGGTGGATTTGATTTAAATCAAACTGATTTAAATCACGATTTAAATCACGATTTAAATCACTAGCAGGGTGGATAAAAATCAAAAAAATCCGATTTAAATCAAAAAAATCCGATTTAAATCAAAAATCGGATTTTTTTGATTTAAATCGGATGTTTTTGATTTTTATCCACCCTGCTAGTGATTTAAATCATGATTTAAATCACTAGCAGGGTACCAGAATGTACCCAGAATGTTGGGGGCACCAAGTACCCAGAATGTTGGGGGCAATATTCTAAATCATTGTAAACCGCTTAGAGAGCTTCGGCTATAGAGCGGTATATAAATGTAAGTGCTATTGCTATTTAAATCAGTTTGATTTAAATCAAATCCACCCTGTTTTGAAGTGTATCTAAAAGCCTCAGATGGAACTAGCCTGTAGTAATTGAATAAAAGTTTTTTTCTTTGTTCTTTACCTTTTTCAAGCCTCCATGTGTGGTTAGTGACCCATCAGGAGGAGGGGGAATTTCTCTGGTGCAAAATGTATTTGAATGAGAGCTTGGCCAATAAGAGCTATAGAGGGACCTTGGACCAAAGCACTCAATCCAATGGTCCAGTTCTAGACAAATCTTAGAGTGCTACGTGGCAGCAGGAACCTACCAGAGCTTCTGGGTTTCCCCAGAACCTTTTTTTAAAAAAAACTTTCGGGTCTTGAAAGTTAGAGTTTTAACCAGCCAGTCTGCGTCTCAGAGCACAGGGCAGGGATGACTCAGCACTAAAGTCTTCCACGTGCTGCAGAACTGGTTTAGAACAGTCAGGGAGATTGTACAGTAACCTGGCCTGAGTCAGGAATGGAATTTTCCACTACCCACAATTCGCTACAACTTGATATCAGAGTCCTCATACGATCACTTGCTTCCAAATAAGTTCCATCAGTTGAGTTACATATGGAAAGTATGTAAGCTGAGAAAAACTAATTCAGAGCTCTTGCTATATTCTAAGGTTGGAGGTTAATATTCTGAGGCTCTGAAATTAAACTGAAGTTAAATCCAAACAAAACAGAGATGCTGTTGGTCAGTAGAAGAGCCAGTCGGGATAGGGGGATTCAACCAGCTCTAGATGGAGCTACACTCCCCTTGAAAGAACAAGTGTGCAGCTTAGGGGTGTTGCTAAACCCAATTCTGTTTTTGGAAACTCAGGTGGTGGCAGTGGCCAGGGGTGCCTTTGCAGAGCTTTGACTAGTGCGCCAGCTGCATCCCTTTCTTGAGAAGGCAGATCTGGCTACAGTTACCCATGCCTTAGTTATGTATGTATGTATGTATGTATGTATGTATGTATGTATTTGATTTATATACCGCCCTTCCAAAATGGCTCAGGGCAGTTTACAATTAAAACAAACCACTAAAAATGGTAAAGAGCTAAAACAAATAAAAACAATATAACAACTAACAATTTAAAAACATTTTAAAACAACAATTAAACCATTACAGTAATTAAAACCCCCAAAATCAGGTTTTAAATTTTAAAATAAACCAGATTTAAAAAAACCCCAAAATTTAGGATACTGAGTAAGCTTGGGTGAAGAGATGGGTTTTCAGGTGTTTTTTGAAAATTGCCAGAGATGGGGAGGATCGTATCTCAGCAGGGAGTGCATTCCACAATCTCGGGGCAGCGACCGAGAAGGCCCGTCTCTGTGTAGCCACCAAACGAGTCGGCGGTAACTGGAGACGAATCTCCTCAGATGACCTCAATGGGCAGTAGGGCTTGTAATGAAGAAGATGCTCTCTTAGATACCCAGGGCCTAAGCCATTTAAGGCTTTGTAAGTTATAACTAGCACTTTGTATTTTGTCCGGAAATCTATTGGCAGCCAGAGTAACTCCATCAGTAAAGGAGTAACATGGTCTCTCCAAGATGACCCAGAGACCAACCTGGCCGCCGCATTCTGAACCAACTGAAGTTTCCAGACCACATACAAAGGCAGCCCCACGTAGAGCGCATTACAAAAGTCCAGTCTGGAGGCTACCAACAGATGTACCACAGTTTTGAGGTCATTGATCTCAAAAAACGGGCGCAGCTGGCGTATCAGCCGGAGCTGATAGAAAGCACCCCTGGCCACCGCCTCAACCTGAGAAACCAGGGAGAGGTGTGAATCCAGAAGTACTCCCAGACTGCAAACCTGTTCCTTTTGGGGAAGTGTGACCCCATCTAGAACAGGTAGATGTGGCTGGAATAATGGAATGTGCTTTACATGGGGCTGCCCTTGAAGAATATTCAGAAATTTCAGTTGGTGCAGAATGCAGCTGCCAAGGTTCTCTCTGGAACTGCTCACTTGGAGCATATTATACCTATTTTGAAAGAGCTGCACTGGCTGCCAATTTGTTTCCGGATCCAATTCAAGGTGCTGGTTATTACCTTTAAAGCCCTTAATGGTTTGGATCGTGGCTACCTGAAGAACTACCTGCTCCCAAGGATTTCTGCCGACCCAACAAGGTTGTCAGAGGGGTTTTCACTCCATGTGCCGATGTTGAGGCTAAATTGTTGTGTATGCAGGACAGGGCCTTCTCTGTTGTTGCCCCAGTCTCTGGAATGCTCTCCCAGGAAAAGCTCATTCTTTGACATCTTTGGCTGCTTAAAAAAAATAAAAATCTGCCTTATGAAAGGTGGTATAAAAATTGAATAAATAAATAAGTAAAATTTTGGAAAGGACTATCTAGATGTTCTTTGATAATGAGATATGCAGTATAATCCTTTGACTATCATGTTGTTACCATGTATGCAGATGTGGGAATAACGTTCTCATCTACAATCACTTGCAAAAAAAAAGTGTCTAGGTGCCAATTTGTTTCCTTTTCCCATAGCACTTCTTTGAGCTCTCTGGGTAATAGGCAGGTAAATGCCAGTTTTTAGCTAATATGTTGTTATTCTTTTTATGGTGAGAACTATTTTATGTAGTGATATTATATTTAAGTGTGCAAAAGAGAGATATAAAGTGGATTTTAAGTTTTGCCCCTGCTAACTGAGCAAAGAGGCACCTTTTAATAGTGGTTATTCTCTTTATTTAGCAGGGGGAGAGCAACTGGCCCTATCCATCCCCAGTACAGCCCTCCCTCCAGTGACTGTTGCTGGTGTCTATCTTATGTTTCTTTTTAGATTGTAAGCCCTTTGGGGACAGGGAGCCATCTTATTTATTTATTATTACTCTGTGTAAACCGCCTGAGCCATTTTTGTAAGGGCGGTATAGAAATCAAATAAATAAAATAAATAAATACACTTGGAGCACATACATACACGAACGAATACAAGGGATATTTATATACCGCTTTTCAACAAATGTTCCTAAAGCAGTTCACAGATATAAATAAATACATAAAATGGCTCCCTGTCCCCAAAGGGCTCACAATCTTAAAAAAGAAACAGAAGATAGACACCAGCAACAGCTACTGGAGGGTTGCTGTGCTGGTTCTGGATAGGACCAGTTACTCTCCCCCAGCTAAATAAAGAGAATAACCACTTTTAAAAGGTGCCTCTTTGCTCAGTTAGCAGGGGCAAAACTTAAAATCCACTTTATATCTCTCTTTTGCACACTTAGATATAATATCACTACATTAAATAGTTCTCACCATAAAAAGAATAGTAACATATTAGCTAAAGACTGGTGCTTACCTGCCTATCACCCAGAGAGCTCAGAGAAGTGCTATGGGAAAAGGAAAGTAATTGGGACTATTACTTTAGGTATTGGGACTATGCAGTTTGTATGAGTGTCTCACCCCTTAACTGACACTTCTCACAATCATGATCTGTTCTGGAGATTTTACGAATTATAAGCACTTTTTATCGCTTGCTTAGCCTACTTGGAGATTATTTATCAAACACGCAATAGGGTGTTTCAAGCAGAAATTAAACCACTGGAATTGCCATTCAATTCTGCTAATTACTCTAATCAGTAGTTGAACCTGCCCCAGCAACAAAACTTCATTTTGCCCTTTGGGACTACATACTGCCTTTTTATACCAACATCCTTATAGATTTAGGAAGTCTGTACCTCAGCTGGCAGTTCTTCACCTGCTGCTTCATTGCAGGCATGTGGTGATTTATAACACGTTAAGGGTGGCCCAGAAAGCCAGTTTAGCAGATGGGCATGCTGCAGATGGCATGTGCCAGGCCCTCTCATTGTTCTGTGGTCCGTGCTTTGGCATGTGGTAGCAGAGTTGGGTATCATACAGCATGAATTGCAAGAGTCATTCTAAAAATGCAAGCAAGAGGTAACCATAAAGAGGACAGCTGAGTTTCCAACAAAAAATAAAACATGTTCTGAAAATACTCTTCTGAAACAATATTTTGATCATCTAATCTATTTTTTACTTCCTAGGTGCATCCATGACTCTTATTCTGATCAATGTGATTTGTATTATAATGTGCCAGAATACACTCAGAACAGAAAATATAAATCCACTTATTCTTTTACTAAATGCCCAAGAATACTTTAATTACAAAGTATTACCAACCTCTACAAAGCTAACTTGTAGACCATATTTCCAGATTGTAAACCTAAGCTTGCTTTAAAGCATTTTAACTGTTGAAGCACCTTCCAAGGTGTTAAAGGAATTATAGACCATTAGCAATTTGCAGTATCCTTCAGTTATTCCCAAAATGCTGCTGCTATGAAATCACATTTCTAATATATAAATAGGACAGATGGCATTAGCTATAAAGTAAATCAATCTAATCATTATTTGTACAAATATTTGCTTTTTTCACAATTTATTTTGCTTCCAGTAAACAAGGTGTAGCTGTTTTTAAATCATACCACTAGTAGAAGAAAAGCATAGAATAGTATGGAGGCTGGAGATAAGATGACCTTGGGGCAAAGACAAGGAGCTGAACTGAGCACAGTCACTGGGAAATTTAATGTAGATTGTTGTTAAAAAAACGTTGTTAATGCACCCTAAATTTGCATTCAGGCTTGCATGGGGAAATTAGTTCAAAGAGGACAGTTTCATGTCAGGTTTAATTTGGGCAAAGTTGTAGAACCAGGAAATGATTGGACTGAGGCAAGATTTAAGTTTCAAAATCAAAAGAAAGTCTTTATTGTAGGGAGGGGTATAGCGGACAGAAATGCATGGTTAAAGCAATATTACTATTAGAAATATGTTCAACTGCAAAGAGGCATTTTAGCTTAAAGTCCTAATTGTATCAATTCTCAGGTGGGCAAGGGAAAGAGGCTTTTAGAGAAAGAGGTGGCTGGATTTAAGAAAAGGGAATAGGAATAGAGTTGGGCCCACTGAGGAGCAAATGTTCATATCACCTGATCTGGATGAAGAGACCTCTGTGCTCCTGGAACAACCAAAGGACCTTGTTCCTCAGGAACAGCTCAATCAGAGGCAGGGGAGAGAGGGTCGGAGGGATTAGTCGATAGGGGTGAATCCATGAGGGTGCTTCCTCCATGGGACCAGCTTTCTATGTTGGTGAGGAAGACTGGGCAGATCAGGCTAGGCAAGAAAGCCAATCTGAAGGGTTGAAGAACTAAACACAGCCTTGTGTGATGGCCTGTGAACAGTAAATTGCCCCCAAAGCTGCTGGTAACTCCAAGGTAGCTGGTACGCAAAGAGCACATTGGCTCATGAAACTGGGGCTTCTTGTATCCTAAAACATGTCCTGGGGGAACATTCCAATTGACCGCTTTTGTTGAATAGGTGTGTTGGGTGGAACCAGCAAGGATTCCATTGTTGCTGATTGCTCTTCCTGAATGTAACAATGTGGGAATTGCCAAGACACGCCAAGGCTGTTTGTCATGAAAAAAGAGTGCATAGACGTGAGAAGAGGAAATCTGTATGGACAGAGAATCCAATAATCCAATCAGTACTTTTAATGAGTGCACCTCAAGGTCCTTATCACTGACTTAACCTCTTTTGTGAAGGGGGACAAAGTACCACCACAAGCCTTATCTGCATTCTTCCTGCTGAGTTAATTAGAGCATTAGTTTGCGGCTATCCTTTGCTAAAGAAGAGGGTGGTGATGCAGTTAACTCTGAGTGCAGAGTGGCCTTGGCCGGAAGTTAACCTGCTTTAGTTAACTTCTGGGGTCTCCTTAGAGTATCTCAACATAAGCCAAGCAGCCAAATCCAGGAGCAGCTGGACCACTGTCAACTAAGTGACCTGTCCCCACATGCCACAAATGGAGAGCTCCCACTGCTGTAAGACTCCTGAGCAAGTCCAGAGTGAGATCTCCTAGCCTGAGTGGAGACTCAAACACAAATGAGAGGGCTCCTGGGAGCCAGCAAGATAGCACTGCTAGTAACACTGTGCAAGAGAACTTCCTGGTATATTGTGCCCTAAATTCCAACTTCTGAATATCTCAAGTCCTACTCAGTGCCCTCTTTCATTTCTAAAATCTTCCCAGAATCTTTCCACCCCGTTCAAACTTTTCATCACAGCCACAAGGACTAGAAACTTGATCTGGTTTTTAAACTCTTGATTTTTTTTTTCTTTAAAAAGTCAAACTGTTGACCAAAGTTAGGCCACCGTCAGCAGCAGGGGTATAGCTATAACTGAGTGCATGGGTTTAAATAATCCAAAACCCTGAGCTCCTGAGGGCCCCCCAGTTCCAGTTCCACCCCTCCCTATTTTCTTCATTACTTCCCTCAGTCCAAGGGGCCAACTGGGGAGAGGGGTGAACACAGGCCCCCTCTCCCTAGCTACACCCCTGTTAAGGAGGTACAGTTTCCCCACTAACCGCAACACAGTAATAGAATAAACTGCATTTGTGGAACTTCTTTTTTCCTTGTTGCCCTATAAACAGATAGAAGCCCTTTTGGAATATATGCAAATATATGCAGGCCGAAATACATTCCTTCCTTCTTTTTCAATTAGTTTTAGACAGTCATTCCAATCCAATTTGCAAAGGGCATTGTGTGATTAGTGATTAGTGTGATTAGATACATAGAACACAACACCAGGATTTCCATCTTTTTTCCCTGGCAGGGCTCCCATGCTTTTAATTCATCTGTGAAGATGGATAATTAACAGGTGAAGCTTTTGTCAGCATCACCTGTTATATAATTGTTAAATGCACAGGATATTCGCCACGGGGGTGGGCACTAGTAATCCTACATACCTCCCATATCACATAACTGAGAAGTGTTAACATGTTATTGGCATCAAACTGTTTGTTATTAACATTGTAGAAAGTTGCCTTATACCTAGTCAAACCCTTGGTCCATCTAGCCTAGTATTGTCTACTCTATGCTGACTGGCAGCAGCTCTCCAATGTTTCAGGCAATAGTCTTTCCAAGCCCTGCCTGGAAATGCCAGGGATTGAATCGGGGGTATTCTGCATGCAAGGCAAATGCTCTACCACTGACTACAGCTCCTCCATCCCCTCACAGCAGATATTATTGCAGGGCTGCTCAGCTTTGGTCCTCCTGCAGATGTTGGCCTACAACTCCCACAATCCCTGTTATTGGCCACTATGGCTGGGGATTATGGGAATTATAATCCAAACAGCTGGTGGGCCTAAACTGAGCAGGCCTGCCCTATTGTATACAAAGCAAAGCAGACACCAAAGAGGTGATTCCCTCAAGAACGTTGCCTGGTGTTTAAAAATTGAATTTATTCTGGTTTGAATTGATGGCATCATGAAAATAACATCCCTTTTAGGGCACCTTTACACAAATATCAGATGTTGCCCCTTGACATGGTAACACCAGTCACGTAGTTCCAAAAAGGCTCCTCTGAGAACATTATCAATATTTTTCACTGTAATATTTCTGAGACATGTTGGGGAAGATATTACTCCAGCACAAGTTGAATATAGGATGTATAAATACATTTTTTTATCTGTCTGAGGTGACATTGTACAATTAACCTGCTCTTAACTGTGAGATTTATTATTCTTAGAGACAGCGAACATGTTACAGCTCCAAGATGCCATTTTAATTCATTGCATAGCTATTACTATATGGCAAGCCACTCTGGCAATTTTCTCCATGCTGTCACATATATTTAAACAATAGGATTGTAGCAACAGAGCCACTACTTAGAATGACTTAAAATGGCCATATGGTGTCCATCATACAGTGGCACTCTTACCCCGGGACTTCACAGCCAAAGTCCAGGGCCTCCAAACCCAGGGGCAGAGCCTCCATTGGGTGAATGGGTTCAAAGAACCCAGGCCACCACTAATCAGGGGCCATGAGTGTGACCCCAGACACACACCATGCATCTGACATCATTATTTACATTTATATCCTGCTCTTCCTCCAAGGAGCCCAGAGCGATGTACTACATACTTAGATTTCTCCTCACAACAACCCTGTGAAGTAGGTTAGGTTGAGAGAGAAGTGACTGGCCCAGTCACCCAGAAAGTATCATGGCTGAATGGGGATTTGAACTCGGATCTCCCCGGTCCTAGTCCAGCACTCTAGCCACTACACCACGCTGGCTCTTTAAGGCAGAGAGAGTCGCTCTGGCCCATGCTGCCCAACGCAGCACGGGACGATCTCCCTTCCAAACGGGGCCATGTGTCCCCGTTTGGGAGGGAGACCACGTCCCCTGCGTCTGATGTCAGACGCAGTGGGGCGGGGCCAGAGGGCTGCAGCAGCAGCCTCACACAGGCCGCCACCAGCCTCCCTACACTGCTGTCCAAACCCCCTGGGGAGTCCCAATCCTCTTTAGTCTGTCATGAGTAGTGTGGTTGCCGCAGGCCTGCACTGTGCTGGGCAGCCGAGTGTAATTATGACCTGTTCCGGGTGCTTTAGAGACAGAGGGGGGAGTGGGCCAAGAAATATGTGAGATGGGAATATGTTAAAGGCCTTTGATGGAGCCCTCCAAAAGCCATTAGGTGTTGATGCTTAACTTGCAGTGGAGGGGGGCCTCCAGCTGGGGGTGGGTTCAAAAGGCCTTTGGGTCCAGGCTCCAGAATTACCTAGGTGCACCTCTGCCATCACATGCACATTAACTCTTGCTGCAATGTTTTATTGCAGTGCTTTGCAGCAGAAAGTCAGCAATACGAGTTAGCCTTTTGATTCCCACGCAGTTTCATTGCTTACTCTACCCTCCAATCAGTTGCCTACAGCATGGAGTAATCTGCCATCCCTTCTTCTCAGCTTTCCTCAAGCCCCTTATATATCCCCTACCTTATAGACTCACACTATCCAAATGAAATCTCACATATTAATTCACTCCTGTAAGATAGGAGCTGACCTTTTAAGCAGCACCCCTGATGAAGCAAGAATGGTCTTGAATCCCTTACCCAAAGAGGCCAAATTATGCAACTCTAAAGTTATATAAACTGTCAATTTGCCCGGGTTTACTTAATTTTCATGATGTGTTCTGCCTGAACTTTTTTTTTTGCTGCAAACTCAGAAATATGTTAGGAAGGGTCTGACTATCAAGGTGGCTCTCTTGTGAGTTGGTGGCCTCAGAAAGCAATTGCAGCACAAAGCAGTGAGTGCAGGCACTTCACCCAACCTCTCCCCACTTCACCACAGCCATTACCCATCCTGCCCTGCTGCCACTGGCCCCAGCTCCCATCCCACCTCACTGGGCCAGACATCACCCTCTTCCCTTCACTGCTGGATCAGATGCACCACTGCTGCTTGCATGCTGCCGTGTAACAGTTAGTGTGCATTCCGTGTCAGCACCAGCAGACTCATGCGCTGGCCTCTCTTCTTCGTTGCTGTGCTAGCACCAGCATCCTCTCTCTCTCTCTATTGCAGTCTCTCCCCTCCAAGCACCAGACTTGTGCAAACTTGGTGCTTGGAGGGGTGAGGGGAAAAATAGTGAGAAAGAGAGCGCTCTGGTGCTAAGTGAAGAAGAGGAGCCAACTTGGGAACCTGCCAGTGGCAGATGCACACTAACCAGTGCCTTGCAGCATGCAAAGCAGCAGCACACTCCATCCAATGTGGGGGTGGGGGCTGCATCTAGAAGCAGGAGGTTGACTTGCAAGGAGCATAGGGCAGGCCAGCGAGAGAATGGTGTAGCATCAGCACCAGCCCAGGGTGGCTCATTGCTATTAACTTCAAGTGGTGAATGGCAACAAGCTGATAATGGGGACTATAGAGGGGGAACCAACACAAGGAGTGTCAAACCTGTAGAAGGACAAAGGGCCACTTTGGAAGCAATGTGGAAAGAGCTGCAGAGCTTCCTTCCATCACCCAGACCTCCATATTCCATCAGGAGCTTCCACAAGTACTATTCATACACTTGGGATCTTATTTCAGCAATTGTGAGGATTAGAAATTCTCTTTGGGTTTTTCTTGGAAAAGGAAGTTAAAAGATTTCAAAGAATATTTTCTTCAAAAGTCATCATATTCCATGAACATTAAGCCATATTATAATCGTTGCAAACCTTATAATTTAGGGTTAAAAAAATAATTATCTTGAGGCTCATTCGTTTTTTTTAACTTTCATTTGCCTTGCCTTCATGATTTTAACATATGTTCATGTTACTGATATTCTCTTGAATAAAAAAACAGAAATGTAAACAAAGACAGAGCAAAGTAACTCACTTTTTAGTATTATTCTGTCCCCCCCACAGCTATTCCTGCCTCCTAAAGTAGAACATTGCAGAGGGGAAACTGAGCAGATACTGTATCTTGGGTTGTGTGGTTCCTAGAATCCCTCCTACATTGTTCTTTTGTCAAGGTGCATGTTTGTGAAATCAGCATGGACATCCTAGCAAAAGCTCACATGCTCATAGGCAAAACGAACGGGTTGTAGTCAAGGAAAATTAATCATGACAAGATCACATGGAAATCAGTGAGAAGTTAGGGACTTCATCGTTACTAACTTTCTTTGGATACAACCCAATAAGTTGTATCCAGATTCGGGAATTAAATTATTTGGAAATTCCACAGAAAAATAGCAGCTAAACCCAGTATAGTTCATGTAGAGAAGATATCCTCAGCAATACACTGTTTTTCTTTAATGAGAATGCACTAGTTATATACTGATTAGTAGTACATTTTGCCAACCATATTATCAATGCTATCAAAACACAGCCACTACTATGAAGTGCACCTCATTAAGAACAGCATCAAATAAATGCAAATAAAACAAAATATAATAAGTAACTCACTCAAGAGTATTTTGTTGGAAAAGAATATTAATGCATTTTATTCTGCACATCAGCTTTTTTGTTTTCTTTTAAAAACAAATACAATGGAGAACAAGAATGCCAGCTAAGGGGCTACACAGGACATCACACCTTTTTCTTCTTTCCAACTTATTGGTGACTAACACAATACAAAGGCCACTTAAAGAAGAATGAGAATGGTTCTGAGTAGAAAAATGAAATGGGGCAGCAGATCATATAAATACACTTAAAAGAAACTGATTTCTTGACAATATAGCTATCTAATGAGACATGACTATTCTGAATTATGAATATTATGAGACACAGGACAAAAATCTCAAGTATATCGTCGTTTCTCAAAACTTCAGGCAACTTAGGGTAACTGACATTCAGCCTGGGCAAATACATCAATTTTGGAAAGACAAACTTCTCCTTACACAGCTAGCCATCAGCAGGCTACAGGAGTGAGTACCACTTGTGAACATCTACCTCAACTGGTTTTTACAAATCCTTTTGCAACAAATGTTTAATGCACACATGTGCAGCTGTATGATTACTTAATTCTCAGCAACATTATGCATTCGTTTTGCAACAGCAGTAATTAAGGCAGCTCCCTTTCCACTCCCATCTTCGGACAGCATGAACGTTACATCGCAATGAGGTGCCAGCTCTTTTACCGTTTCTTGTAAGATCCTAGAAAAACTAACCAGGAAAAAAACCAGTTACAAAGCATGTCATGTTTTATATCAGGGTTACATAACTCTGGCTCTCCAACTGTTGTTGATCTACAACTCCCATCATTCCCAGCCACAGAGGCCAATAGTCAGGGATAATGGGAGTTATAGCCCAACAGTAGCAGGAAGACTGAAGTTGAGCAACCCTGTTTTACATACTGTTCCCTATTTGCTATCTAGCAAAATGTCTGTCATAATGATGGGTGAGATGTATATGGAAGGAGGGATTTGAAGTTGCAAGGACTGGGTTGGAGGATACAGTACATCTTCAGACACTTTGCACACAAAGACACATTTCACTGCTTGCAGGATGAGAACTAGGTCATCCAGTTTTAGGAGCAGAAGGCAGCCTTTGCCTTCAAGTGCAGCATTCTATTTTTTCCCATAGGAGTGAATGAAAAGCAAAAGGATGCTTGTAGGACCCTTGGTGCAGAAGCTAAACCTGCTCTCTGCCACTTAGAATAAAGTCTGTTCTGGCTCTGTTTATTAGCCACACTAAAGTATTAATACATTATATTATTGTCATATTGTTGGTAGCATATTATATCACTAGTAGGCGAGGCCCATAGTTAACACTGAGCAAAGTCATTTTGCATAGATTACACTTATAGGAAAGTTCAAGAACTTAAATATACATAATAGAATATTTTATTAATGTGCTTGCAAAAGGGAAGTAAAGAAACAGTTTGAAATTTGTAGGATTTCAACTTCATTATAGTAAATTTGAACCATAGTAAGCGAAAGGCCTTCTGCTTCTCTTGGACATGTCATCACTTTGGAATTACCGATCTGATTGAGTATTAAAAATCTGTTAAGAACCATAATAGCTAAAATATGATGGTTATATTCAGAATTTCTACTAAAAAATAGAAGAAGAAAAATATTTAAACCTTTCCCTGAGCATATTCCAGTATAAAAGGCAGTGCACTCAGCTAATTTAAGTGGCAGGATTGTTCATGCAAAATTTGGTATCTCTGTACGTAATCGAGAAGTATGATATCAGAATTTCTTTTTTAAAACTACTAAGAAAAATCCATGGAGCATTTTTTGGTGTAAAAAGTAGTACAATCAGCTAATTCAAGTGACATACACAGGATTGTGTATTCAAAATTTGATATCTGTAGGTCATCAAGAAGCATGACTATTTTGCACAAACAAATTATTCAAAATTATAATAGATTTGGTCAGTAATATATTATATTATTCATCATATTATATTATTGGTCAGACTAGAGTATGGAATGTGGGAATGTGGCTTCACATTGGCGCATATGTAGGCTCATACCTTAAACTAACACCTTTCCTCCCCCCCACAGAACTTGGTTGTGATCTGCATCAGGTTTTGGTTTCATTTGGAGGAGAGATTGCTGGTGTCTTCAGTGTTATATGTATGCTTTATTTACAAATATACAAAAGTTGAGCATCATATGGGGGCAACCAACCTGTGCTATCAGGAACTGCCCCCTCACATCAAATGCCCACTCTTGCAGCCCAAGACACCTTCAGCCAACTCTCAGCCACATCTCTCTGTTTCAGTTTGTTTCTTCTGCAAACTGCTTGCCTGCTCTAAGCTGCTTTTGTTCCTTCACACAAACCTCATAAAAGCCACTTTCCTTAATTTGGGAGTTTCCTCCAGTTCTGGTGGCTTTTCCATTCCCAAAAGATCTCGGATTACCATTGAGAAACATCAATTGGTCATTAAAGAATATTAACTAGGCATCCTGGCTAGCCAATCTGCCTAGCAAAATAACTGGCTGGCCAGCCGCCATTACAATACAACATATCAGGTTCTGAACATATACCGTATTTCAGAGAAAACGGCCAGCATTCAAACTACTGTTGCATGCACTGAAAAACAATCTGTGTGCGCAATGAGAGAGGGCTATTTTTGCTGATCTCTTCTCTCTATAGCCTACTGTGCTTCCTGGAAAAAATATTTTTAGTTAACACAGTGGGCTACTGTACTGAGGAAAGGGGAGACTGGTAAATAACTTTCCCTTTGAGTGCACTCCTCCCCCACTGAGTGCACTGGACGTTTTTGGTTTGTGCAACATTAGTCTGGAAGTGGGTCAATATATCTTGTTTTATTGCTGTAAGGTTGATCTTAGAGATTTAGGGCTGTGAAATGCTTTGGAAATTCTTGGGTGTAACATGGGATTGATTGAATAAATAAGTAAATACAGTTGAAAGCAGAACTTTTTTCAGCTCTTTATCCTGCATCCAAATTAGAATAATAGATGAACTGTTGTCATTTATGAGAACATCTTGGTTTCTTTTTACCATATTCCTATCAGCTAAGCAGAATATCTAATAAATACTCCATTTACCTTCTGGAAAATGTAGTCATTATTAGAAGCAGGGGGAGCGATACCAAGTACTCACTGTGGATGTAGTTTGTATAAGGTGCCATCCACTCCGACCGTGGTTTTGAGGTGCTCGAGATGCCTGTTGTCACGTATCTTCTCGACTACAGCAGCCAGTCCGGCACCACAGAGTTGGGCTGCTCTCTTAGAAACACAGCCACACACCTGCTTCACAACAATACTGTCATCACAAGTGCTGTCCAACCCAAGCTGTTGCAGGATCCTTCTCACCTGGAGCAGGGCAAGCCGGTCACTGTACCCCACCAAAACATAGACAGACTACTGTTAGGAAGTTGCTTTTTGCAGGAGGAGCTAAAGGTAGCCCTAAGAGTATGAGGTTGCTGCTTGCCCAGCACAAGAACAGCACATTGGGCAGTGGTGAACACTGCCTGTATAAGACAACTACACCATCCAGTTGCATTGCTGCTGGTACAATATTTTGAGTCAGAAGATGGGGGGCGTGCACGCACACACACACACACCAGTACCAGGTAGAACTGTTTGCCTTTTCCATGACTGACAGAAGTAGAATGAATTGTTAAAAACAAGCACATAAATATAGAAATGCCTCAGTTGTACAGACTTCCAATTTCCTTGATTTTTTAGTTCACAGATCAGCTTCTAGAAAAGTGGTCCTTAGTTCTCCTCTCAGAAAACCTCATTTTATTTATTACATTTATATCCCACTCTTCCTCCGAGGAGCCCAGAGCGGTTACATGGTTGTACATGGTTATCTTTATCCTCACAACAATCCTGTGAGGCTGAAAGATACATGATTGGCCCAGAGTCACCCAGTGAGTTTCATGGTTGAATGGGGATTCAAACCCGGCTCTTCCCGGTCCTAGTCCAACACTCTAACCACTACACTATGCTGGCTCCTACACTACACTAAACAATGGCACTATTGCCCTTGACCTCTTCAGGGTGTTACCAAGTTTTGGCGGGCTCTGAAGCTAAGCCCTCCACTGGGCCCCTCCAATGGCATCCAGCCTCCCCATTGGTGCCCAACCCGCTGCCTTCTCTAAAATGATGGTAAGTAAATGATGGTCTGCAGCCAAGGGGAGCAGCAGCAGCTCCTATTTCAGTGCAGCCACAGGTGGCAGCACCATTTTAGAATTCTCCCAGATGCCGCAGACCCCTAACATACATCAGCAGGGTGGGTCCTCTAGGAATTCTAAAATGGTGCTGCTGCTGCTTGAGTTGCAGGTGGTAATGCTGAAAGGGAGCTGTTGCTTCGGCCCTCCACTCCCTGCTAAGCTTGCCGGGACCCAAGAGGGGTGCTTATCAGGTTGCAGAAGATGTTCCTCTTTTAGTGCTGCTATTTGCAGCTGGGCCAATGGTGCAACAGAGTAACTTGCCCAATCAAGTGAGTCGCTCTGTCATAGTTTCCCACCCTCCCCATCTGCAAAGTGGCTTCCTCCAACATTATGGATGGAAGAAGGCAAGAGTCACTCTCTCAGCCAAACGTCGTGCCACCACTGTGAAAGTGTGGGCACTGGGCAAGTGGGTCTTAGGCCCTCCAGTGGGCCTGTGGCCCTGGACAGTGCCTGAGTTGCCCAGCTCCTGATATTAAGCCTGCATCTCTTTACTGCTTGCCCAGCACAAGTACAGCACATTGGGCAATGGTGAACCCTGCCTGTATAAGACAACTGCACCATCCAGTTGCATTGCTGCCGGTTCAATATTTTGGGCCAATCTACAAAGCTGGCCCAGCACTGCATTTTGTGAGGCATTGGCATAGCATTCACACCCCTTCCTGATAGCAATTGTACAAGAGACATTTTCACATTTGATATTTTACTACTGGAACGACTACTGGATGTGCTCCAGTTCCACTTATCCAGTATCAATTTGCTGTTAAGATTACAGCTAGACAACCCTGTAGTAGTTTACTGCTTTCCCCTTGGACTGCTTGAAAGTGACAGTGCAGATGGTTTGGGAAAAGAATATTATTTCTACTCTCCTGCTGCCCTGGGCAGAAATCATTGGATAAGACTGTCCTTTTCAAAAGTAGCTGCCTCCATACTCAGTATACCAAATGCTGCAGGGTGCCCTGGTGTTGGAGAAGGAAATCAGGAAGGCATCAAAGAGAGACAGAGATGTAATAATGGGTAACTTCAATTACCCTCACATTGACTGGGTAAATTCACATTCAGGTAATGACAGAGAGGCCAGATTTCTAGATATGTTAAATGACTGTGCCTTAGAACAGCTGGTCATGGAACCGACCAGAAAGGTCAGTTGGGCAATATTGAGTGGTGCTCAGGACCTGGTGCAAGATGTCAGTGTCGTGGCACTATTAGGGAACAGTGACCATAGTGCAATCAAATTAAGCATATATGCAAGTAGAAAGTTGCCGAGGAAGTCTAACATGGACACCCTGGACCACAGAAGAGAATGAAGTGCTTCATAAAAAGAAAGCTGAAAGGGAAAATCAGGAGGGTCAATGCATTCCAGAATGCATGGAGTTTATTAAAACCACAATAATAGAAGCCCATTCAGAATGTATATCAAAAGGAAGGAAAGTATCAGCAAGTCCAGGAGGATGCCAGCATGGCTAATAAGTAGTCAAAGAACCAATAGAAGGAAAGAAGTCTTACTTCAGAAAATGGACATCCTGTCCAAAAGAAGAGAACAGAAAGGAACACAGACACTCGCAAAAGAAATGACAAGATACAATAAGGGATGCAAAAAGAAGATTTGATGAATATAGCTAAAAGTGTCAAAGAGATTAATACAATTTCTTCAAATACATCAGAAGCAGGAAACCTGTCAGGGAGGCTGTTAGATAATTAGATGATGAGGGAGTAAAAGGGATTATTAAAAAGGGATATGGAAACTGCAGAGAAGTTGAATGAGTTCAATGCATCTGTCTTCATGACAGAGGATACTGAGTATATACATGCGCCTGATCTGAGCTTCTTAAGGATGGAGGCTGAAGAACCAAGTCAACTTGAGGCGACAAGAGATGATGTTCCAAACTGTCTTGAAAAATTAAAAATTAACAAATCACCAGAGCCAGATGACATCCACCCGGGAATTCTTAAAGAACTCAGATGTGAAATTGCTGATCTTCTTGCAAAAACATGTAATGTATCCCTACAGTCAGGCTCAGTACCAGAGGCCTGGAAAGCAGCCAATGTAACACCAGTTTTCAAGAAGGGATTGCGGAGGGTGGTTTGTCCTGGAAATTACAGGCTGGTTACCTTAATGTCTGTTATTGACAAATTGATGGGAAGTATACTTAATAGCGGGAAAATATTAAAACATATAGATGAAAGGGTCTTGCTGAAGGAGAACCAGCATGGCTTTTACAAGAGCAAGTCTTGCCTCACTAAGCTTTTGGAGTTCTTTGAAAGTGTCAACAGGCATGTGGATAAAGGTGATTCGGTTGACATAGTATTAACAATGTAAAAACATTAAAAAGCTTTTGACAAAGTTCCAAAAAGCTTTTGACAAAGACTTCTTGAGCAATCAAAGGCTCTTGAGCAAACCTAGCAGTCATGGGATAAGAGGACAGGTTCATGTGTGGATTGGTAACTGGTTGAAGGACAGGAAACAGAAGGTAGGAATAAATGGACAGTTATCACAGTGGAGGGAAGTAAGAAGCTTAGTCCCCACAAAGGATCTGTACTGAGACCAGTGCTCTTTAACTTATTCATAAATGATCTAGAAGTTGGGTAAGTAGAGAGGTAGCCAAATTTTCAGGTGACACTAAACTATTTAGGGTAGTGAAACAGATTGTGAGGAGCTCCAAAAGGATCTCTCCAAACTGGGTAAGTAGGTGACAAAAAAATGGCAAATCTAGTTCAATGTAAGCAAGTGTAAAGTGGCGGGGGGGAACCCAACTTCACATTATATACTCATGGGGTCTAAGTTGTCAATGACTGTCCAGGAGAGAGATCTTGGGGTCATGGCGGATAGCTCATTGGAAGTGTCAACTCAGTGCAAGGCAGCTGTGAAAAGGCAAATTGCATGCTAGGAATAATCAGGAAGGGGATTGAAAATAAAAATGCTAATATCATAATGCCCTTATACAAACCTATGGTGCGGCCACATTTAGGATACTGCTGCAACTGCATGCAGTTATGGTCACCGTATCTTAAGGAGGACATTGTAGAACTGGAAAAGGTGCAGAAAGGGGCAACCAAGATTATCAAGGGCCTGGAGCACCCTTCTTATGAGGCAAGACTATGAAATCTGGGGCTTCTTAGTTTGGAAAGTAAGCAACTACAGGGAGACACGATAGAGGTGTATAAAATTATGCATGGAGTAGAGAGAGTGGACACAGAGAAAAATTTATCCCTCTCTCATAATACTAGAACCAGAGATCATCCTATGAAACTGATTGCCAGGAAATTTAGAGCCAAGAAAAGGAAGTTTTTATTTTTACACAGTGCATAATTAATCTATGGAATTCTTTGCCATGGGATGTGGTGATGGCCACCAGGCTGGATGGCTTTAAAAGGGATTTCAACAGATTCATGGAGAACAGGTCTATCAATGGCTACTAGTCTGATGGCTGTGGGCCATCTCCAGCCTCAGAGGCATGATGCCTCTCAATACCAGCTGCAGGGGAGCAACAGCAGGAGAGAGGGCATGCACATACCTCTTGCCTGTGGGTTTCCCAGAGGCATCTGGTGGGCCACGGTGTGAAACAGGATGCTAGACTAGATGGGCTTTGTGCCTGATCCAGCAGGGCTGTTCTTATGTTCTAAGTATTTTTTCACACAGTGCATAATTAATCTATGGAATCCTCTGCCAGAGGATGTGGTGATGGCCACCAACTTTAAAAGGAGCTTAGACAAATTAATGAAGAACAGGTCTATCAATGGTTACTAGTCTTGATGGCTGTAGGCTAGGTGTGGGCATGGAACTGACTGGTCCAATTTGGTTCGAGTCTGGACCCAGACCGGACCGGGCCATTTTGGTCTGGCACCCCCTTGAACACCCCCCCCCCCGTTTGGTTCGGTCGGGGGGGGGGGTTTCACAAACTTTTTTTTTTAACTTACCCCCTCCAAGAGAGTTGTTGGAGGCAGCGGCACCGGGGGGGATCTGTGGATGTTCCCCCTCCCCCCTCCGGCGCAGTGGCCATTTTGAAGGCCACTGCACCTCACAATTGGCAAAAAAAACCCCAAACGGTCAGGGGGTGTTCAGTCCGAGGTCAGACCGAACAGGGGATAGTTCAGTTTGACCCAGGGGCGTAGCTAGCCCGCCGGTGGCCCGTGTGCGGCTGCGGCGGGCGCCCCGATAGCCACGCCCCCGCGTCTGATGTCAGACACGGGGGGCGTGGTCTGGGCTCCGTTCGGGAGAAGCAGCTTAACTGCTGAAGGGGCCATGCGGCCCCTTCAGCTGTTAAACAAAGGCTGGTGTGGTGTTCGCAGCACAGCCCAGGAGCGGCTCTTCCCTGCAGGGAAGAGCCACTTCTGGGCTGCATTGTGAACACAGCACCAGTCTTAGCTCTCGAAGGGACCGCGCAGCCCCCGCTCGGGAGCTAAACTACCGCACCCGCATCTGACGTCAGACACAGGGGGCGTGTCAGGGCAGCGAATGGCGGCTCCTGATTGGGCACGGCTCGGGTTCTTTGAACCTGTTCGCCCAATTATAGCTATGCCCCTGGTTTGACCCTGAATGGTTGAACCAAACCCGTTCGACGTCGAACACGTTTGACATCGAACCTGTTTGCACATCCCTACTGTGGGCTGCCTCCAGGCTCAGAGGCAGGATGCCTCTGATTACCAGTTGCAAGGGAGTAACAGCAGGAGAGAGGGCATGCCACCATCTCTTGCCTGTGAGCTTCCCAGAGGCATCTTTTAGGCCACTGTGTGAAACAGGATACTGTACTAGATAGGCCTTGTGCCTGATCCAGCAGGGCTGTTTCTTATATTCTTATACTCTCTTATTCAGGAAAAGGGCATAAAGGCTACTTTTCTTCTCTTTTGGGGGACAAAGCAAAAAGGAAAACCAATAGTTGTTACACCCCAATGAAGCAGCAGTGCAAAAAGTACAGTGTAACAGTGTTTTACTGCTGGAAACTGTTTGAGATTAAACTACTGCTGTTTAGCAGTAAGGAAGTGTTGGGGTCAAATGCAGATATTCCTGAGTGAGAAGTTAATCATCTCTGGTCCAATAATTCTACTTTCTTATTCTTACTATTTCCTTATGGGATGCAAAGGGATTTCCTTATGGGATGCAAAGGGATTTTACAGTCTCTCACACATTCAGCCTTTCTACAGCTTTGAGAAACGCACAAGATATACACAGAAGTGGCAGTCAATGGGAATACACATGTTATTAGCACAACAAATGGTCTTACCTTTCAATCTGAGACAGGAATTTGGTTTCAAATATTCCTCTGGTCCTTAGGGATTCTGAAATCTGACCTCTGAAGAGAAGTCCTTGCTTGGTCAAGTCTATCAAGATCTGCCTCACTATTTCACCCAAATACATTCCACTGGTCATTTTTTCATACCTTTTATACAAAAGGGAAATGTGGGTTTGTGCTGCATTGAGCATATTGTCAATCATGCAATACCCATGCTGTTAAATGGGCCCAGGACACTAGATAAAATTGAGTAGTTACACCCCACCTCTCTTTTAAGAAAAGAAAAGAAAGCTTGCAATGAATAGTTAATCCAAAAACAACAAAACTACAAAAAACAACAAATCACAGTCAAGGTAACAATACATTCAGATATATCAAGGGCATGGGTCCACATGGTGTTTCTGAACATTTGAATTCAGGGTAGAACTATACACAACAGCAGAAAACCTGTTTCTGAAAACATCTGCAAAGAAGGGTGGCAGGATGAGTTCAAGCGGAAAAGTGGCATCCCACTCTCAACTAGCTCTAAAATAGGATGTATACCCATATCTGGGGGGAAACAACACAGAGAAGGAGCTGCAGAGAAAAAGTGGCAAATGAGGAAAAGGTTGAGCATCCTTCTTCACACTAACCACATTTCCACTTGAAATCCCCTCCACTTTACAGGTGTTTGGTGGCAAAGTCAATTTTGAAGATACAGCTCTGGTGCCATCATGAATAGTTCTGCCCTTAGAGCCATCTGGAAGGAAACACCTCAAGTGGTGGATCCATTGTCTGAGGGAAGCGGCATGAAGATACGCACCCATGTAGCTCTGTGCCAATACAACTTATGTAGAACAGCCCTCTAGTTTTCTACGTTTCCGATTACTTCATTCTTTGGTTGCACCTCCAGAATAAATTAGCTAAATTAAGAATATACTCTTTTTTCCTCCTAATTTATCAAAGTTCAGGCAAGCTTAATTGGTCCAAAAACATTGCAATAACCAACACACCCACTTTACCTTTGTTTCCCAGGATTTAATGACCCTTCATCCACTTCTTTATCATATTTTGTCCTGAGATCATCTATGCAACCATTGTCACCAAATCCTCCCCATTCTGTATTGATACACATTCTGCCTTCACCTCCATCTACAATTTCAATATTCTTCATATCTTCCATGTAACACACATTACTGCCTGTCCCTGAAAGAAAACAAGAGGCTTGTGTGTTTCTTTGCTTAAAGTGGCAAAGTAGTTGTGAGGGAAAGCATGAAGCTGATACATGAGAAAACTTTCCCTTAAAAACATCAGAGTAATAAGGAGCGAAATTTAAGGGCTAAAGACCAGACGCAGAATGTATTAGCATGCCTCTAAGCAGTTTGTGCTGCTATGCAATGTTGTGAAACCCACGGCTAGCAAAGAGTGGAAGGACAGCAATAGCATCAGCAGCAACCTTCTTTGGGATATCTATGATTGTGTAAGGGGATTGTGCTGTTCCACAAAGACCTAGTGAACCCTCTTCTGCTAGAATTGTGAAACATCTTCTGCTAGATCAAGAACTAGTCTGGAACAGAGGTTCCTTTCTTTGCACAATGCCATTATGAAATGTCCTTATGTTACTGCAAGGATGTTATGCCAGCACTGTTCTAGTCTGGATCCTGCTCCTTGACCACAATCTCCAAAATGGCAAAAATGATGCAAGGCTGTTCAAGCATCAGTTATGAAAAGTGACTGTTCCCTGAATATAAGTTAAATTTCCTATAGGATCCCCATGCACTCATAGACTTCTTAATTTCAGGCCATGAGATTAGGGCCAAACTAGACATGGACTGCAGAGATACATTGATGCACCTCAGTTCTCATTAAAGTTTTGCAAAGAGCAGCAGTGGAGGCCCAGATCTAGAGCAAGACCATGGCATGAGGGGAGGAGGTTAACCCTTTTACATCAGGAAAGTGTGGGAAGAAATCTCCCCAAGCAACTATTAGCCCCATATTTACACATATTTAAAAACATATTTACACACATATGTACACTCTTAGAGCTTACACGTTACAGTTTGGAGCACAGTACACATCTCATACCACTAGGTGGCATCAGTGGGCTTCCTTTCTCTGCTTATAGCACTCAAATCAATACTTTCCATAATATCATTAGCTGCTACTACCACTAGCTCCTGTGATTTCTATCAAGGCCCACAAGTTTCCTCCATCAGGCACAACCAATCTGTATTGGGACGGGGGCGGGGGGCACACTATATTCTCCAGATGCTGAGGGTTTGAACTACTACTACTACTACTACTACTACTACCACCATCATCATCATTCAACCTCCTCATGGTTGGCTAAGCTCCAAAAGAAAGTTGGCCAACACCTAGTAATAAGGGTTTTACAGAAATGAAGCACATGCACTTGATTGGTACAAGATCATCATTGATGGAGAACATGACCAGAGTCAGATTGGCCTTTTCAGAATGCTCATGAAAGAGCAATAGAAAACAGGCCTATAAACTAAACACAAACACATATCTCTACAAGTTAAACTGTGAGCACAGCCGAGACAGCAGGGGAGCAGTTAAGGACCCGCGTGCCTCATTCTTAAAGCTACCACTCCCCCGCCATGGCCTGAAACCATTAGTGCACATCCCTACCAGCAACACACACAACTCATCTCCAGAACTCTTACTATAGCCACAAACAGTGGCTGACTAGTAAGCCAAGCCAACATTTGTGGACCCCTGCTCATTCTTCTCCATCACAGTGCTAATCTTCACTGATGGCCTATCAAGTTGACCCACATTCTGTTTTCACAGAATTTTAGCATATAGTCTTATTGTTAGTTACGGTCATAATTCTGTCATCTACTGGAACATCCATACACAGTTTTTAGTTATACTGTATTCTATTTACCTGCAATAAGGCCAATTTCACAATTAGGGTCTTCATAACCACAAGTCATCATTGTCCCAACAGTGTCATTAACCACTGCTACAATATCCAAATCAAATTCCTGCAACAGAAAACTCATTATGGATGTGTCAGGAGTAGGAAAGACACCACAGTGTGTTAGATGGAAAAGAGATGGACAATTTGTTCTGCACCAAGGACTGATTGATTGATTGATTAAGTGCCATCAAGTCGGTGTTGACTCTTAGCGGCCATATAGTCCACCAAGGACTAGTTACACCAAAAATGCATCATGAGGATATGCTCATTCACATACTTATTCATATATAGTTTAAATCACTGACGTAACATTTTCAATATTCTACAGTCTTGTTATTCTGAAACAGGAAACCTTTATTGTGCACAAGTGTGAGTCAGCTCTCAAAATGTTGTTTTAGAAGTAATGAACACAATTACAAAACAAAGAAACTGTGTTCCTTTTAACTTAATTATTCTTCACATTGCTATTATTGTTCGTACTATAATGCCATCAATAGGCATGGACTTTTATAGAGTAATGACAAGTCTCAAGCCTGGGGCTATCTAACATTTGACACAGTAGAGGCAAAAAAAGGAAGAGGGGAACATCTCAACAACATTTCCCCTACAGCCATGTGGTCTAAAAAGTATGATGTTGAATGTATGATGGAATTCTCATTGTCTTGCAACATGCCCAGATCCTTGTCTGAGAAGAACATAGTGAGGATTATGTCATTCATTGATCCTCAACGGGGAAAGAATATGCATTCAGATTAGTTATAGATACTTGGTTTCAGTAGGGAATAAGGAATAAGAAGTTGTGCCAGATACTTCACTAGGAAGGGGAGTTTTTGAGGAGGGATTTAAAGGAAGAGGGGCAGCATCCCGCACATGTTCCACCAGGCATAAGGGGCAACATGGGAGAAAGAGCAATATCATTTGGGGGAGCAAAAGACTTTTGGGAACCAGTATTCAACCCTTCCTCAAAAGGAGCTCCGGGCAGTATACACGAGGTTATCCATTTTATTCTCACAACCATCCATGAGAGGGGTGAGACTACAACAGGGCTACACAACTTCCTTCCAGCTGTTATTGGGCTACAACTCCCATCATCCCCAGCTGCAGTAGCCCATAGTTAGAGGTTATAGGAGTAGTAGTCTAACCAAGATGGCCAAAGTTGTGCAGCTCTGGGTGACAATCAGAGGCACTCTTACCCTTATTGGGGCCAAAGTCCAGGGCCTCAACACCCCCTAGGGGCCCCCAAATCATCTTTAGTCTGCCCTGGTACACCACTCAGGTGTACCCAGAGTTTGTACCCTCAAGAACCTATGTGTTAAAAAATTATTTAACGTGGGGGGGGGTAGTGGGGGAGAGGTAGCCGGGGGGGAGGGGGCTCCAAAGGCCTTTAGGCCCAGGCTCCAAGATTACCTAGGTGCACCTCTGGTGATGATATATTATTGTCAAGTACATCATTCTGGAACTCCAGAACAGCTCGTGCTTTCCTGCATACCATTCCCTGGTTTCTAATCCTTTAAGCCATGTTTTCAAACACATTCTCAGCATTTCCCCTACAGCCATGTGGTCTAAAAAAGTATGATTTTAAATGGAATTCTCATTTTCTTGCTACATGCCCAGATCCTTGTCTGAGAAGACCATAGTGAAGATTATGTCATTCATTCAAACAACATGGAATAGAATCAGAACACATTCAAATTAAAAATGAAACATGGATTACATGGAGCTACATTTGGATAACTGAGGTTCAGGTAAGGCATGTGCTACTACTTACATTCCTTCGTTTAATAGCTTCTCTTAACATATCCACAACATCCTCTCCTTCACAGTCTGTTGCCTTGAAACCTTTTGTCCATCCAACAAGAGCTCCCTAGTGTGGGCAATAATAAAAATGACAACTGAAAGTTGTTTACCAATTACCATTAAAATAGGTGGATCACACCTTCAATATACTTGCTTGCTTCAATATACTACAAGCAATTAACTGAACTTAATGAGATTCAGTTAATCATGACTAATATTGTCTCATTTATTTAAACAGCACTTAGTCATGACTAGACCAGTTTGGATCCTGCTCTACATATTAAGGAGAAAGTTTAAATACCTAGATGCTACTTCCTGCCAGAGGGTGAGCAGGACAACCACAGTATTGCCTTCCATCTGGCAGATCTGCCATCTTGGTTCAAGAATGCAGCCACTCAAAGTAGAGAGAACACTCCTTTGTAACACATCTCATAGATAAAAACCAAATTCAAAGCACATGGGAGTCCTCTAGGACCCTAACACAGATATATATATATTTTGCTGATCTGCCATGTTTCAAGATGGCGGCCACTCAAAGTATAGACAACACTCTTTTGTAATCCATCTGCCGATAGTCCTATACAAACCAAATTCACAACACATGGGGGGAGTCACCATGTTGAAAGAAGCAGAAATTAGGCTCCAGTAGTTCCGCTTACAACTACCTGTTATTTAATGCAATATTGATTTCATAGTCAATGATAAAGCCTACAATAAAACTCTGGGACTGGGCCCAATAGAGAAGGACAGGATAAAAATTAAGCAAGATCTGTAAAGATTAAGCCAATTTACAAGAGGAAACAAAACAACATGCTAAGCCAGATTCCATGCATTCCTCTTACCTTATCAATACTTGCTTGCCTGCAGGGGAAAGAAAATGTAAAACCAAGAGGGAGCCGTGCACCCTTAATGCCCATGTACTCCAAAAAGTCTGCAATGCACTGGACTATGTGATCAAACAGCTGGAAGGAAGGAAGGGAGGGAGGGAGGGAGGCAATATTTTAAACCAGTATTTTCATACAATTTGGATCAACAAAAATAATGGAATAACTGGTTTGTTTGAATTTACCTCTTCTCCTGTTCCTTGCATAATTTCTAAAGGAATGGCAAATATTTTATTGTACATTCGGACTGATTTGCTTCTTCCACTTCTGATTTTTACAAGCAAAACCCTAAAATTTGTTCCACCGAGATCAAGGGCAAGGAATTTCCCCTTCTCTGCAACAGAAAGTCAATTCATATTTTACTAAAATCCTGCTTAACTATCAAACATAAAGGCTCTCTTTACCTGTGGCACTTTAAACACAGGAGTTCCTATAATCGCAAAAACCCTCTCTTTAATTACACATTCTATAGCTTTTATGCCAAATTTACTCCAGTATCCAACAAATTCTAATTTACACCACAAAGCATTAATACTTATAAACATACAGAATTTGTAACAGCACCACAAGTAAAAAGGGACAGCCTTTCACAGAAAAACACAAGGATAGTAAATTACTCACAACTATGAATTTGAAGGGCAAGTACCATTCAGCACAATTGCTGCTTAGCACTTCTGAACATCAGATATTAAGTTCCAAAATGTGATTCTAAGGACTTGTCCTGAAATACCTATACTGTATTGTGCATACATAGGAAACAATATAGGAGGCTGCCTTGTACCGAGTCAGAACCTTGGCTCATCTAGCTCACTGTTGTGTACGTTGACTGATTGGCCACAGCTCCCCAAGGCTTCAGACACGGATCTTTTCTGGCCCTGACTGGAGATGCCAAGGCAGGGATTGAAACTGGGACCTTCTGCCTGCAGAGCATGTGCTCCACCATTGAGCACCATCCCATCACTTCTGGTGGTGAATCCTTGCCACGTGTCAGGGAAGAGGGGAAGTTAGCCATGGGGCAAATTTCTACCCTCTTGTGTAGCCTTAACTATCACTCACTCTCAGGAAACTTGGTATCCGGGGGGAAACTTCATTAAAAAAATTGTTCCATGCTAACTTTTCAAAGACACGATGACTCTCATCACTTTAAAAACCAAAACACACATTCAGATGTAGCATACTGCATATACTGAGCAGAATTATGTGCTTTTATGGGCCCCTACCTGTTCCATCTGGAGTTCCACAAACAAACGTCGGCAGCATTTTCACAGTGGCTGTAGGCTGGGCTTCCTTCTTCAGGCCATACTCCAACTCTGCCCTCATTTTGGTTTTCACACCTATGAGGTTCTCTTCGGTTAATGTGAAATATGCCAAGGCCTCGTCTATCTGTTTGCGCTGAGATAGCAGTCTGTACGCAACTGCAGTTACCATCGCAGCCCCCTTCCCGCTGCCACTCTCAGAGAGCAGAAATCGAACATCGCAGTTTGGGACTAGCTTCCTAACAACTTTATGGAGACGCTTAGCATACCTAAACAAAACAGCACTTTAAGTCCTTCCAAATACTATTTAGAATAAATTTTAAATATATAACATTAAATATAATTGCAATCTCTGACCATTTTTAAAAAGTCTTTAAAGATGCATCTGTTCACCCAGGCTTTTAACTGATACTGTTTTGATTGTTTTTAATGTTGTTTTAGAATATTGTTTTAAAAATTTAAATTGTTGTGTGTTAGATTTCTTGTTTTTGTTTTTAACTAATGTTTTAATGTTTTATCTTGTTGTAAACCGCCCAGAGATGTAAGTTTTGGGCGGTATAAAAATATGTTAAATAAATAAATAAAAATAAAAAATAAATACAAGCAGTCCACATCACCTTCATAGCACATGGCAATATCATGACCCAACTGAAAGCAGTCTTCCAACAATGATTTATACCAACTTCAGTGCATATTTTTGTTGTAAACCACCCAGAGACGCAAGTTTTGGGCGGTAGAAAAATATGTTAAATAAATAAATAAAATAAAATAAATATTTCAACAGGAGATGTAACAAGCTGTACATATGACATTCAAGTACATCGCAAAAATTCTTAGCACCAACTGCTGACAATCTGTGAAAAAGCCATGGAGAAAGTGTGTCTTTCTGTACTACTTTTATTCTAACTTGGAAAAGACACCACTTTTTCACAGTTGTCAGCAGAGGCATTAAGTACTTATGCAGCATACCTGAATGTCATATGGAGATGGTTCATTACATCGCTTGTCAACATTTGCACTGAAGCTGGAATAAGTCGCCATCTGAAAGAATCTGAGCAAATCCTTTTGACAATAGCATCTGTGCACCAAGTTCACTCTGCAAGAGCACAAGAAAAGGTAAAGTGAGTGTCACACAGGTTTCTCTGGAGATATTCTACGCCTGATCATTTTTCTGAATCTCCACAGGTTCTTTATTTAGGCTAGCTTTTCCTGATCTGGGCTGACTTTTAAAAAATAAATAAATTTTAGTATACTTGTAGTCTTATTTGGTCCGAATAGGCATTGTTTTTCATTTTAAAATAATAATCCATTCTGAACTCTAGGCATGGGGCAGGCTATAATGTGAAAATAAACAATGTTGAAGCCCCAGCTTTTTACCTCCACTCATTTTAAATGAACCTGACCAAATCTGATTGCATTTTTTTTTCTTAACTCCTTTCCATCTTTTAAATTTAAATGGATTTTTAAAATTAAATATCAGCAAATAGGCAATGTTATACAAAAACATAGTAAGAATCTTGGCTGGACCAGAATGATGGCCCACATAGCCATGCATTGTATCCCAAATATTGGCCAGCTAAACATCTCACAAGCAGGGCGTTATAATAATAATGGCCATTACCTCTGATCTCAGTATCCAGTAAGTTACAAACAGCTATCATGGTTAATAGATACTGATAGGCTGTGGATTGTCCAAACCAGTGGTTCTTAATATGGGGTCTGCCAGATGTCGCTGAACTACAACTCCCAGCATCCCCAGCCACAATTGTTGGGAGTTGTAGTTCAGCAACATTTGGTAGAGCCCACGTTAAGAATCACTGCTCTAGATCTTTTTCACAGTTATTTATGCTAGTAGCCATTACGTTTGTGGACATGTGCATAGAATTAAATAAATTGCCATATACAGGTGAATAATGGTGGTTTCTCCCTCTGGGAAGGGTGACAACACTTACTGAGGGTGTGTCTTGTAGAGTGTTCCGTCCATGCCAACAGTTGTTCGGAGCCTTGTCAGTTTTTTATTTTCACGAAGGCGTGTCAGTATTGCTGCTAAGGCCGCAGCACAGAGGTTTGCTGAGCGGAATGAAACAATAGTGCAGACATGTTGAACGGCAATGCAGTCGTCTTCGGATGGGCTCAGACCCAGTTCTATCAAAATCTCTTTAGTATTGCTCAGGCCTTCTTTATATCTAACCCAAAACAAAGGAATCAGAAACATGACAAGAGATGCCATTGCAGAGGGTGGAGGTGGGGGTCAACATTCATCTATGTGTTGTATACAACCAGTGTGTATAGGTGGCGGCCAGATCCCAGGGTTTGACCTGAAGTTCTGGGGTTTTAGCCTTATTTTCAGAGGCCCACATTTTGTGCAGGCTTATGCCAACACTTCTGATTTGCCATTCTTCCTCCCCATTACTTTCAATCGCCACTCATGGACATCAGGGTCAGGCAGCATCTTCCCCCTACCTGCCAGCCAGGTGTTGTCTTCTGCCCTCATTATTTATTGTTTCTCTTTGTAAACCGCCCTGAGCTATTTTTGGAAGGGTTAGGGATAATAATAATAATGATGATGATGATGATGATGATGATGATGATGTCTGGATAAAACAGACCAGTCAATAACACCTGTCTGACTATGTAAACAAGAAATAACAACAACAACAGCCAAAAATTGGTGGGACCATAAAATTGAAAAAGTTGTAGAAAATGAAGATGCAAAAATATTATGGGACTTCCGACTACAGACAAACATCTGCCACACAATACACCAGATATAACTGTAGTCAAGAAGAAAGAAAAACAAGTCAAAATAGTCGACATAGCAATACCAGGGGATAGAAGAAAAAGAAATAGAAAAAAATCACAAAACACAAAGATCTACAAATTGAAATTGAAAGGCTGTGGCAGAAAAAGACCAAAATAATCCCAGTGGTAACTGGCGCCCTGGGTGCAGTTCCAAAACAACTTGAAGAGTACCTCAACACCATAGGGGCCACAGAAATCACCATCAGCCAATTACAGAAAGCAACTTTACTGGGAACAGCCTATATTTTGCGACGATATCTATAACAACCAACAGTATTGATGATAAAATTCAGCCATCCCAGGTCCTTGGGAAGGACTCGATGTCTGGATAAAAACAAACCAGTCAATAACACCTGTCTGACTGTGTAAATAAGAAATAATAATAATAAGGTGACACTAGACTCCACCCCATCCTACTAAACTCTACTCCAGCAATGCCAGGCACCTCCCACTTCACTTCCAGGCTTCATTCCCTACATTTCATGGTCTCAGCCACAGGAGATCTGGCAACCCCAAGTGTGCAGTCCAGACACACATTCATTCCTGAAATTCAATCATAAATGGCTTTAACTATTGGATGGATGGATGGATGGATGGATGGATGGAGTGCCTGCTCCCTCTGCCCCTACATCAGTGGCATAGGAAGGGCAGAGAGATCCCATGTTCAGTGGATGAACACAAGTGTCCCCCCACAGTGGGACATGTGTGCCCTAGCAGCGCACCCCCTGCTCACCATGGGCAGCATCTTGCTGCTGCTGCTCTTGTCACCCTGCACTGCTGCCACTCCTGCCACCTGCGCTGCCACTCCTGATGCCTGCCACCACTTTCCAGCCCGCTTCTGGGCCAGTCAGAAGCAGGTAGACCCCCTTCCTGCTTCTAACAGGCCCAGGCTGGAAATGGAGGGCTCACGTATGTCCTGTCGCAGACACAGAGCCCTCCATTTCCAGCTGGCTCCTGGGCATGCTGGCAAGCAGCAAGAGTGGGGGACAGACAGGCGGGCAGGTGGGTGGGCGCAGCTAGCTGGCAGGAAGGAGCAGGTAAGCAAGGTGGCCTTCAGACCCCAGGCAGCTCACCTACAGAGGATGCCTTGGAATGTCGATAGCTTTGTCCCTGCCCTACATAATAGCATCCCTGAGTACGGCCTCTGCTTGCACCACTGGACCTGCCTAGGACTTCTGTGAGGCTGTCACAGCAGGCAGCTAGAGGTGAAGATAGACTGCTGAACAGCTGTCCAGCAATCCGTCTCAGTGCTCATACAGATCACAGCAGAATGGAAGTCAACTAGTTGCACTTACAGAAAATTATCTGATGAAGAGACAAAAATATCTTACTTTTCCATAGCAGCTACATGTTTTGTTTCAACCTTGCCCTTGGTACAGAGAGCTGTTGATAACTTCCCATTAAAAAGTAAGCCTTCTCTTGCCATTTTCAGAAGAATAAGTCTTACAAGTTCTCCTAAATACAAGCCACTAACCATCTTCTCAAATCTGTCATCAAACAAAAACAGTAAACAGTTGTGAGTGAATGTGTTTTTTTAAATTATAAACCATTGATATTACTGAACTGATGTATATAAACCGAGACATATATAGACCAAGAAAAACGGTCAATAATGACCTGCATTTCAAAAAATAACAAATAATGTAATGACATCCATTGGAAATACAGCAACTTTAATTCTGAAGTGCTCTTGCACAAGCAGAAAGCACCTCTGCTTGCTCAAGGAGAGTAGATTTTCACTAATTCCTGCCTTTTGGCTGCTGCCCCCCATAACACTTACAGTCCTGTTGCATGAGTCCCCAACCCCCCAGCAGCAGATTTTCAAGGAACACAGTGGGATTCAGAGTGAAGGGGAAGGCAAGTAAGTCCCATCCTGTGAATTTGTTCTATTCATAGAAGGAAAGTTAGCATTCAAGCCACTGTTTGGGAAGCTGCCCATTGTTTGGGCTACTGTGAATAATGTGGAAGCCTTTTCGTATTATATGCATCAGCCCAAATGCTTCATGAAACAACTTCTTTCCTCTTGGCCAGAAAAATGCTCTCCCCAGAGGGCAGCTGATGCTAGCACATGTGCACTGCACATTGCTATCAGGAATATTCCCAGGTGGCATGAAAGAAGTGCAGATATTCAACCCTCACCTGTATCAAGTTGTTGGGGATTTGTTGTGGTTCAGGGGGGAGGGCAGCTAGTTACACACAGAAGGAGATATTAAGCAAGGCCTCCCACATAAAGGGATTATGTTTTTGTCTGGTTCAAACACTGTGGATACAGGGATTAATATGTGAAAGTATATGGCTTACAATCAGGTCTGTCAATCTATAATAATCCTATGCAGACATTATACAAAACGGGGATGCTGTATTTGCATACCGCATACCAAGAATGTACTTGGAAGCTCTGTCCCCACACCAACTCATTCTGAAACCCCACCTCCTGCTCTCCATGCTGAACAGCATTTGTTTGAAGCTGTACACAAGGAGGAGAGATCCTGCTCATGTAGTGGGATGCTGCTGGGGTGTGATGTGAAATACTATGGAAATCAAAGACAGGATTTCAAAGAGCGTGTCTGTGTTGGCGATGGACTTCCAGTGCATCAGTCTATCCTAATAACCACTAGGGGCATTGGGAGTAGAGATAGTGAGTAAGGGTCTCCCTAACTGCTCTACCTGTCTCTACTCTATGACCCCTAAACTGACTCTTCCACACTTCCTGTTCTGAGTCACAATCCTTCCTTTCCTCCTAGAGAGAAGATGGAAACATATCTCTCTCTCTCTCTCTCTCTCTCCTTACCTATTCATTATGTAGTCCTTTAGATTAGTTTCAGGTCTTTCCTATCCAAGTGTACTTAACCAATAAGTACTTAGTATTTAGTTCTACAAGAATCTCCATGTGTTTTTCTCTAAATAGTTGCAGTAAGAAAACCATCCTCTGCTACCCACTCTGTAACTGGATCGTGTGCCCATTCCTTAGTGCTCTGCTGTTTTACCCACTGGGGTAAAAATTAACAACCTCTAACTTAATCCCTCTAAAAAATTAATCCCTCTAACAAGGATTCCCAAATGTTGTTGACTACAACTCCCATAATCCCCAAGCAAAAGCCATTGTGTTTGGGGATTCTGGGAGCTGTAGTCAACAACATCTGGGAATCCCTGTTAGAGAGAACACTGATCTGTTCAGGAGCAGAGTTTTCAAGTGTCTCTTGGGGATGCCATATGCAAATACAGAGTCCTCACTTCTTATAACTTCTGGACTATTATCTGAGCAAGATCCAAAAAACAGGAAAAAGTTTATGTCAACTTCTCTTGGAGACATATGCAACAGGTATATGCATCTTAAGAAGGGTGAACACAGAGCTTCCAATAATGGACCTCCTCATTGGGGGTTTTGGGCATATTATTATTATGCCATCTTCTGCTCAAATATGCTTCTCCCAAGTCCTCCGAAAACACAATGCTCTACCACCATATATATTGGCAGCTGAGCTTACTCAGTACTTCTCTTCCAATGGAGTTAATGATTATTTAAAGACTGTACACATACCTAACAGTTATGTTATCAGAAAGAAGCCATATACCAAATCAGTGACACAACTTACAATTGTTTTCCAGGATTAATAGACCCCAAGTCAATCTCCTTGTCAAACTCTGTCCTGATATCATCCAGTGATGCATCATCTCCAAAGGCTCCCCATTCAGTATTAATGCACATCCTTCCTTCATCACCTTCCACTAAGTCTATGTTGCTCATTTCTTCCATGTAGCAAGCATTTGTGCCTGTCCCTGAATTCATCAGATTCAAGTTGGGGAGGAAGCAACAGAGATTTTTAAACAGCTATGTGGTTCCAAAAATGCCCCCAGCTAAGAATGGACCTGTGCTGTTTCAAAGAAAAATAATGTTATTTGCTTCTGTTTTGCAACACCTATCATAGACATCCATGTATATGTGGTAACAATTCTCGAATCCTCACTGTAGAATCCAGAGGTAAGAGTTGTGGTATGCAAGGACAAGACAGTGGAGCTGAATCAGGAATATTAACGGTTTAATGAGACAGATATTATTTTACAGAGAGGTAAGTGCAGTCTGCTTTCAGTGCTCTTGCTGTTGGCTGTTTGTTAGCCCTGCCTCTACTCCAGGACTGGAATAAAAATAACTAAAGCACCATTTCAAAGCTGGCCTGGTTTTGGATTAACCAAAAACAGCACACTCACTTTAGCAGCTTAATTCTGCCTCTTATAAAATGATATAGGATTACCAATAATTACACCAACTTCGCATCGCTGATCATCGTATCCACAGGTCATCATTGTCCCCACTGTGTCATTCACCAAAGCCAAGACATCTACATCAATGTCCTAATGGAGGAAAATGCAACATAGAAATCAGTAAGGTTAAAATGAGACCTATTCAGATCCTTATCATCATCATCATGCAATACTATTTCAGTTAAATATATGCCTAGCAGCATCTTATGCAAATAATTCATCAAAGCAATTAAGCACACATTTAAGAAGTTATTTCCAAACAGCATTATAAAATACAAGTTCTGGCATATATACAGAGTTCTTTAATATAGTTATTAGCTCATTTAGGTAAAAATCACCACATACAGTGATAATTACATATGGTCATGATATATGCTCGACACAGAAAGACCTTATTAGTAGTATTGTGCCATGTAAAACTGAGTGGGAAATAATCAAATGAGTAATGCTTAAAAAGCAGCTTGGGAGTGCTCCTGGACCCCAAGGTTTCCCTGCTTTCTCAGGCTGAGGCAGTGGCCAGGAGCTCTTTTTATCAGCTAACAGTGGTACATATGCCAGTAACTTCCTGTCTTGACTACTGTAATGCACTCTACGTAGGGCTGCCTTTATACAAAGTCCGGAATCTACCATTGGTACAGAATGTGGCAGCCAGACTGGTCTCTGGGACAACTTGAAGGGACCCCATAACACCGGTTTTAAAAGAACTGCACTGGCTGCCAATCTGTTTCCAGGTGAAATACAAAGTGCTGGTTATTACCTATAAAGCCCTTAATTGCTTGGGTCCAGGCTATTTAAGAGGGCGCCTCCTTTGTCATGAACCCTGCTCCCTTTTACAATCTTCTGGAGAGGTCCGGTTACGGTTGCCACCAGCTTGTTTGGTGCCAACCCAGGATGAGGCTTTCTCTGTGGCTGCCCCAGGGCTTTGGAATATGCTCCCTGCTGAGATAAGAGCATCTCCTTCTCTGTTTGTTTTCAATAAGATCCTCAAGACTCACCTGTTCTCACAGGATTTTAATTAGAATCAATTTTAATAATTTGTTTTAATAACTGTTGAATGCTACTGTTTTTATTTCTTTTTTATGATACTGTTTTAATTGTTTTGTGTATTTTAATCTGTGCTGATTTTTAAATATTGTTTTAAATTTTGTATACCACCTAGAGATGTACGTATCAGGTGGTATAAAAATATGATAGATAGACAGATAGATAGATAGATAGATAGATAGATAGATAGATAGATTCAATGAAATATCTGACTGTGAGCAAAATCCCAGGCCTAGATGTAAGCTGTATCACAACAAAGCTTTCAGTTCAGAATCCTAGTCTTGCATATTTAAACTTAAAGTGATGTATATAAATTATCATATGTAGAATTATTTGATCCAAGTGATTTATCATGTGTTCAGCAAAGAGGATCTTCTACTGAGTGGTTTTATCGTGTTTTTAAAACCCTTCAATAAATAAATTTTAAAATAATTTTGATTATGTGAAGCTGACAGCAATCGGTATTTGTAGAGCCGTGCAGAGCTGGGCCAAGATCGTTTTCTACCAAGTTACGGCAACACATGATCTGACACTGTGTGTCTGGATCAAGAACATTGAATTATTGTTTTACTTTCAAACAGAATCAGCCTGAACTTGCAGATTATGGGCAAGGGCTCTCCCAAGTGGGGGTGGAGTGAGATCTTCGCTTTTCCATGTATGTCAACAGACAGATCTAAGACACACACTGCAAAGGAATATACAAATGTATCCAATTCCTACAACAAAACAATGAATCTTATAATAAAATAACACTTTCATTTACAGCAATAAAGGAGAATGCTCCTCATGAACAATTTAATTTAAAGTTGAATTAAGTAATGCCTGTTTGTGTAGGGCTGTGTATGTATGTGGCAGCAGAATCCCATATGTACACTAGACTTGCTAGAACAAGGAATACAGACTGCAATACAATTACATGATCAAGGCCTCATCTTAACTCTAAACTTGCCTGATGCTTCCTGAGGGCTTTCCGGAGAGAGCTCACCACATCGGTCTGCTGTACTCCTCTGACTTTAAAATGTTTTGTCCAATTAAGCAGCACACCCTAAAAAATATTAATGCTGGTTATTAGTATTATTATTGGGCAGCATCCAGACTACGTTAGTCATGACTAAGTCCCATTGAAATTAATGGGACTTGTGAGTCACAGCTAACTTGTCTCATTGATTTCTTGGCCATGACTAACTTTCTTTGGATTCAACCAGTTGAGTCATTGTAGCCATTGAGTCACAATTCACACAATTGTGTGAAGCGCCAGATGGGGTTTGTGTGGGGTTTGATGGGGGGGTTGTGCAAGGAGAACAGAGGCAGCCACAGCTCCGTTGGAAGCTCTGGGGGAAGGAGAGCACTGTATGGCGCCCCAGCCCCCCAAACCCCAGGAAGGCACCGTGCAAGTGCCCAGGAAGGCTCTCTATTCTCTATTGGCACAAATAGAGAAACCTCTGGAAACACTGCTTCTGCAACTGCTGCTTCAAAACAGCGTCGAGGCTGCCTTTGAAGTTTGCTGCAGCCCTGGGGCACAGTGTTACAGCTTCATAGCACTGCACATCTTATCAGTCAACGGAGACAGCCTTGCAACTAACAGAAAGGACACACGTTTTTACAGAACTATGCAATTTGGGGAATACATTCTATAACCTTCTAGCTAGCATATGCCAAATATTGGCAGACTACTATAGCCACCACTACTGTTAAGGCACCCACTCCATTCTGGAACCCCAGGTAACCATTCTGTCAAAGATTTCCCTTGCTATTAATAAATCATCATCATCATCATCTTTATTTGTTAGCCCCCATAACAAATTGTTCTCTGGGTGGCTCACAGTACAGCATTAAACTATCAAATAGAAACACATAACACATTAAATCACAACAGGCCAAAAGGAGGGGGGAGGATACAAAATACAATACAAAACAATTTAAAACTTTTTAAAAATCAGTTTCAAAAAATCAAAATTTAAAAGGTCTGAGTGAACAAAAAGGACTGGCCAGTACCTGAAACCACAGATGGTTAGTGATGGTCTTACCTCCTCTAATTTATTCTGTTTACATGGAAAAGAAAAAGTAAAACCAAGAGGCAATTTCTTATGCTTTATGTCCTTGGTGTCCATAAAGTCTGCGAGACAATCAGCTACATATTCAAACAGCTGCATTGAATAAAAAGGAAACATTTGCTTATTTATTATTAACAATAGCATATTACTATATAGTCTCTGCTGCATTCTCTCCCATATAGTTTTATGCATCTCAAAGTACTGGTTCAGACAATATCTTAGCAGATATTGTAGCCCGCATGATGAGAAATGAGGAGCCTCTGTCATGTCGGCTTCTGCAGATGACCAGAGGCGTATCTAGGGAAAATAGCGCCTAAGGCAAGCATTGAAATTGCGCCCCCTGTCCAAACATCTTACACCCATCTTTCAGATAACTTTACCATAATATCAGCTCAAAAATACAAGTCAAGCTCATTAATCTTTTAATATTTCAAGAACTGTTTAGCAGTTAATGTAGCCAGACCAAAAAATGCTGGAAAACTACAAATTTCAGTATGCTGGGGCTCATGAAATACCCAAATACTATGTGGAGGTGTACTTGGAAAACTAAACAGAAGCACCTGTCTAATTCTCTACCTCGCATTGTAGCTCACTATTACATAAGTTTTAAAAATAAATGGAGAATTTGACTTTTCCCAGATACTCTGAAAATAATTAAAGTATGTGCAGAGTGAACTGTGTCACTGCTTGGAATATATCCTAGTCTTTCAGAAAGACAGTTAAAATGAGAGAAAGAGAGCAAGAAACTCCCAGTGGGCCTTAATACTAAGGATTTCACACTGATTCAAAGACAAACTCACCATTAATAGCCCTATTATTAAGACATCACATTTAACTCACTTATCACAAGAAGCAAAGCAACAGCAAATGAATACAATCCTAGCTCATAAGCTTCAGCTCAATATTCACAAGCCCTGATTCTCTGTACATAGTGCCAAACTAAATGTGTACAGTGACTTTATTATATTATATTATATTATATTATATTATATTATATTATATTATATTATACTATATTATATTATTTATTTATTTTTACCTGTAGCCCCTTGAGGGGGGGCGTCCTAAAGGCTGGGGTGGGGTCTGCAAAGGTTCCCCCTCCCACCACTGGCTTCTAGGGCCTTGAATGGGACCATTTGAGCATGTGTGGTGGCCATTTTTAAAAATAAATTTTGTTTTTAAAAAATGGCCTCTGAAAACAAAATGGCTGCCGCGCATGCTCAAATGGCCTCTGCGAGGCCTGGCATGGCCTAGGGCCTCACAGAGGTCATTTGAGCATGCACGGTGGCCATTTTGTTTTTGGCAGCCATTTTTAAATTTTTTTAATTTTTAAAAATGGCGCCCCCTTCAAGTGGCACCCGGAGCACGTGCCCTGCCTGCCCCACCCTAGATATGCCCCTGCAGATGACCCAGCATGGGGAGCTGTTCATCCGAATGGCTGCTCTACTTGCACCTCAAGGGGTTACCCCTTCTAACTGGGTAGGCCAGTAAGGTATTGTCCAAACTGGCCCAAATAGGAGACAGAATAATTGTTGTATTTTCTATGCTTTCTCTTAAAGACTAAAAAGTCTTGAACCCTAGCTATATACTTCACAGGGTCAAAGAAACGCAGCTGAAATCTTTGTTTTGCTCCCCTGGCAGGGGAGACACCATGATCATCAGGGAGGTTTTCCCAGGGTGAGGCTCATCCATTGCACTGCAGGTGTGCTGACCCCTGCGATTTCCCCAAATGCGGGAAACCCGACTGCATAATTTGTGGTCAGGATCATTCTTATGATCCTCTCAGTGGCCAAAGAGGCATCTTGATTCTTGATGCGGAGCACCAAATGGCACTCTCTCCCCTTTCTATTTCTTTCTATTAAAACCAACCCCCACTTTATTCTTTCTTTCAAAGCTCTCTTCTTTCCATCATTTTCCATTGATTTAATAGAAATCCATCCCTTACTTTCTGCCCTAGTCTTTTTAATTCCCTCCCTCCCTCCATTTCTGCTTAGGGGAGCAAATATGAAACTAAAGATTTCCATTTGGTTCTTTCTATATACACATGCCAGGATGCCAAACAAGTTCACCTACAAGTAAGTAAATAAGCAACTGTGGCAAATGCCACCACGTTTGCTGCCTGATGCAGCCTGCTTCACTCTTTACGGCAGGGCTGGCCCTGAAGCCAAGCCAATTTCCAGATGGGATTGTCCTACATTGAGACACTCTGTACAGCTATACCTGAACCCTATACTTGAAGAGCCTGCAAATATTAAAAACTGAAGTTGTCCTAAGGGACGCAACTTCACATATCAGGTACATTCATTACTAAGAGCAAGTCCCACAAGCATATATACTACTTACATCTGTTCCATTTCCATGTATGATTTCTTTAGGTGTTGGATAGAATTGACTTTCCATGTGAACATTTTGCTTCCCATTTTCAGACACTTTGACCTTCAAGACTCTAAATTTGGAACCCCCAAGGTCCAATGCAAGAAAGTCACCCTTTTCTGTAACACAACCAACAGGCAGAAATGGTTATATAAGTCCTATTCACATGTTGCATTCAACATATAATATGTGTATAGTGTACAAACATACGTTATTCACATGTTATGTTCAAAGCACATACAGTAGTACACTTCCTATCTGTACTGTGCCTTTGAGGAAGCCTTTGCCAAGGTTCTCTTTTTAAATGAATGCATTCACACACAAACATGTACATGTCTACAGGCCCCTGTAGACATGTACACTATATTGTTTGAACATGGCTAAACTGAACTCCAGTTTCTCACTCCAGAGATCAAACATGGGTGTTTCTGCCATTTCCAGAATAGTTCTTTATAACTAGATATTCTAGAAGCCTAGGATACTCCAGACCTTCTGACTGTCTTAACAAATAATTTCCTGGTTTTCTCCAGAGACCTCTCTACTAGCCATCTTGCACTATACCACACAGCATGCCTTGAAGTATAAGGGTTAAGGACTTCTCCCAAAGTTACGAGTACAGTGAACAATTCACTTTTCATACAACCTAATGATTCTTAAGCAACAACAACATATTGCTTTGCATTTTCAACTTCCCCAAGCAGTTGGAAGTTACAGGGTCAGTGTTACTTGGTTTTAGTGTCCTTTGAATCTGGATCTATGGTGCCTTTTTAATATTTGTTACATTTACATAGGTCAAGCATAAGTGGGGGCAAACAGCAGACAATCCTGTAAGGCAGAAGATCTACTACTCTATACCAGATATTCCAAGAGAGGCCCTGTGCATTGGAGGAACAGGTTTTGTAAAGAAATCCATGCATTGTAAATCAGTTGTATGATGAGTTGAACTGATATTCCCAAACCTCTTCTTCTTGTAAAAAAGCCCTTGTATTATTGCACTGATATTCCTAGAAGTCTTCTTTTATAAATAGGAGTGTATGTGTAACTTGCCTTGCAAAAAAAAAACCCCAAAACCCTGACAGGGTCAAGAATTCATACCTGCTGTACCTTAGTTTCACTTTGAGAAAATCAGTTTGATAGTTTGGTTTTGGAGGGAAGGGAAGTTTTGACAAATAGAGGGAACTTTGAGATACACACTGATTAGATTGTTTAAAAAACTGTTGGAGCAAGATTCTGTGCACATAGAAGGGTTGCTCAGAGAGCTAGTTAATTGAAGAAGAGAGTTCAAGAGTTACATGTTGGAGAACTGAAACAGAGAGTCCAAGAGTTGCGTTTGGAAGTTTTGAGAGGAAGAGTCCTGGAGACAATCAAGAAGAAAGAGCTGGAGTGAAGCTGGAGTCTGGAAAGAGACTACAGAATGGAAGAACTGCTGGCACAACTGTTAAAATCACTGGCAGAGAGGTGTGATCTCTGCAGAGTTGAAATCACACAGAACTAGAAAAGAACAGAATCTGAGGCAGAACTGAGAAAAGGCCAGAGTTGCTAAAGGTGCTCATCAAGGACTCTAAGTTAGGACTTAGTAAGAGTCAGGTTAGTGGATTCGTTATTGACCACATTTTGTTTATTCCTTATGCTCTTTTTGGTTAATGGTGTTTGTTTGGTTTTTTGCACGAAACTTATGAAGCAACTTTTGATTTAAAATTGAACTATTTGCAAAGTAACATTACTTGTTTATCTGTCTGATTTTATCTGATTTTCATTCTATTAGTGCAGCACCAGTTTCCACTGTGACCACCCCCACCCCCAGCTCTGGTCTCCCTTCCTCCAGAAACCTCCACCCCCATCTCCTCTAAAATTCTTTTGCGCGCAGAACTCACAGAGCATTGTCTCCCTTCCCAAGGGTAATCCTTCCATCTCCTTACCTGGTGTGGGTGGTACCATTCAATTGCATCCTTCTCTTGTCTTTCGCTCTGCTGATCTAATGGTCGTGCTCTCCCCACTTTTTCAAAAGGTGGAGAGAGTGGGGATACTAGGTTAGCACCAATGAAGATGTGCTCAAACAACAACTGCTGCAAATACCAAGCTGGATAGGGTGAGGCCTGCAAGGGCCCAACTCCCTCCCAAACGTGTGGTGTGTGTCCTTTGGGGAAATGGCAACATTCTTTATCATAAAACATCTTCTCATAAGCATAGCAGGAGAATCCCAAAATTGCTGCTTACCTGAGCCATCAGGAATTGAACGCACAAATGTTGGCAGCATTTTTATTGTCGCTGTTGGGTTCGTGTCTCTTCCCAGGCCTTTCACCATCTCTGTCTGGAAGCGAGTCATCACATCAAGGAGGACGTCATCAGAGAGACGCATATGGTAGAGGTACCGATCAACCTGGGGATATTATTATAGGATATTGTTATTGGTTGTTATTAGGAAAGAGGTATAGTGCAAGACACCAGGATGATACCTTTACACTAGCTAGGGAATAGGGACTCACATCCAAGAACACATCACACATAGCCACACCCTCTGTATATATCCAGACATGCACTTTTTACCCTTCCTTCCTTTTTGGTATTCAGTGTGCTCCATCAGCAATATGTGCAGAGAAACAGACATGGCACTTTGACAAGTGACAAATAAGTGTGTGTGGAAGACTCCTCTTTGTTGCTCTTGCTTGGTTCATAGGAGTTTCCTAAGGCAAGTGAAACTAGCACCTACCTTGGGCTATATTAATGCTAGTTTTAAAAAACTAGCTCAGAATAGATTTATTTGTCACAGGTTCATCCAATTTTCTGAGCCTTGCAGCTTTTTTAGGTTGCTGTGACAGCCCCTTAGAGAGCCTACTCCTACCGCCTCTCAGCTGACCCTAATAAAAGTATTTCATAAGTTAAAATTTTCAGTATGAGTTAAGGTGCTTAGAAATTAACTAATGCACCAGAAAGTATGGGCATTGTAAGTCAGGTCTATTACCTTAATTTCTGTGTCATATTCATAGTCAGCATATTCTATGATCTCTCACGTCATGTGTGCTTCCAGCTTAACCTCCATGCACCAGCACTTTCCCTTCATCTTCCAGTTGCAACCATCTTCAGTTGCACTTTTAAGTTAACCCTCAAGCTTCAATTAGTTATATGCCACACTTTAATAAGACACATGGTTTTAAATTATAAATCTTTAATTCTGAAAAAACACTCATAATTGTTTACCATGCCTCCCAGGATCTTGGCCATTCCCCCTGCATATTCACATGTCCCTGTCTTAATCGGTGAAATGTCAGGGATTGTGTTTTTGGTGCAAGAGTTAATTTGTAAGGGGCTTAACTGTTGTCTTAAACTGAAGATATTTAAAGTATTCAACAGCTCTTTTAGGACAATTTAAAAGGTCACCAAGAAGTGAACAAGCTTTGAGTTCATCAAAACTCTTAATAATGTTGGATGTTAAAACTACAAGAAAGAAGTGGATGGGGGGAGTTCAGATTGAAAAGCTTAAAGATGCAGTATTATATATTAATGTGACTATTAAAATTGCATTGGGAGAGAGTTATGTCATGTTGGTGTAAACAGATTGCAGACTGCCCAGGCTGCAGAGACACAGAGGTCTGCTCACTCTCTTGCTGAAAATATAAATGCCAGCACTTACCGTGTCCTGTGTCTAGCACTAATCAGAGAACAGATCAGAACTGTTCTCTGCTTCACTGTGAGGCCGGCAGAGAACAGAATTAAAGGAAAAACATGGTCCTTATGAAGCATCACAATATCTAGGAAAATTCCTTTATTTTCTTTCATAAATATTAGATCAGGTTTGTGGCACTTTCCAGTGCTAGCGGTGTGCACAAAACAAAAATGGTGGTTCGATTCGAAGTCGGACCGATCTGCCTGTCTGGTCCGTTTGACCAAACTAATTTGGCAGTTTGAGGGGCTATACTTGTAAAGGGGAATCTAATGAGGATTCCACTTTATAATCAAAGTGGTGGGGGAACCCTTTAGTGTTCTAAAGGGCAGCTGGGTGGCGGTGAGAGATAAGTAGTTTAATGTCCTTACTGACCCAGCATTGGCCACCAGCACTGCCACTCACCGCCCCCCCCTGCCCAGTGCAGCCCAAGCTCACAGTGCTCCCTCTGCAGCAAGTAACCCATGTGGTAACAGTGGAGGTGCAGTTCTGGCCTCCGCGGATGCATGGAGGCCATGCAAATGTGCATCCATGGAGGCCAGTACCATGCCTCCATGTGGGCGACTTGCTGCAGAGGAAGCACGGCACTCTTGGACTGCGCCGGGGGAGGGAGTGGGGGCACCAGTGGTTGCCGGGGCAGCAAGAATATCAAACTATTCTCTTGCTGCCACCCCCCTCCAGCTGCCCTTTTGATTCTAAACCAGTCTGCCCAAATTGGGCTTGGTTCAGGTCGATCGCTGAGTGAACCACCTCTGGTTCAGTTCGTGAATGAGCTGCTGAACTGGGCCAGTTCGAGATGAATAGGTTTGGGATCAAACGGTTTGTGTACCGTGCCAAGATTTAACCAGTTAAGCACATTGAACTCTGTGTTTACACTATATTATTGGCTTCAATGCAAGAGTTGTAAGCACATGCTTATTCTCCTGCTGATATCCATGGGATGAATGAACTTAAATGAACTTAAATGAACTTGAATGAACTTGAATGAACTTGAATGAACTTGATTTTGGTTAGATCAGAACCTTGGATCAAAAGCATTATCTTGGATCAAAAGCACCATGATTTCTTTGCCCGTAGTTAGACACATTTTGTGAAGCACGTTGTGCTAAGTATGAGAAAGTATCTAATATGCAACAGACAAAGGTTAGTTTTAGGATCTGTATAACCTAACTATCAATTTTCAATGGAAATTTACTTCATACATAAAAAGACAAATGAGGTAAAATGGATTTGAGACAATATAACCTTGTGTTGGTGAAAAGCATGGGTAAAGCAAGTTATGTTGGTGACCTAATAGGAAGGGAATTCTATTTAGATTTGTGGAACAAATAGGTCTGTTCAGTATTCAGTCAACTATCAACTGTACTCATTGGGGGACATTTGGGATATATTGCCCATTATTGGTCTCTTTTGAAATCAAATAAGCAGAAATTATCTACTGCACATCCATGTAAACATAGATAACAATCATTGGAAACCTACCAAACACTGCCAGGACCCTGGACAAGACAGTAACATGTTGAGACACACTAGGAGAAAGGATACTTGCTTTTCTCCAGGAGGTTTCCCTTGTACACAACTGTGCATTATAGCACTTCGTCCCAAGCTCATCTAGATGAGCCTCTCAGGGACATTCTGTAGGCACATTTGAGATACCTGAAAATATGTGGTGTGTACAGTTCATTCTCACATCTAGTATTTATCTACCCATGAACTGAAGCTCTCAGGGGAAATCCAGGTCTCTGTAAGGCAACCAGACTGGAATACAACTGAGGTTTAACAGTATCTTTTTCCATATACGCCCTCTCCAGGTGGCGATCTTCCATAGCTCCCAAAAGTAACGTGGGAAGCAACCCAAACTCTCACTTACACAAACAGTGGAGGCTCTTTTTCCACCAGATGGGCCAATTAACACACCTCACCCTGGATTGTTATCAAAAAGCTAACATTTGCATTGTCCCTTTGGAGGCCATGCCCTGAACTTGCTGCCTTCAGAAAAAGGCAGCAAAATCAGATTAAGGTAAAATGCTGTGATTGCATTTTCTATGCTCTTCAATTACACTATTGTTTTGTTTACCTGCCAGATCTAACAAGAATTGACTGCTAATATAATACTCAGCAGATCAAAAAATAAACATATTTCAGAATAAAACTGCCTGAAATGTTGCTGTACTGAGGACCACTGTTTTGGTTGTCCAGGTCCCTCCAGATGATCTGATGTGCTTTATCTTATACCATCACATGGGAGGTCACCGGAAAGGTTAAATGTTAATGGTTAAAAATCAACCATTACACTTGTTCACTGTGGCTGTGGTCCATTTCAACATGTCTCCCTTGTGCTTCTTTTAGACTGTGCTGCCTTTTGGAGACAGATAACCATTTCCTCATCCCTTTTGTTATGCAAACTGCTTTGTGAACTTTTTGTTGAAAAACAGTATATAGCTACCTCTAGTCATAATCATGACTGGAATCTACAGTGGTGACCCCTGCTCCTCCCACCTCCTGGCAGCTGCCAGAGCCCCCTGAAAAGTCTTTCCCAAAAGTCAAAGGGTCATCACAACAATTCCCAAGTGTCAAAGGACACTATGATAATATGTATGCATAGAAAAACCATGCATACAGCAGGATATTTATTTGAAGTTTCCAAGTGCACTATTTAAGAGGACAACTGCTTCAAAATTTAAACAGAAGAGTGGATTGCCTCTTTAGCATGTGGTCAAAACTTCAACAAAAAGTCTCCATCTCTTCATCTTCATATTGTAAAAACAAGAGGAGGGGGCTTTTCCTGCTTGTATAATTTATTTTATTATGTTGAGAAATATAAATAAAAGTCATCCTCTGCACACTTAAATTCATTGGTGATATGTAAAGACTGAGCAAGGAGATACTATGTTTCATGGGACCAACATATCTCTGAGAAGACTAAAAGTAAGCTCTCTGAACCACACATTGAAGATGACTTGGGAGCAGGTTAATGAGCCAGGTGAAAAATAACACGTTAAAATGTAGCCTGCTGAATTCCCATTTTCTTCAGGTTTGAGCAGACTGTGTTTATAAATAGTTTGGATTTTGTGGAAGACCTATGAAGTAGAATGTATGCATGTGAATCCCTTAGTGGCATCTGTTAATGTAGTGAAGGAGTAGTGTGGTGTAATGGATCATGTCTTTGGAAACCTGAGTTCAAACCAATAAGTTTGCTCAATGACCTCCAGCCAGACATTAATTCAACTTAAGTTACCTCACTGGGCTGCTGGGAGGATAAAACAGCAAAATCTCCATGTTGTTTGCTGTCCTGAGCTCTTTTGGGGAGGGATACAAAAGAAATGTAAAATAAAGTAAATATTGGGGGAAACCAATATTTATATATAGATTACATATAACATCCCTGCAGTGGATATCTTAACCTATGCCTGGGAGCGCTGAAGGACTGGATGTAGAAAAGCATGATTAATTTAAATCTTGGCAAGACAGAGATGCTGCTAGTCAGTAGAACAACCCGTATGGGTTACTGGGGTTCATCTCTTCTGAATGAAGTCGCACTCCCCTTGAAGGATCACATTTGTAATTTGGAGATGGCCCTGGACCCAGTACTACTACTGGATGACAAGGTGGTGACCATGGCCAGTAGTGCCTATGCTTGACTTCAGCTTGTGCACCAGCTGCACTCTTTCTGGAAACAGCAGATCTCGCCACTATCACCCATGCCTTGGGCTTTAAAGATAACAACCACCAGCACATTGACACTCATCCTTCCTCTACTGCCATTATCTCATTGCCAACCAGACTCTCTGTCTCCCTGAGAGACAATTTTTAACAGCTTTTAAAGGTGCTTTGAGGAACTTCTCTCTGCAACCAACCAGGCCTAGCCTCAGCAAAGCCAACCGTCTCACACACACAATTTACTTCTGGATCCAGGTACTTGAGATACTAAAATGGAAGCTCCCACCTGAGCAGCCGCAGCAGTAACAGAGCAGAGCAAGGCAAGGAGGAGGCGGGGGCAGAGCAAGTAGAAAGGGGAGGAAGGGGAAAGCAAACCAGAGACAAGCCAAGAGGCAGGCCTGCCCACAAAACATCTGCCAAAGATGCAGTGATGCAGCAAAACATCCCCTTTTCCTTTGCCAGGCAGGCAGTACTGAGAGCAGGCAGGTGGCCATGGTAGTACCCAACCACCCCTAAAATAACTGGTCCCCTAGGCAACCATCTAGATCTGCCTAGTAGACAAGCTGGCCCTGTCTGGGGGGAACTTTGCTCTGGGCCCCACTTGTATCTTAGGCACCCTTGGCAGAGACCTGAGACAAAGCCTTCTCTGGTGGTGCCTAGATGGTGAAACTCCTCCCCTCCCCTTGGATATGCAACAGGCCCCCACCATGGCTTCCTTCTACCTAAAAGTTAACACTTTCCTCAGGACTTTGGTGACCTCCACATACAAATGATCATAGCAGACCACTGATTCCACCCCCACCCCATATCTGCTGTTGCACTGTTTTATCGCACAGTAAATTGTTTTTATCTAATGGTTTTATTTTGTTTTAAACTTTTTGTACAGTGCTTTGAGTAACGAAGGTGCCTGAAAACATAATAAATAAAAATAGATAATAAACCATCCATAATTTTGAAAAGCTGATCCAGGCTATACCTCTTTTGTGTTTTTAACTGAAAAGCAAACAAATTTTATGTTAAGACCTTAAGTTCTTTCAGCTGACTCATTTTTTCCAGGTGGTAGAATTACTTCACTTAACAGCCATCCTTTGTAGAGATTAGGGGAAACTCAATCAATACAGGGATCTAGGAATTCTATTATAACAGTGGATACTGACTAAACAGTGAGAGGGAAAATGATGGGGAGGAAAGAAGGATAATGGGCTAAGAGTGAGTGAAGGACAAACACAGACAAAAGAGGAGACCACTAGATGCCCAAAGCCTTTCCCAGTTTGATTAAATAGACCTCAAGTTTGTTTGAAATACAGCATTTGATTATCAAAAGGTGTTATTGCATCATGGTCATCTTTCCATAAAAAGATAAATATGCACTGACTTGTCTTCATATAGAATGTTCTTCGCTTATATTATTAAAGCTGTAACAGGGAATAATTGACATTTCCACAACCAACCCTATCCATACAAAAATGGGAATTGTGGGTGAAGATATCTGTGGCAGTTCTGTTATCCTTCAAGGCATCTGGAATGCTCCATTATTTCAATAAGTTTTGGTTCAGATCCTTGGTCTGGACAATGTCAGCTTCAGCCAAGTGTACTGCTCATACTGGTGCGATCACACTGACTATGATTATCAGCAGCTCAGATTCAAGACCAAGTTTATAATCCAAACTAGACGCTCAATCCTCACTTATTCTGTATGTAAGGAAAGTTTGTTAAAACTGAGGGTTAGCATTCCAGTTGCTATTTAGAAGTTCTGAACTTTCACAGAGTGCTTGGATGGAGCTGTTTTTCCTTATTCATGAAGACTTCAGCTTATTTCACAGGAAGGTGCAATTACATTTGATCTTGCCCAAACCCTCTGCCAGTTCTTGCAAGGATCATGCTAACATCATCCAAGAAACTCTGTATTTTTGTCAAGACAAAATATTCTCCATTCAATCAAACTTTAAAAAACACAGCTAACACAGGCAAATCTTACCTTTTTGATCTGATCCTCTTTCAGCTTTGAAAAATAAAATGCCACTAAGTGTACAGCAAACATTTTCTCAGTTGAGAGAGCTGTTGCGACTTAATTCCAGACCGATGGTGTTCATGTGCTGAGAACTAAACAGAACTCCTTCTACAGTGTCATTTCCCAGCAGAGATGCAAAAGTCCTCCTCCGGGGCAGCCAGTCCTGCACACAGTCCACTCAGTTGGGTTGGTTCAATGATTAAACCTCAGCCTCCTCTTGCTCTCACTCTCCCCAGAGTCCCTCCCACCACTTGGTACAGTCTAATACTGAGCAGGTGGCTCACTGCCAAGAGTGGAGAAAAGCAAAGATTAGTTTCTGGCCCAACTCTGGAATTTTTACCTCTGAACAACCCAGTTGCTATGGGGCATTTCTAAGCTTAACCCAAACCCAGCAAGATCTTCCACAGTGTGGCACCCTTCCAATAGGAAAGAGTCATAAACAGAAAGCACTTCAGTGAGCATTATCTCACTTGGAAACATTGCTTGGCAGATTATGAGAATGTAGGGCACTTCCCCCCCCCCCGCCCCATGATTGGCACTGTAATGCTGGACAAATCTTTAAGTGTGTTTTCCCAGTCAAGCGTGTCACACACTTCTATCTGTTACACATTCATCTCCTGTCTAGATTGCTTTTCTGAATGGTCTGTTGGTGACTAGTCCCCCACCTAACAGAGCAAATCATTTGCTACAAGATCTCCTTGGTCAAAGCGTTTGAGTAAGATGTATCCTTAGGAATTAAGAATTACCTTGCTGGCTCTGACCAAAGTCTACTAGTCCAGCATTCTGTTTTGAACAGCAGCCAACCAGAGGCCTCTGGGAGCTTGGAAGCAGTTCATAAAGGTGATGGCCCTGCCCAAAAACTGGTATACTGCCTCTGCACACGGAAATTATTTCATTGCTACTAGTCATTAATAGACCATCTCTCCCTAATCTGACTATTCTGTCTTTAACAGCATCTAAACTTGTGAATTCCATCAGTTACTTACATATTCTGTTTTTTTAAAAAAGCAGTTTCATCAAGTCCCAAACCTGTTGCCAATTTCACTGAACGAGCTCAAGTCCTAGTATTGTAGGAGAGCTGGAATTCAGATGAAAGAGAAAAATTAGGTCTGCTGGTCAGTAGTTGGATAATATTTGTACTTTTCCATGGCCAAAATCAGTCACAGATTTTGGTTCTGATCCAGAGATGCCATGCACAATTATGCTGTTTACAACTATTAGGCCAACACAGCAGGCAGGATTGTGCATTCACATCTGCATTGCAAAACATATCCTGGGAACATATACACTGACTGCAGAATAGATGGGCTTTGCTTTTAAATGTGCTTCACAATGTGGATGCATGGCTGCAGTCAACCTACACTTGTGGTTCCTGATTCAGCAAGGGAATCCTCATGCATATCTGCTTCTGCATGGTGGATCAGGGCAGTTGTATTTGAAGAGTCATGTCATTAAGTCAGGAGAGGAAATCCAAACAATTCTCCCAGCTCGTCAAGACCTGCATTAGAGCTTTCAGAGAACAAAGGTTCCCAAATACAGGATTTGCAATGGGCAGGATTTGCAGTGGGCAGCCTTGGAGACTTTGGACGCATTCACACATATCGCCAAACTGGAGGTAAATTTGGCCAAGGTTTTTTCAATTTGTAACTCCAAATCATGCCACAGATATTCGCCAAACTGTGGCCCACCAAACCCCAGTTGCAGGGGAGGGGAACCCCTCCCTTCTGCTCTGCCTCCAAGGCAGATCGCAGCAAGCTCCATGGACAGACTGTGGGCAAAGCGTCACCATGTTGGCGCAGCGCCTCGATTGGGCATGATCTTGAAGGGGGTGTGCCGAGTGCGATCTTACACTTTCGGAGAGCTCCTTCTGCCCTTGGCATGGAAAGGGTTAGGGTTAGGGTTTAATTTAAATGCCATGCCATGGCAGCGCTTCTTCTGCCAGCAATGGCACTGCTGCCCTCCAAGTAGCTGTGCACCCTGATAGTCCCACACAAACACAAATTCTCAGGGGGGTTGGGGTCCGGGGTGGGGGTATTCTGCTTTAATTAAGGGAGGGGAAGGGAACATTGAAACTTCCTAGGAGGGGATATGTAGATAAGGGAGGGCAAAGGATGCTGGGGGATGCTGCAGGCTATGCCCCACTATAACCTTGGATGATTTTGCGAGGGGTGACCCCAGCAAAGCAATCCATGCAGACCCGAATGAAATCTGCTGTCTGGCAGCTTGCTGCCGAGCAGGCTAGCCCTCTAATGAGAAGGCCAGTCTACTGGGGAAGGATGTACCCATCCAAGGGTGGTGCCCATGGGTGGTGCCCCACCCACAGATGGCACAAGCTCACAAGCTGAGCCAGCGCACCAATGCACCCAAGTGGCCCCCACTTGTGTGGGGCCCCCAACTCTCAATGGTAAAGTTATATCTACACCCCAAGGATGTAGTTAAAATTGAGCATATGAGATCAAAGAACACAGGGGTCTCAGCTGCTGAAGGCCTCTCAGTTCCACCCTTCCCTATTGTCTTCATTATCTTTCTCACCCCAAGAGGCTGCCTCGCCCCTCCCCCAATCTTCCTGAAGCCTTAAACGGGCCATGTCCCTGCCACGTGCGCAGAGCAGGGGAAGACACTGGGAGGGACATTTTAACCCATTCAGAATCCAAGGTCCTGGTTTGGCATCGGGCAGATCTGAAAGAACAGATCTGCTCAGAAATCCCTGCTGGGGGCTGCCTTTCAAACCCCTCCCATAGCCCCCCACACACACATGTACACAGAGAGCCATATGAGTGGATGGGGAGACCCCCAGGTTTAGGCATGGACCTTTCAAAGTTCTCAGGTCTGGGCCAACATAGAGCTGCATGAAGATCTGTGGGCGTGAGGATTCCCAGGAGAGGGGAGCCCCAGTTTCCAGCTGCTCCAGGATGGTGGTGCCGGGGGTGGGGGGGGTAAGGACAGGGGTTCACATCTCCACATGGCCGGGCAGGCTGGCAGGGGGTACAGTTTTGCAGAAACCTGGCTGTGGTCCCCAAGACAAAGAAAGCACTCTCTGGGGGACCCCTCCCTACAGCAAACTGGATCTATGTAGAACCCCAATGGCCTGACACTCTTTTGAGCAGGCGCTGTTCGCCCTGGGTCTGTACCCATCATTATCACAAATGAAGAATCTCTTCTGTTGCTGGAGCAATGCTGATCCAGCTGCTGGGCACTGCTCATGAATAAGCCTAGAGATCCAACATCCCCCCACCCGGGAAGAGGCTATCCCTGCCATGAGGGGAACATTTGTCAGGGCATACCAGCTAGCATGAGTCAGAGGGGTCAGACTGTATCTTTTAAAAACCCTTTAGACCCATTCAAAGTTCCCAAACTTGGTCTGGCATTGTGCCATATGCAGATCTGCAGGTGCGGGGATTCCCAGGAGAGAAGAGCCCCAGTTTCCAGCGGCCCCGTAACAGTGGGCTTACCCTTCAGGGCTCTGGGCAAGGGTGCACATCTCCACATGGGCGTGGGGGGGGGCTGGCAGGGCACAGGGTTAGAAAGCAGCTTGGTAGCAGTCGCCAGGACCATACGCACCCAAGTACCCATCCCTGCAGCTTTGCTGCATAGAGCATCCTGGCCCAGTATTGAGTCCCCAAAGGCTGCCACTCTCATGAGAGAGCAGTCCATGGGCTAATGGGCTAATTTTTGCACCATGCACCAAGAGTACCATCCTGTGCATTTTAAATTAATCTCCCAGATGGCTCTTCTCATGAGTAAGCCTAGGGACCGATAACCCCCAAGGGGAAGAGGAAGGTGCCCCCTTCCCCATCCTATATGTGGGAAAAGTAGAACTTTGCTGCTCCAGGTCCCCTACTTGGGTCAGCCAAGTCTGGGATGGGGTGTGGCAGCTTCCCTGTAGCCTGGCAACTACATCGCTGGCAGGACAGGAGGGGCTGGTTCTCTGAGATGCTGCCAATGAGAAGTGCTGAAGGCTTGAAGCAGCCGCCACCTCTATGACTGAGATTTGAAAATTGGTGCAAAGCCATGGTTATGGCTGTGCCAGGAGTCGAACATAACACGTTGGCAGCAAAATCTCAGGACTGGGTGGCAAACCTTAGAGATAACCAAAGGTTCAGTTGGGAGTTTGGCGAGGCAAACCGGAGGTTGCTTTCAGCTTGCAACCATGGTTTCGTGCATTCGGGCATACTGGAGTTCCAACCTTGGCCACGTTTAACTTCGGTTTGGTGTTACATGTGAATGCGGCCAGTCAATGGAATACAGGACAGCTAGGGACCTGCAGCAGTAGGTATTCCTTGTTTGACCAGGGAAACAGTGAGAATTCACTGTTCATACAAGTGGTCTCCTATGCTCAGCTTCAAGCTCCTGATAGACATGCTTACTAACAGTTTTGCTCAGTGTTTCTGCCAGATTTTCCGCTGTCAGTCACAAATAAATATCTACCACATTTTTGTTTTTACTACTAGCACATTGCTGAAGACAGCTCTGCCACAGCCACAAAAATTAATACCAAAGCCTACAAAGCGCAAGTAAGTGCTTCATATCACAGCTGTTATTTGCAGTGAACATTGGTCAGGATCCAAAGAGCTGCTCACCAAGCCCCTCACACTCAGGCTGGCTTTGGTGTTGTGTTCATTGGACAGCATCACGCACCACTGCATGACAAAGAGACTTTTAAAACTGGGGTGGTTACAAAAACAAGCCCTTGGACTAGCCTAAATTAGCTTGTTAGATCCCACTCATATTGAAACCACACATTCGAGAAAAAACATACAGTCCTGCTACGTGTTTACTAAGTGCCTTATTTCAGTTGCCATTCCGCTCCATCACAAGTCACACACACCCTTTTGCCCTGTCACCAATGGTTGCTTCACATTTTCCCAACCACCCCCACCAAGAAGTTCACATAGTATTGATTTTGCCACAAGTTGGAAAGCAAGTGTGAAGAAGGGCTTCCCACGTGTATCATTGTGACTTGACAGACATTCACACCATATGACTCTGCAAATGTTTCCCCCCCAGTAAGTATTGCCATGTATTAAAACAAACATTATGTGTAAAAAAAAAAAACACACACACACACAGAGCCTTGATTCCCTTGGGCTGATGCTTGCCATGCAGAGGTACAGCCTCTGCTACAACCACCCCCAGTCTCTTCCTTGTACTTCCACCAGAAGGCCACTGCCAGACAATTGCACACAGAAATAAATGAACAATTGCATCATTGTCCACTTCTGCCATCATCATCCCCACCCCACCCCCGTCCTCACACCCTCAATTAGCGACCAGCAGCTACTGAGAACATAACAATACTACTACAACAAATCTTTGTTCCTGAAAGAGGCAGAGGGGGAAGTGGGCCAAAGGTCAGGGGTAGAAGGTCCCAGATTCAAGCCTTGACACCTCCAAGTGGGTACGAGGACCCATTTGAAACTCTGGAGAGCCACTGCCAGTCAGTGTAGACAATACTGAACTGGATGGATCAACGATCCAATTCAGTCTAAGGCAGATTCACACGCTCATACATGCAGGACAAGGTTTGTTAACATCATCCTGGGTCTTCTGTTCAGCAGTTAATTGGCCATCCCAAGGGTGCTTTCATCTCACACAAAACAGATTATGAACCTGTGTCACTGCTTTGCACAGCCACGTTCAAGCTGCACATATACCGGTAGTACAGGCCTTGCTCCATGCACTTGAGGCACACACTCACTCCCATGCCACGCCCCCACGCCCCCGTGCAAGTCTTATTACAGTGTTATCTCACTGCTGGGAGTTCAATGTGGGGGTTATTTTTTTATTTATCTATCATATTTTATACCATCTGATATATAAATCTTTAGGCGGTATACAAGACTTAAAATGTTTAAAATTTACAAATTAAAATCCATCACAATAAAAACCATAAAATAAGATAATTATGAAAACAAGTTTAATAATTAACAAGGTTATCCCATTTTATCTGCACCTCAACCCTGTAAGGCAGGTTAGGCTGAGAGATGGTGACTGGTCATCCTGTGAGCTTCATAGGCAACCAAGGATTTGAGGCCCAGTTGAGCTTTTTTTAAAAATCACTTTGCTTTACAGGCTCTCTGTGTGCTTCTCTTCCCAGCACACCAGTTGTGTACTGTACCAGACTCGTACTGCTATCTCGTACCAGACTCATACTGCTAAGAGCCCCTGGTGGCGCGGTGGTAAAACTGCCGCCCTGTAACCAGAAGGTTACAAGTTCGATCCTGACCAGGGGCTCAAGGTTGACTCAGCCTTCCATCCTTCCGAGGTCGGTAAAATGAGTACCCAGAATGTTGGGGGGCAATATGCTAAATCATTGTAAACTGCTTAGAGAGCTTCCAGCTATAGAGTGGTATATAAATGTAAGTGCTATTGCTATTGCTATTGCTATCCTCCCAAACGTCTATCAAAGACAGGGAGAGTGCCAGGACGGGCAGCCAAAAGTGGCAGAGCAGTGCTTTCCTTGGACACCATTAGTGAGGGCTGCTCTCTCTCTTCCATCTCCAGAATACAATCTTGTACTATGCAGAACTGCCTGACAGGGCCTGTCCACAGGGTTCCCATTTAACCCCAAAGAGGCAGGAGCACTTTAAAGCTAGAATGGGAATTTACCTAGGGGCAATTCTTACTCACCACAGGCAACTAGAGTGCTCAGCTGCAAGCCTCCTCAATTAGCACAGCATCTATGAAGGGAGCTAAGAGGTGCAGGACTGGCCCTAACACAGGTGGTCACTTGCAGAGTGGCTTGTGGTCTGCTGCACCCCTTCTCCTCCCCCCACCCCAAATACACTACTCGCTTCACTCACCTATTCAGAGCAAACTAAGATTCAAATACTTTTGTGGACTGTGCCAGCCTCATACCACGCTGCTCCCAAAGTCAGCTGGATTCTAAGATGCCACAACCTGTGAAGCCCACAACCTGTGGAGAATCCTGCTCTGTGCTAACTAGCTCCAGAACTTGTTAGCAGGGGATTAGTACAATACTACACTCTATTCATTCAATCATGTGAGGCCAGTACTCTTCATTGAGTCTAATTGCATTCACATCATTAGAATGGAAGAAAACTTTCATCCAAATCAGCCTTAAATGCCTGAACAAACTTCAGAGTGCTTTCAACAGTTACTATGGAGTCACTATGGGAACAGGCAACGAACTGAAGTGCTAATCTCAGCAAACGCCAAAAGAATGTCCTAGAGTTAGTGTTTTAGTTCTTAAAAGGCTCAACAAACACATTTTATACCTCCTAAGTGCACAGATTTCTTGTCAGACAATACTCCACAAGAAATCCAGAGTAAAAGGCTATCCTACACAGCCATTTCAAACCAGGTACACATGCAAGAGGAAGCTACAACCAATCCTGTTTATTTACCTGAACACAGGTACTTCATTTCTCACATCCATACTTTTTATTTTAGCTGTGAGCAGAAAGATTGTTCCCTTCCACACCCTTGCTGCAGTCCTGATCCAGTTTGGGACCCTGTTGGGGCCTTAATAAATAGGAAAATGATGTTTTAGCATCATGACTACTTTGACTCAAAGATACAAAGAATTCTTCATCCCCCATAAGTGATCAAACCAAAAACCTTTAGAAGATAAAAATAATTTAAAAAAAAACCTTGTACACTTACACCCAACGAGTTGTGAGCAACTCTAAAGCCTGCTTCCAGCCCTATGCCTTGTTCATTTGGATGGCTGCTGCTCCTCTCCTTTCTTCCTCCTCACTGCCACCATTGTAGCTCAACACTGCTTCTCCCATTTCTAGACTCAACAGTGCCACTAGCCGTCTGAGTTTAGAGGTGGAAAAAGCACTCCACTGATGTGGGATGGTGTGAAGGGAATAGAAGTTCTCTACCCTAAGGCGAACTAGAGGGTTTAAAGTATTTGAGGGAAAGAGGACAGTACTGAGCACACTCCATGCACCGGACCTATTCATGGAGCCAGCTCAGTGCTGCCATCCCCCCAGCCCCCCAATACTTTTGACTCTACATTTGGTAAATTTAGGGCAGTGAGATTACATTCCCTTTGTAATAATCATTTACCCCCAAATCATGTTGCTGTTGCTCACTGCGTAAAGCACCCTACCACTATTCTCAAAAGCAGTGTGTTGCCATCTTTCACACTGCATCTCACCACCCACGAGCTGCATGGTGTTGGTCTTAACCATAGCCAGGGCCTTCAGTGCAGTGCTGGCTCCTTATTCACTTCCTTACTCCCTTGGCCTGCCATAGCAAGCACATTATTTGTACTGATTTCTATCCTGGTATAACCTGTCTAGAAGGTTATACAATGCAGGGTCAAATGTACACTGAACCATGGGATGGAGCCTTGGATTAGCACACAGCAGAGTCAAAGATTTTGGAAGCTACATCAGTGTGTGAGTTAAGAAGCAGCATAATAAAATTCTAAACCACCCAAAGGGCTCCTCCTAACCTATGAAGCAATTTTTGGATTTCTTCAACTGTATAGTTATACCACTATCTCAAATAAAAAGGAAACTTGTTCACCAAAAACAAGAACAGCTCAATCAATTCAAGGACAAAGGGTTGTTTTTTAAAAATATATTTATACTAGCCGACCCTTGCACAGAGCATCTGTGCGTTCTTTGAGGCCAGTGGTTACGTCTCCCCGCCCCCAACTTCTTGCCCCAGTCTCCGGTTCTGGGCCCAGCCACCTCTCCTCCCCACCGCCACTTCTGTCACCACCACCACCACCACCACCACTTTCTTTCTCCACTCCTGGGGCTTGCCGGGCCCGCCGCCGCCAGCGTCTGCGGCTGAGTCGGGCCCACCACCGCCTCTGACCTCCACGGCCGGGCCCCAGCCAATCAGGCGCCTCCGCTGTCCAGCCAATCAGCTGGGCACCGGGACACACATTCCAAGGCTCACCCAGGAGAATTAAATATATAGATACATATTTAGCAGAGAGAATCTAACAAAGTCCTAAAGTGGTCTTCTGCTTCCCTGTGGTGAGATCCCGCCCTCCAGGCAGTGGGGAAGGAGACAATGAGCAAGAGCGAATATGGCAACCACATGGATAGGACCAACCACATGGTTCTTCCCCAGCTGCTCCCACTGCTAGAAAGGTGCACATATGCATGTGTGCATTGGGAACTACTGTCAATTTCTATTCGGTATGCTTGGTTGCTTATGGGAAAATATGGGATAGGTTTTCCTAGAACTATCTAGTTCAAGAGTACTGAAAACTGCGCTCTCGCTCGCTCTCAAGACACCTTCATAAGCTAGAACTGGGAAGTGCCCTTCCAATGAAATTCCAAAAAATGGAGGACAATTAAAAGATGGTGGCTTTCCATTCAAGATAGGTACAAGTCAAGAGGCAAAAAAATTTGTTTTACCACACTATTAATCTGATTTCCGTTGAAGCTGTATATATATAAATTTTAATACATTAACCTGCTGAACTCTGTACCTTGGAAAAGGTGTTGGATGACAAGTTAGGCTGCATTTTCAAGCAATGTGTCTGAACTTTGCAACATGACTCAATGTGTGTTGAGCTGACCGAGGTTCAGCTTTTAAGTACAGATGTACAGTCCACTTGGAGCAACATTATTGTGTGGGGTAGGAACACAATAATAAAAATATTTTTATTATCACCTTTACACTTAATAAAGCCCTTGTTTAATAGCTAAGGATTTATCTCCAAGGACAATGGAATCTGTGGAACGACAGTTACTCATTCATCCCTTGTTACACCCTTGCCTCTCCCACCTCTCTGTTCTCCTGAATCAGACTTAGAGCAGTGATTCTTGGGATTCACCAGATGTTGCTGAACTACAACTCCCAGCATCCCCAGCTACAATTCATTAACCCCATATTAAGAACTACTGCTTTACAGTATACATTCCTTGGGACAGACACTTTCCCCCAGTTGATGCTGTCAAGCACTATTTAAGGTGATTAAAGCATACAACTCTCATAACAGTGATTTCTTCACTGTTTGTATTCAGTGGTCCCTCTGATTCTTTTCATCTGCGTGCGGAATGAGTTTTGCTCTGGGTGGCAGTATGAAGGCAGTGTGCATGCATGTGCATTCAGAGTGGGGCTTTCCTGATTCAACCTGAGGGATCTAAAATTAACTGAGTGGACATCCAAAAACTTGTGAGTGGGCGCACATGCGTACACCTTAGAGGGAACACTAACGACAATTTTAATAAATTTATACCTGTATGACCAAGACACAAATGCTAATTAAATCATTTTTATTGTGCAAAAATGTCCCATTCATTCTCTTTTTCCCCCTTTGTGTTTGTCTGGCTCTACATTTTGAGCAGCATCCTTGGCATTGCCATGGCGATGAGCTAGCCACTCATGCTCCAGTTGCTTCAGCATATCCTGGGTGAGGAGACCTTGTCGTATTAATCTAGCAGCTAGCACACCCTGGACTCGTCCCTGGGGGTCCATTCGTGCTTCAGCAGGCCTATAGCCCACTGCTTTAGATCCTCTTGCTCTTCGCTGCCCTTGGGCTTTCATTTCACGTGGGGAAGGCTCTTTGTCAGCTGCTGGGAGGTCTTCTACATTCAACATGCCATCACTGACACTAGCCCTCTGAAGAGGAAAATCATCTGGAACAACTACAGCCCCAGAAGCAGTTTCTGAAACTCGGATCAGCCTTGTAATGTTAAGCACCCCAGTTTGTATAATGTCATCCAGCTCCTTCTGGATGTCCCTCACAAGGGCAGTATCTGGGAACATGTCCATAAATCGATAGCTGTAAGAAAGCACACAGGAACAAGTAAGGTTCCACTGAAATAATTTGAGAGGTTAGTGGTGTTCCTCTTTTACCAAACTCCTCTGGAATTTATAGTCTTGAGCTCTCCTTGATTAGTTTCATGTTTTCATCTGCTCAATATGTTGTTATCCAGACAGAGTTTGAGGTAAAAATGAGACAACAAGTATAAATATATAGCCATTTAGAGCAAACAACTGCCAGTTTTGACTAGTATAAAGCTGCTTTCCCAGAACAAGTGAGGCCATTTTTTAAGGAACACACACATACACTCAAGATCACACATATCCTGCGTGTGAAACCTAGTTTTTAAAAAGAGAGATAAAATAAAACCATCTAAACATATTACATTTTATCCCATGCTTCTCCAAGAAACTCAGGGTAGCACATCAAGGAGTTACCACATTTTATACTAACCACCAGCCAGTGTTGTAAGTGAGGCTAAGAGATTGTAAACGTGGCCCAGATTACCCACTAAGCTGATCAGGATTTTGAACCCAGGTTTCAAACATGATAACCACTACACCATACTGGCTTCCAATGGGCCTTATTTTTGTTCTGCAGTAACTGAAAATCTAATTAACAGTCAAGCCTTGATCATACAGACTGATCAGGAGGAGCACTATGATTTGGCATATGTTTTAGTTTAGCCTCTTAAGACCCAGTTCACAATTCCTCTACAGTTTCAACCTAGGATCAGTTCAAATATGCAGCTTCTGACTTAGTACAGTTACCACCTCAAAGTGCATGTGTTAAAGTGTCTCCATATCAAAATCTCCCTGCGCATAGAAAAGGAACACATTGAGGAGATGAAGCTAAAATATTTCTCTTGGACATGTGAATTTTCAAATTCTGATGAGGCAGCACTTTCAAACAGTCCCACAAAAGGACTGTACCATATTATAAGGTCCTGCTTAAATCATCTCTTGCTCAAAGTGAAGACTTCCTTATGGTCCAAAGGAGGAAGAAATAAGCAGATATCCATGCCAGTACCTCAGCCAAAGATAGAGATCAAGGACATCGTGAACAGCTTCAAGGTGTACAAGGTCCTTTATATTCCTGGGTGGAGTCAGGGGCCACTTGATATGCCTGCACAGCCAGTCAAATGTCAGAGGTTCGTTTCTACTGAACTGCCGTGCAAACTAGGAAATGAAAAGTACATTAGGCATTAAGAAACAACATTATTTAAGTTAAGAATACCAGTTCATCTTTCACATCTCCAAATACCCTTTGCAATAGACTCCTTTTTCCTGCCAAGTTCAAGGACAGCAATTTCAGCCCTTTCTAATAAGCACACTTCATACAGTTGCTTTGGTTCAATTCAGAATAACTGTGGCAAGTGAAAGCAAAGGCATTTATTAGTTTTTTAAAAGAAAGAATTTCCCCTGTTTTGAGCAGGCGTTGGAAAAAGGAAAGTTAAATCAATAAAACTATTCCTATGTTTCTATAATCATGAACAATATTCCATTTTGCATCCCCATGAGCTTTTCTGGTAACCCGCCTTACTTTGTGGAATATAAATGTTTTCCTCAAATGCCACATTTTTGGGGGTCCAAGTAATGAATCAGACATCTGTGCCCCACTAAAGCTCATTAGCAGGGTTTTATATGGGTCACTCATAGAGAAGAGGTAGCAGAGTCAGCTTGATTGTTAATGGAGCTGGCCTGCCGCCAACTGTTAGTTTCCAAGGCTGAGCTCCCTTTAGCACTGGCTCCAGTGCAAGAAATGTGGGGAAGGAAGAAGGAAGGCAAAGTCACATGACTGCCCAGTAATTCATTCCTCTGCTCACATAAGGGCAATATTTGATCTCAAAGTTGCTAGCTCTTTTGCTGTTTGAGCAATAAAAGACATGTTTCATGCAGATTTTAAATACAGATCTGCACATGATCCTGGATTCCATTCTACAATTGACTAAATCAGCAAGCCTATGGTAAGTAAAAAATAAATTACTATGGTGCAAGTTGCTTAAAGTGGACTACTTTTTCCAGTCCTAATGAGACCAATGCAAGTCTTAATACAAGAACTGAGAGACCGACACCAGCAAACTATAAGGAAGCAGATGCTTTCTAAGGATGCATATCTCAATTTCCGACCATCGAGAAAATTTAACACTCTTTCACCTGGAAAAAGCACTTAATCATGAGATCAGAAAAACCCAAATTGAGTCATGAAGCTAAAAAAACGAATGGCTATGACAATGACTGCAAATTCAGTGAGAACATAAACATCATTTAAAATGCATGGATACAACTATATAATTATGGCATCTGGGTTTCTAATGATTCCAATGTTAAAAAGCATAGGCCTCAGCCACTGATTGATTGATTGATTGATTAAGTACCGTCAAGTCAGTGTCGACTTAGCGACCACATAGATAGATCCTCTCCAGGATGATCTGTCTTCAACTTGGCCTTTAAGATTTCTCAGTGATGCATTCATTGCTGTCGTAATCAAGTCCATCCACCTTGCTGCTGGTCGTCCTCTTCTTCTCTTTCCTTCAACTTCTCCCGGCATTATGGACTTCTCAAGGGAGCTGGGTTTTCACATAATGTGTCCCAAGTGTGATAGTCTAAGCCTGGTCATTGGTGCCTCGAGTGAAAATTCCTGGCTGTCCATGGCATCCTCAAAAGTCTCCTCCAGTACCAAAGCTCAAAAGCATCTATATTGCTTCCTATCTTGTTTCTTCAAAGTCCAGCTTTCGCATCCTTAGATTATCACGGGGGAAACCATTGTCTGAACAATTCTAATCTTTGTAGGTATAGACATGTCACGGTATCTAAATACCTGCTAAGTTGGCAAAGAGGCAACTTTTAATGTGGTGATTCTCTTTATTTAGCAGGGGGAGAGTAACTGGCCCTATCCACCCCCAGCACAGTACCTCCAGTGACTGTTGCTGGTGTCTATTTTATGTTTCTTTTTAGATTGTGAGCTCTTTGGGGACAGGAATCCATCTTATCTTATTTATTATTTTGCTGTGTAAACCGCCCTGAGCCATTTTTGGAAGGGCGGTATAAAAATCAAATAAATAATAATAAATATCCTTTCCAAGGCCTTCACTGCGGCATATTTCTTGACTGCTGGATCCTTTACTGTTGATGGTTGATCCAAAAGGCAGAAACTATCCACCACTTCAATATCTTCATTATCAATTCTGAGGCTGGTTGCTGTACCCGTTGTCATTAGTTTAGGCTTCTTTACATTTAGTCGTAGTCCCATTTTCTCACTGTGCTCCTTGACTTTCATTACCAGAGCTTGCAGAACATCCACATTCTCAGCTATCAGACTGGTGTCATCAGTGCAGTGCAGGTTATTGATTTTTCTTCCTCCAACTTTAAAACCACGCTCATTTTCTTCCAATATAGCTCCTCTCAGTATATGTTCAGCATATAAGTTGAATAAATAAGGAGAAAGTATACAGCCTTGTCTTACTCCTCTGCAGATATGGAACCAGTCTATTTCACCATGTTCTGTCCTGGCTTCCTGTCCCGTGTATAGGTTTATCATGAGAACAATGAGATGTTCTGGGACACCCATTTTCCCCAAGGATATTCCACAACTTGACATGGTTGACGCAATTGAAGGCTTTTCTGTAGTCAATAAAGCACACATTGACTTCATTTTGGTATTCTTGGGCTTTCTCAATTATCCAGTGTGCATCAGCAATGATGTCTCTTGTTCCTCAGCCTTTTCTGAAACCAGTTTGAACATCTGGCATTTCCCTTTCCACCTAGGGCTCTAATCTGCATTGGATGATCCTGAGCATTATTTTGCTAGCGTGTGAAATTAAGGATATTGTGCAATGGTTTGCCCAATCTGTTAAGCCTACACAAAACTACTTGTGCAGTTTTTCCAATCAAAACCTCCTAGAGGTGTGAGTTAAAGAAAAAAAAGAACCCAACACTAAAAGGTTTCACTTCCTTATCTTAACTGTCACATCAACATAAATGGAGTTTTCACCATGTCTGGGATCATTTAGACTTCATGCCAGAAATATATTGTGCGGCTGTGTTTTACTTCATCGGTCACAATTTATTCAGGCCTGCTTTAAACTTCTTACAATTTTTGTGGGTCATCTAAACAGTCATCAAAAGAGACTGGTATATCCACCCAGGGCTTTTTAAAAGTCTGTTTTCTAAATGGAAAAAGGCTTATAAGATAATATTGTGTGTGTGTGTGTGTGTGTGTGTGTCCCTCTAATAACATTTGTATTTATAGCCCAATACAAACCAAATTCACAGTATATGAGATGAGGTCCTAGAGCAGGCATCTCCAAACTGCGGCCCTCCAGATGTTGAAGAACTACAACTCCCAGCATCCCTAGACACAATTTTTTGTGGCTAGGTATGCTGGAAGTTGTAGTTCAGCAACATCTGGAGGGCCACAGTTTGGGGATGCCTGTCCTAGAGGATCCTGATGGGGAAAATCTTTTTACTGATCTGCCATGTTGGTTTGAAATAGCAGCCACTCAAAATACAGACCGCTCCCCTTTGTTACTCACGTGCTGGCAGTCAGCAGACCAAATTCACAACACATGGAAGAGGAACTTAGGTAAGAGTCACAACGTTAAAAGAAGTAACAAGTAGACTGCATCAGTTCTATGTAGAATTATTAGTCTTTTCCCTTCCAACAATGCTGGGCCAGATTCTCTCTCTCATATTCACACACAGAGCTGAAACAATCAAGCTGCTTGCTTTACCTGTTTTTATACTCTGTTGGGGTTATAAATGTCCCTAGATTTATAGGAGGGTTAATTTTATTTTAAATAAGCTTTTTGACTGAGAAACCTTAAAGGCCAAGTTGAAGACAGATCATCCTGGAGAGAATCTATCTATGTGGTCGCTAAAAATCGACACTGACTTGATGGCACTCAATCAATCAATCAATCAAAGCTTTATGACCCCACAAGCCATTTGTGTGTTTAACACGCACTTCCCTCTGCAAAGTAGATACCAAAACCCCCAACCATCCTTAACATTAGTTTCCTTGTGAGCCCTACTCAAAAGGTGCACTGTGAGCAAGTATTATGCCATTTACACCCACAAAATACACACAAGCTAGCTATCGGGGATGTGCACGAAATACTTCTTGCAGATCTTAGGGGGCAGGGAGGGGTACCTGCCTCTCCTGCGAGCCACCGCCATCCTTCCAAATGCTCCTCCGTGAAAGCAGCAGCCCTTGCTACTAGCTCCGTTAAAGTGCCCCACCGCAGTAGCGGAATGCTGCTCCAGCAGCCCTCATGGGCGTCAACATGCAAATAGCATTGGCACATGCGCCGATGCCATTTGTGGGGCCAGCAACAGCACCCCTTAAAGGCATTCCTCACCAAAATGTTTTCACCTTCAGTCACCTTCAAAGAGGTGCCAAAATGATCCAAGCACATCTCAACTAGCTATTACCGAGTAGATGCAGGCCACTTACCTTTAACAGTGAGGTGCACACGTAAGGCTGCTTTTTGTTGATTGGTGCTGTGCAGAAGACATACCTTGCTCTCAAGTTAAGTGGGATGTGCTGAATCATGTCGGCTAGAAATTTGAAGTCATCCACATTGCAGACAAAGTAGAGGCCGTCGACTTGAGAGAGGCTCACAAAAATATCCTGGTTTTAAAAATGAAGTATTATTCATTAAGACAAGGCTCCAGCTACCCAAACGGAAACTTGCCGATGTTTCAGATCTCACAAGACTCCACTAAAACTTCATCAGTCCTTTCCAAAGGTGATGGCATTGGAGGGGGTTACAAGAGGGACTGCCACATTTAGGGCTGTGTGCACATGTGCATGTAATGTTGTCAGTCTGTGCCAAGTAGAGATCATGTACAGAAGCTGTAACAATTCTACACATCTGATTATGCCTGATGTGCTGCTTGATTATGTTTTTATATTTTATGGAGATTGCTGTGAGCTGCTTCAGTTCACACTATTAAGAAAAATGGAATCGTTTCAAGTAAATAAATAAATAAAACCAAGCAGATTTAAACATATTTGTTTGCTTGATATAATTTATTCTGTTTCTACTAGTTATGGGGCGAGGAAAAGAGATATGCATATCACCTAAGTCCACCCTCCCCCATCCAATCTGCTTAGCCTCTTCCCTCATGACTGAGATTTTGTCAGGCACTGCCCACACACTTTCAAGATTATCTTTGCAGGCCTGAGGACTAGAAACTCAGTTCTCAAAAATGAAAAGCTGAAATTCTCAGGACACTGACTTCTGGGTCCAGGATCAAATTCTGCACTTGTGCAGTGCAACTGGGTTTTGTAAACAGTATTTCCATTAAACCGTGGTGTTAAATAAATGAACAACAAAATTGTAACAGAAATATGCACAGCCCTAAATAAACATAGGCAAACAGACAAATAAGGATCCAAAATGGTCCCCTGGCCCTCTGTGCTGGGCAAGGCAGGGCAAGCTAATCTAAACAGGCAATTTAAATAGGCCTCTTGGGCCTAGAACAGCCAAAAAGGATAAGGGATACATTCTCATGTGATGAAGGAGAAGGGCAGCAGTTTCTGAGCCATAAATGCTTCTGAATCATGTTCTCCCATAAGATTCCTCAGGAAGCTGCAGAAACAATACTACTCCCAAAATGGAAACCATATGTTTTGCTGGCAATGAAGTTGTGGCACATTTGACTCTAGCCTCTGTATGTCTGCTGATTTTCCTACCTTTTTGAGATGTTTTTGCACCTCTCTCTAAACTAAAGGGAATACTTGGGTTTTAAAGTCAAAAGTTACAGTATGAAATCATTGTTTTTTAAGAAAAGGAAATGAGACTTCCCCAGTTGCCAGTAATTAAGAATGCCGTTGAGAATTATGGCAGCAATGTCACACACACATTCCCCCAGGGAAGTTCCAAAGGCAGCCCCTGCCAACTGAGCCAAGAGGCACCTTTTAAAGTGGTTCTTCACTTTATCTTTGGGAGGGGAATAGCAACTGGCCCTATCCAGTCACAGCACAGCCTCCCTACAGTGGTTGTTGCCGGGGTCTGCCTTGTGTTTCTTTCTAGATGGTGGGTCCTTTTTGGACAGAGAACCATCTTATTTATGTATTTTTCTAGATAAACTGCTATGAGAACTTTTGTTAAAAAGCAGTGTATAAAGATGTGTAGTAGCAGCGTGTGCCATGGTCTGAACAGAAGCTGTTCTTCAGAGGAAAAGAATCCAACCGTTTGCACACAAAAAAGCTTGCCGGATTTCTTCACCTGCTGTCTGTAGATACATCATTGTAACAAAGTAAGAGATCCAATTGATCAGATGCCAAGAAAAGACGAACGGTAGCTTGCTGGTATTTTGACTATTAAAAGGCTATAAAGGAGCAGATTATAGTCACACTTGCACTTCTCCTGCAGTTATCACAGCAGAGGAAGTCCTCTGTTAAATTTTAAAAACTAAACAACTTATCAGTTGCAGAAGCAAAACTTCAGAGAAAGGACTGGCTGTGCAAATTACCTATGTGTAAACTGATCCTTAATATCATGGCTATACCCTAACAAGAATAATGCAGCATTTAAGCTGCTGTGCATAGAAAAAATAAATAAAAAGCTAATAGAGTTTGATTCTTACAATTAGATTTGATAAAGTGGCATCAGGAAGATGATATGCAAACATTTCAATCTGCTCAGCTGTGGGATGCAAGCCAGCAGTCTGAAAAACAAAAATAGAAGAAAAAGATCTTCTTTTTATTAAAACAAATAAATGAAGAATTCAACCTTTTTAAGTTTACTGTAGCCAGACATCAAATGATACCACCCAAGAAGCTACAGTACAAGAGAGGGCAATGAACCTTCAAGCGCAAAGATACCATAGGCAACTTTTATGGCACTAACATGAACATAATATCAAGTAGAGAACGCCAAACAGCTACACAGGGAAAGAGTTCCAGACAGACAGTTCAGATGTTATGTCTGGCTGACAAGAACAGTTTAACATGGGATAATAATACTCACGGAAGAAGCAGCAGCAATTTCTGTGAGCAAGGATTTCCTCATTCCCAGAATGCCTGCACAAAAGTTGCCATTGCATCTTCCACAAGTACTTTCATAGCAGGTTACACTGCTTACCAGACTGATTATTTGCACAAACAAGCCAGCATATATCAGGTCTAAACTATTAACCTTAAAATTCCTGAAGTTTTATTGTGACTGCCCAACTCGTGTGAAAGCAATCCAATACTGCAAATGCAGAGTACAGATCCAACTACTGCGAAATGCTTCAATAAGAGCAGAATACTAAAAGATCCTACCACTATGGGATCCACTGATTTATTCAAGATTTCCTTTAGCAATACAAGGTCATCATGATGCATAGTAGTGACTTCCCCTTCTTTGAACACAGTGCCAAATCTTCCAGCTCTGCCTGAAATTTGTAGAGCCTGAGATGTTGTAATCGTATCCATTTCCTTCTCTCCCTTCTCATTGACAACCGGCTTAATTAGAGAGTTAAAAATTATTCTTTTTATGCTCCTAGGAAAACAAAAAGGTATAGATTAGATAACTGATGAACAGTGAAGTTACACAAAATACAGCACAGTATAACATTTGCTCTACAGGAACATAATTAACCAAATACGACCCTAGTCAAGCCAATACAGCATCTGACCGAGAATCTGAATGCAAGTCAAGAAAAGATGCAAGACAGAAAATACTGAAAGGCAAAGACCTCTGAATATTCTCAGAAATGCTACAGGTGACCCTCATTATCCATGGACTCTGTAGCCATGGCTTCGCATATCCATAATTGCGTCTTAGAGACCCAGCGGGTAGAAAAATAGGCGAAATTCGCCTATCCACCGTTCTGAGTGGATGGAAATGATTTCCGATGTTATTTCAGGCCACCATTTTCCAGAAGAGAGCCATTGGGCTTAAAAAAAAAACATGAGGGCATTGCTGGAGACCTGGAGAATAAGGTACTGTCCTTGTCTTCTCTTATTTCTGCCCCCTTTGCTTTTGGGGCCTTTTTTTGTTTTTGTTAGGAACCTAACCCCTCAATTCCCATTGACTCAAGGATTCATTATTGGCAGTTTCCGTATTTGCTCCTACAGGTGAGAATGGAACTCCCGTGAACAACAAGGGCCACCTGTACAGGATAAGCAGCAACGAAGAATGCTTCTCACACCTCCCAGTCATATATTTTCTGCCTTCTAATAGATAACTGATAATCATTCAGTAAACATTCTGGGTATGGTAAGAACTTGGATATGTAGTCAAGGCTCACTCACCAGGGCAAATGGTGCACCACTGTCCAACTTGCAGCCATCCCTCAACTCTCTTCCATGCCATGTGGGAAAACATCCATACCCTTGTATACCCTAATTTGGCCAGGCCAGGAGTAGTACAGCTCCAAGTGGCTGTGCCTGCCTCTCCTTCCCTACCCTCACCTATGGCATTCAATCCCCATCACAACTGGAAGGACAGAGAATTGGAGAGGGTTGTTAAGCCTCACTACCAGATGGGTGGTCTCTACAATACAATACAATACCCTCAACTAGCATCTATGGAAAATAAGTTCAGTTATCTAAATAGCCAACCTAAGCATACTTGCACTAGTACCACTCTACTGGTTAACAGCAAAAATGGCTCAACTACCCAATGAAGTGTAACTCTCAGGATACTTACAAATTTAGTCCCATTCCAATGGCATCTGTAGCAACCATGATTTTACATGGATCATCAGGATCATTGAATTTCTTTGCCTGGGTAAGTTTTGTTCCTGAAACAATGCAATCACAGGTATGAAGTAAGTAAAGTGTGTCGTCGAGTTTATTTATTTATTTATTTTATTGTTGCATTTCTATACCGCCTTTCGTTAAAAGACAACCCCAAGGCGGTTTACAAAAGTTAAAAACATACAATAAAAAGACAATAAAAACATCAAGCTAAAAAATATAAAAACATATTAAAAACAGGCATAAAAACAATACAAGTTAGTGTTGACTCCTGGCGACTAGAGTCCTATGGTTTTCTTTGGTAGAATATAGGAGAGGATTACTATTGCCATCTCCCACGCAGGACGAGATGATGCCTTTCAGCATCTTCCTATATCACTGCTGCCCGATAGAGATGTTTTCCATGTCTGGTAAACATACCAGCGGGGATTCGAACCGGCAATCTTATGCTTGCAAAGCAAGTCATTTCCCCACTGCACCATTAGGTGGCTTGCAATCACAGCAATCACAGGTATAGACTGTACTATATAGACCAACAGACATGCTATAACTAAGGATACATTTGCATTGATGGTTTTCCTTTTACTTTAAATACTGTATGTACCATTTACACAGTAACAATTTGCACTGGACAGCAATAAACATCAAAAACATTAGCTTAGAGTCAATTCAGTCATGAAAGTGGCCCACTGAAATCACATTGGAGCATATAGGTTGTTCTCGTATGGAGGCACAATTTGGGCGAATTGGTCTTCCTCATGGAGTGTGATGTACATATGGCCACTGTCTTCAATGATGACAGCAAAACTTTAAGCAGTGTTGATGTCACATCAGCCATGTATATCTCACCACTGCTGATGTCACAGCAGCCACTTACATACCACTCCACATGGATTTGCTAATACATGCAAGTGATGCTTCTGTGCAGACCTCATAGCTCCCAGGTCAACTGTGTAGGGGCTACTAACATGCCCGAACTGGCTTCGTGAATGGTATAATCACTCTTACAGGTAGTCTTCAAGAACTACAAGGAAAGCCTTTCAAAGGATAGAGCAGACATCTCAGGAAGTGCAAATCCTAGTGCTGGCACAGTTAGCACACAACTAGCACACACAGGAGTTGACTGGGCTGCATATTGCTAGCCTGTCTTAAAGCAGTAAATGCAGATCCAGCCCCTTCACATTTAGGGGGCAGATTCTCAAGCCGCCTCTTAAGAAACACTGAACAAAAAAATCAGCTGTGCACAGAAAAATTTACAGAATGACATGCAAAAAAGAAACACATACACCTAAAAGCACCAGGCATAGGAAGTTTGCTTCATGCTGTACATAAATTCAGCAACCAAACACAAAACACACACATATCATCATTACTCTGACATATGTCAGTATTTATGAAAAGAGGTACTCTCCATCCCCAAGACACCCAAACACATATTAAGCACATTTACCTGGCGGAAGGCTTCCATATATAACAGCACATTCCAGTCCCCGTCCTTCAATCTGCCGACTCAATGAATAAATATCATTCTTACTAAAGCAGACAATGCAATCTCCTGGGTGAAGATTATCTAGAGATCCAAGTGCCTGATCCAGTACCTTTATAGGGGTAAGCCTCTTGTAGTTTCTCACCTAGGGACAAATAGCACCATTTATAGTCATAGCCATGACAGAATTGTAATGAGTCAGGGGGAGTGATCAGGAGAGCTACAAAGGCTTGCGCATATGCAATGGTGCTTCCTCCTCCACCACCACCACAAAGTTGTCCCTTATGCTGCAAACAGTTGCAGAAAGTCCCCTAGGTTTCAAATGTAGCTTGCCATGCAGCATCAGAGGAGCGGAGGCAGGGCACAGATCTGCTTCAGCTACTATATGGCCCTTCCTGATCTTTCTCACAGGCCATAAAATGATATGACGATGAAATATGCATTTTCCACAATTCATCAGCTTTTTTCTATACCCCTTTAATGCACAAATATATGTTTAAAAAAACAGGTGTTCAAGATAGCAGACGTTTTGATGTATAACATCAGCCTCAGTCTTATACAAAAGAGGCTGAGTCATGCTCTTAAATACAACTCAGTGTCATGATTCAGCAAAAAGACTGACGGCAATCAGCCAATCCTGTTACAGTGTCAATCCTATTACAAACCCCCAATGTCTCATACTCAGAGGAAGGGAATAAAATTCCCAACCTCACATAACAGGAAGAGCAACAATAGAAGGGAGAAAAAACAACAACATAAAATGAAGTTCATACCCACACTCAATAACCAATGAATTTCATTGCTTCCCTAATTTCTTCTTTGACATATATAGTTGGGTGCAACTGTTCTATATACACGGCTTCCTTGATTTTCCGTTTCCTCACATCCACCTTCACAGCCAAGGAGAATATCTTTGTATTCACTACTCTGCCTTGGTGATGTTCTTTAACATGCACTGCCCACTAGGGATGTGCATAGAACCAGGCAGGGGTGGTTCAACGGCCGGGGGGTGGGGTGCACCTTTAAGAATGGGGGAGGATGCACTTACTCCTCCTGCCTCATTCCCCCCCGTTGGCGCTCTGTTTTGTTAAAGCCCTTCGGGGTGGCAGCATACCTCCCTGCCGCCCCGTCGCTGCATTTCCCAGAAGTGACCGGAAGTAAAAGACACGCCTGCACATAGCAGCCACGGGCGCACGTTGCAGCAGGCACAAACAGGCCATGCATGCGTGCCTGGCGCGTCTTGTTATTTCCGGTCTCTTCCCGGGAGTCACAGCGACGGGATGGCAGGGAGGTAGGCTGCCATCCTGAGGGGCTTTAACAAAACGGAGTGCCAGCAGGGGGAATGCAGCAGGAGGGGGAAATGCACCCTCCCCCACCCTTAAAAGTTCACACACCCCACCGTCAAACCGGCGGAATTGCCTGCTGATCGATCCATGCACAACCCTAGTGCCCACAGTTTTGTTCTGTCTTTGTGCTGTATGTCTGCCAGATGTTCCTTATATCTTATCAGGGGTCGATCTGTTTCCCCAATATAATACTGCATACACTCCAGGCACACCATTTATATATCACCCCCTTTGTCTTACACCTCCACTCCTTATTCTCACAAATTTGACAATCCTCTATTTCACATTTATTGTCATACAGTCTTGATTTTATTAAGTGCTGTCTCAAAGTCATTGGGACTGTACAGATAACATTCACTTCCAGACAGTGTTCCTTCTAACAGGGATTCCCAGATGTTGTTGACTGCAATTCCCAGAATCCCCAGCCAAAGGCCATTGCAGCTGGGGATGCTGGGAGTTGTAGTAAACAACACCTGGGAATCCCTGTTAGAGCGAACACTGCTTCCAGGCCTCATTTCTTTCTCTCTTTCTCAAAGAAGGTTTCTCAAAGAGGCCATAAATCCAGCTACTTAAAATGAAGGATCTTAACTCACTCTCTTTTCTAGGGAAGACAAGTGATTCATTCACCGTACCTTTTCCAGTAGAAAGCTTTTAGATTATATACCCAAAAGATGTGCCCTGAGCAGCAAATGTGCACCTAAAACTGTTAAATGGATTTTTGTTTACAGGTAAGAAAGAAGGGAACCGACTAAAAACAGTACTGTTGCTTATAGTATGTGATCTAGCAAGTTTAATTTTTAGATGCTTTGGTTGTTAGAGAACTGCTATTTCTTAAATGTAAATTGTGAGACAAACACTATAAAGGCACTCACTGCATAGAATACAACTTAGTTAATGTCAAAATGTGTTTAAGGACATTTTGCTTTATCACATGTCAATTCTTGTGGATGACTCATGACATTAACCCACACAAAACAAAGGCATGAGACTAACCTCAACCTCCTCCCCTGTAGTATACATGAGCTCCGTCACCAAATCAATAGCTGCAGCTTCACCACAAACATGGATTTCTTCTGCACAGAGTCCTGGGGAAAAACAACACACATGTGGAATTCAAAAGCAATTGTAAAATAATTTATATGGTTTACATGTACTAAACAACGTAACTACATTACAGTACTTACAAAATTCTAACGATAGCAATGCAGTCTACTGGCCACTTTACTTTGCTTGCCACCAGTCACAGTGAGCAAAACCCAGCAAGTCTTGCCTTGTGCTAGCCTCCAACTTGCCATCAGTTCATTCAAATGCTATGCAGGCTAACCCAAGTCACCTTGTTCAAAACCATAATCGCTAGAAGATTTCTCCCCGTCTCCATTTACATTCCATTTCTCCCCCATCTCTATTTCTCCCCGTCTCCATTTACATTCCATTTTTCAACAATAGTTTGGGATAGAAGAAACAATGGGATCCAAAAGGCCGTATGAGCCTCACTCAGAGTCCTTTGGGTTTCTCAAAGAGCATCTCCTCTTGCAAAATTGCAAACACTTGAGGGTCTGCTGCTCAGTATAAAAAAGATAAGATTTCTAATGGGCATTCCCAAATCCTTGTCTGCACCAAACATAGCTCTTTGGATTACAGACAGTACTATATACCACTCTCATGGAATGCCAGGAAAATGGACTCTTCATTCTGGAAAAACACACACATTGAACAGGTAATGTTCATATTCTAGATCGGCTCTTTCAACAAAATATTTGAGGCTTTAAGGGCAAGATATTTAAGTGACTTTAAATGGATAGAAAACACACCTAAGAGTGCTCGCGTCCAGGCCCAACCCCTAGAAGGATCTTTGATCATCTGAATTTCGTCAATCACAGCCACTTCATCTTAAAAGACAGGAAGTATCATACATGGTAAAAGGCAACTATAAAACAGAACTTCAAAAAGGTACAGTGCAGACATAACAGTTTCGAGAATGAAACAGAAGTAATTTCCATTATGAATTCTTTGAACTGGTTAGTCACACATAGCAAAAGTTGCTTTTATGTTCTCACTTGCCTGACCTGTCAATATGCAACAATATAAATTCTGAAATTAAAATATAGCAAAATACAGTAGACTCTAGTTCAAAACTTGAACATGATATGTTTCAATATGCTTGTAGAACAGCATTTTTCCCCAAGGCATACATACAGGGTGTGTTAGCGCTACACATCTCAATAGTACAGGCAACGTGAGCAGATGGTCTGCCTTCAGCATCAACGCAGACTCGTTCCTCCCCAGTTACCAAGTCACATGGCACATTCTGTAAGATTTTTAAAAAGAAGAAAGAAAAACATTATTTTCTCCAGTGCCAAGGGTATCACATTGAAACATGCAGGCAGGCAAGGTACAGCCTGACAAACCATCTGATATTGTAAGCAATATCTTTTTAAAATATCAAACTCCCTGATTTTCATTTTAAAGTAAATCTAGAAAAAGGGGGAGGGGGGTACAAGCTGAGTAGAGGCTCAAAGGGCAGGTGGAGATGGAGGGAAAGAACTCCCTTCAGTACAAGGGGGAAGGAGTCCCTGAGGGTGGAGAGCAGTGCTCTCTCTCATTTTTTTCCATTTGTGCACGGAATAAGTTTTGTTCTGGGCAGCAGTATCAAGGTAGTGTGTGTGCACTTGCATTCAGAGTGGGACCTTCCAGATTCAAGCTGAGCGGGATCTAAAATTAACTGAGCGGACATAAAAAAACATGAGTGTGCGCGCACATGCACACACCTTAGAGGGAACACTGGTGGAGAGTCAGTCTTGTAGTAACAAGCATGAATTGTCCCTTTGCCAAACAAGATTCACCTTGGTTTGCATTTGTGACTACATGTGAGTACCATCTGCTGTAGGATATTCCCCTGAGGGGCTGGGGATGGGGCTGCAGCTCAGTGGTAGAGGATCTGCTTACATGCAGGAGGTCCCAGTTCACCCTGTGACATCTCCAGGTTGGACTGGAAAAAAACTCCTGCCTGAAATCCTGAAGAGCCGCTGCTAGTCAGCGTGGCCAATACTAAGCTAGGCAGACCGAGGGTCTGACTTGGTATAAGATAGCCACCTGTGTTCCAGTGTCTCTCTACTGTGCCACAGACTAAAATATCTTCAGTTGATAACTTCTGAAGGGTCATCAGATACTGGAACAGACATATCTATCGGCTTGGGGCCGGGGTACCTATCGGACCACATTCGCCCATATTTATTTATTTAACATATTTTTATACCGCCCAAAACATATGCCATATGAATCTGCCAGGGTCCTCTGCTCATTGGCTCAGGCCCTGCTCATGATCCCTCTACTAACAGAGATCTGGTAGGCGGGGACTAGAGGCAGGGCCTTTTTGGTTGTGGCCCCTCGGCTTTGGAACGCCCTCCCTGAAGAGCTTCGCCATGCTCCCTTCCTCGGTATTTTTAAAAAACATCTCAAAATGCACCTTTTAAAGGAGGCTTTTTAATGCTCCACTATTGTTTTGTTATATCTGGTAGGTTCTTTAGCTTTTTATAATTTTCAGTTTTAATTTGAACCTAATAATCATGGCTTTTAATCTGACTTTTAAAAAAAAGTAGTTAAACTTTATTACTTTTATTGTATCTGTGTCTATCTTATTGTTGTCAGCCGCCCCAAGCAGTAGTGCACTGGAGGGGCGGGGCATAAATATTTTTAATTAATTAATTAATTGATTGATTAAATCTATCATCTTTCTACAGCTGAGCCTAAGCTAAGAGCCTTCCCTCAGAAACCCTTGAATGATGTCTCCATCAGCTCAGCTCCTTCCCACACCACAGTCACTCTCCCTTGCTTGAGAGTGACCAGGTTTTCTAGAGAGTGGTAAATTCCCATCCATGGATCAAGACTGTTTAGTTAGCATAAGCATCATGCTTAGGGACACTTTGCTATGAAAATAACCTCTCCCAAACTAGTTCTTGAGCTATAAGAAGCACTGCCTCTTCCACACTGTGTTACACAACCTCAAGAGCAACCAGCTCAACTTAGGCCCCCTCAACTGTTTTATGAACTACAACTCCCATAATCCCCAGCCACAGTGGCCAATAGCCAGGGATTATCGGAATTGTAGGCCAACATCTGCAGGAGAGCTGAAGTTGAGCAGTCCTGCTCTAGAGAAACATGAGGCACTAGCAAATTGTTTGCACAACTATGGAAAGGTTTTCCATTAGCGGATGAGCAACACAGGTGTACTCAGTTATCCGCAAGGGTTCAATTCCCTGCAGATTTCCATGGGTAACGAAACCACATATAATAATGGGAATCAAGGGGTTAGGTTCCTGCACAGGGGGGCGGGGGGCAGGATTCAAAAAACCCCGTGATAATCATGGAAAGAAAATGCCGGTACAGTGAACCGTGGCCCCCATCTGTCCAGCAATGCCCCTCATTTAGCCAATTCTTCCCCCCAAAAAAATCATGGAAAAAATGCCTCCCCTCGCCCTCACTCAACATAACAGCCACAAAAATGGCTCCTTTGAATAAAATACTGGCTGGAAATTACCTCAGAGGTCACTTTCAGCCACCTAGGAACCGTGGATACATGGGTATTAACCCTTTCTGTACCCACATATGGTGAGCTTGGGTGCCCATATTCAGACCGTGGATACGCAGAACCGCAAATTGTGGTACCATGTATAGTGAGGTCCACCTGTATTACAGAGTGGTGCAAATGACTTAGGAGCACGTATTTTCTCACATGTCACAAGCAAAGCAGTCTGGATCATGCCCATGGTCTGAAACACACTTTTTAACAATCTGTCGTACTTTAAGGGGACCTTTGCAATTCTCCAACAGCCACATCTAACCTCCTACAGAATTCCCTATGGCATGAAAACATGATTACAGAAGTAAATGTGAAAATAGATAGCTCACAATTGATTTAATTTCCCTTAAAGTATCAGTTTAAAATACATGTGCAAAAGAGCTACAAATATGCTGTTCACAAAATGCTCCTAACCACAGAACTCAAGAATTCACTAATGCCTCAAACAAAACAAGATAGTCAAAACGAACAAGTTAGTGTACTGAAAATGATAACAAGTTATACTAATTGTATAACATCATATGATCCTCCCCTGATATTCTTGCTTCTCCCTTTCTTCTCTCCACCACTATCATCACCTAGATTATATGCTCTTTGGGGTGCCTATTTTTGGTTTTGCTTCTGCAACAATCTTACATACACTGTAAGCATTATTTCATGAAATTAACAGCACAGTCATTAATTAACATGGAAGCATGCTAACATACTGACAGCATCGTTACTCTTTTGGAAGATTTCATGTGCCAACAGCTTTAAAGGGCCACAGTATATTCCTGATTTTGCTGCTAAATATCTCTGGATTGCATGGTAGGTTTTTCCACTATTTGTAGGGCCAGCATGAAAGACAATTTTTCTCTGGATAGCTCTAGCTTCTGGATACCTAGAACACAAGCACAAAGCAAACTGATTCAATCAATCAATCTTTATTACGGGAACAGACCAGCATAAAGTACATTTTAAAACCTAAGTAGCAATAGATTTTATACTCTTAAGACTATCATAAGATGATTTAAAATATACAATAAGAAATATAAAAGATGCTAAAATACATTACTAACTTAAAATGATTTAAAATATTAAAAATAGGCATGTGATTGCACTAAAAATCTAGCTATGGCTCTAATAAGAGACATAGTAGACGCTGGGATACATTTTGATTTAACTACAACTGCAATAAGAAGCATAGGAATAAACCATGCAGCAGTACCCTAGATCGTGTTGCATGCTTATAAAGTAAGAAAAGGTTTTAAAAGATTTCAAACATATAAAATCATGACAGTCATTTAAAATAATAAGAGCTAATATGTGTTAAAAGGATATCATATAATATACACAAAAATATAAGCCAGTAAAATAGTAGCCAGGACAAACAGGTTGCTCACCTGTAACTGATCATCTGATAGTGATCCGTTGATATCCATTAGAAAGGGTTATGCGCCTGCGCAGAAGCCTCTCAATGTCGAGTTTTACAGCTCCTTTTCAGTGCCTGTATCCCACCCCATGTGACCACGTGGCTATTTAAGGTGGGAGGAAGCGCAGGCACCTCAGTTGCTTGAAGACTGCCAAAGCAGTCGAGTAAGCAGGTAAGTTCTACTATAGCAAGGTAAGTACTACTGTGGAGGGGAAGTTCGGGAGGGTCTAATGGATATCAACGGATCACTAACAGATCATCAGTTACAGGTGAGCAACCTGTTTATCTGGGTCGTGATCCATTGAATCCATTAGAATGGGTGTTTAGTTAGCACCATAAGGAGGAGGGAGCAGTAGAGTTATTGCAACACCCTTGAGGACACCTCTCCCAAAATTTGCTTCCACAACAGACCGTAAGTCTATCGCGTAGTGTGTTACAAATAGTTGTTCAGAAGATCATGTAGCAGCCTTACAAATGTCTTGAAACAATATTCCAGACAGGTGCGCAGCCGAAGCACCATAAGCTCTCGTGGAATGCACCTTGATGGTCTTTGGTGGTCTAACTTTCTGTAGAGAGTACGCCAGATGGATGGCTTCGACAATCCAGTGCGATAGTCGAAGCCTGGACAATGCCTGCCCTATGTTCACTCCCTTATAAGCAACAAATAGTCTCCTTGATGAGCAGAAAGGCTTAGTCTTTGAAAGGTAATAGAGAAGCGGCCTTCGCACATCCAGGGAATGCAGGGCCTTTTCCAACTGAGTGGTCAGCAACTTAAAGAAGATAGGAAGCACCACGTCTTGATTGATGTGGAAGTCTGTCACAATCTTTGGCAAAAAGGTGATATCCAGCTGGAGGAGAACTTTATCCGGGTAGAATCGGCCATAAGGGACATCCATTCGAAGGGCTGTAAGTTCACTCACCCTCCGAGCTGTGGTGATAGCCACTAGAAAAGCTGTTTTCAAGAATGCCAGCTTCACCGTTGCGGAACGCATGGGTTCGAAGGGCGGTTCAGTTAGAGCAGAGAGGACCAGCGAGATGCTCCACTGTTCAAGAGGTTTTCGGATGGGAGGATAAATATTAGTGAGGCCTTTCAGGAAGCTCTTGCATGAGGGATGGGAGAACACTGTTTTCCCATCCCAGCCTGGATGCCGAGATGAAAGAGCAGCCAAGTGAATCTTGATTGACAAGTTCGATAGCTTTGCCGATTTTAGAGAGATCAAATAAAGCAGGATATCACAGACAGAGGCCTCCTTAGGGTGGAAAGCATAGTGAGAAGTTTAGATAGCAAATCTTTTCCATTTGCTAGCATAGTTTCTTCTTGTAGATGGCTTTCGCTGATTTAGCATGACTCGTTTCAGCAGTCGATCTTCCACACTGTTAGTTGCAGGGTGAGCACTTCCGGATGTAGAAGGCGCCTGTTTTCCTGAATCAGGAGATCTGGACGGTTCAGAAGTCTCTGATAAGTCGAAGCTAGTTTGAGTAGATGTGGAAACCATGCTTGGCGGGGCCACCAAGGCGTGATCAGGATGCACTTCACATGGCCTGTTAGAAGACGTGCCACAACTCTGCTCACAAGAGGCAGAGGGGGGGGAACATGTAAGTCCACTGTTCCGACCAGTCCATCTGGAAAGCATCTCCCAAAGACTGGGGGACGTGGCTCGCTCTCGAGCAGAATAGCCTACATTTTGTGTTCTGTGCTGTAGCAAATAAGTCGACCTCCAGGTGACCCCAGAGTAGGAATATCTTGCGCAGGTATGTGTCGTTCAGTTCCCACTCGTGTTGGGTTTCCGTGGAGAATGAACAACTGAGGCCATCCGCCAGTATGTTGTCTGTGCCCTTGATGTGGATGGCTATTGGGGTGATGCTGTTCTTGATACACCAATGCCAGATCTGAATGCTCAGGGCACACAGCGACCTGGAGACTGTTCTGCCCTGTCTGTTCAGGTAGGCGATGGCGGTAGTGTTGTCCAAGTGTAGTTGTACTACCCTCCCTCTTAGCATCGGGAGGAAAGCTTTCATGGCTTGGAAAACTGCCAGTAGCTCCAGGAAGTTTATGTGGAACTGGCATTGGGGTCGGGACCAAAGAACTTGTGCCACTGTGGCATTGCAATGACCACCCCAACCTTGGAGCGAAGCATTCATCGTGACCCACACAGATGGGGCCTGCACTTGAAAAGGCATTCCTCTGAGCAAGTTGAGCCGTCTCATCCACCAAGAGAGGGATCGTAGGATTGGTAGAGATAGACATAGTTGCATTGCTGGGCTGTCTCTGTTTAGGCAAAAAGAAGACAGGAACTACAACTGAAGCTTTTGCATTTTCAACCGGGTGCAGCATACAGTTGACTTGCAGGAGGCCATCAGGCCTAGCAAACAATGTATCTGACAAGCTGTTTGCATGGGATTGTGTTGAAACTCCTGAACCATTAGTGCTATGGTCTGGTAGCGTTCCTCTAGCAAGAACGCTCTCCCCGCATCTGCATCCAGTATTGCGCCAATGTAAGATATGGTGGACACTGGGGTCAGGTGAGACTTATTCCTAGATCTTGGAGAAGGCCCAACATGTACTGAATCAGCAAAAGAAACTCTTTTTTGTCTCTGGATGTCAGCAGCCAGTCTGGGGAACTGGGGTGCCTGCGCTTCCTCCTGCCTTAAATAGCCACGTGGTCATGTGGGGCAGGGCATAGGCGCCGAAAAGGAGCTGTAAAACTCGACACCAAGAGGCTTCCACACAGGCGCAGAACCCATTCAAATGGATTCAATGGATCATGACTCAGATATTGTGGGTCTATAGGTTGTTGGGCTGTCGCACTAAGGCAGTAGCCGTGGCCATCCTCTAGTTCATAGAGGTGGGCTCCGGGCATGCGTGATATTAATCGCTGAAACAAACTGATTAATCAACACCTCATTTTGTAGCATGAGTTATCTAGCCTTTTCTTTAAAAATGATTTGAATTCTTAAGTGGTTCTAAAAAAATCATCTGAGAAAGAGGAAGAAAACTTCCAAAAGGTACAAAACACATTTTATTATCTGGATAAAAGCTGTATGCAAGATTTGAACATTACTGCTCTTCCTTAAGGAACTTATCTTCTTGTCCATCAGCAGCAATCTGAGCTGTTCATTTGGTCAAGAAGATAGCTTCGTCTTCTTTCTTGCATTATTATGAGGTGTGGTCTACTTTCATATGCAACAAATTCATTAATAATACATTTTCAACACAATTTCTCAAATATTCCAGACACAACTAAATAAACTTAGCTACTCATAAATATTTTACTACTGGTTTTTTAAAATCAAAAGCACTTGTTCAAAAGTAACTGATTTAAAATTAGACTCACTGAGCTCAATTAAGCATCCTTACTGACAACTGGTATGTTATTTTGCTTTTTTACTGCTTAACACAATTTAATGCTTACTGAGTTACTTTGTATGCATAAAGTAGAGCTTCCTTTACAAAACACTAATCTGAAGACAAAGTAGAGACAACAAGATTATTGGGAAGAACTACCTTGTACAGATTTTTATTTTTAATTCTTGAGTTAAGTTTATTTATAAAAAGACATCAGACTAAAATGGTTCATGAAAATTTGGCACAAGAAGCTTTTTTTGTAAACCACCTAGAGCTATTTTGAGTGGGTGGTACAGAAATATAATGAATAAATAAAATAGTAAAAACAAGTTTGAGAAGCCAGCATCTATATTATTATTTCTCCAAGACAGGCCATGCGTGGGGACATGGTAGAAAGGAAGCGATTGGCTGACAGAGTTTGCAAGCAGAAGCACCTGATTGGGCAGTGGGGATTCCATATGCAGATAGGGAGAAGAAGCCTGTGAGAACAGAAGCACCATGGTGATTGGGCAGTGGGGATTCCATATGCAGATAGGGAGGAGGAGCCTGTGGCACTGTGGTGATTGGGCAGTGGGGATTCCATATGCAGATAGGGAGGAGGAGCCTGTGATGGTTAAGGTCAGTTGGAATGCAACTGTTACTGGTCGGAAGATGTTCTTGATTGCAGAGGAGAGGAATCCATATATATACACAAGGATAGCAGGCAAGGGTCTACAAAAAGATGTGTAATGAGGGAGGAAGGAGCCCCTTCAGGAGAAGGAGGATGCCGTTGTGTGAATTAAATGAGGAAACAAGATGAACAAAATCTGTTAACTCAGGGAGGGAGGGAGGGAGGGAGAGAAAAAACATGAAGGGAGGGGAAAGAAAGAGTGGGGAAGAGCGAGTGGAGGAGAGAGAAAGAGAACAAGAAGGGAGGGGGAAGAGACAGAAGGAGGGCAAGGGATGGGACCGAGCCTGTCAGCAGCCTGAGGGGAATGAGCGGCCATGGCAGCACGAGCAGCAAGGAAGGGCCCAGTCAACCACTGTTTGGGGCTACCGAGGCCATTGTCAGAGGGAGGCAGGCAAGCAAGGGATGGATCCGGGCCTGTCAGCGGCCTGAGGGGAACGAGCAGCCATGGTGGTGGCAGAAGCGAAGTTGATGCTCCTGGAGGAAGGAGCAGGAATGGGGTTCGGGTGAGGGTAGGGAGGTCTCTGGAGATAGGGGGCTGGAGCTTGGCCAATAGGTGGCAGCAATGCTGCAGCCACGACCAAGAAGGGTGAGGGTGAAGGAAGCAACGGGATGGAGGAGGAGCAAGAGTGCAGCTCAGGTGAAGGTGGGGAGATCTCTGAGGTGAGGGGAGCAATCAAGTACTAACGCGCAGATCCTCTAGAGCGTGCAAGAGTTCCAGCATTGAAGTGGAGAGAAATAATGGTGGTGGTCAGGATGAAGAGGTGGAGGGCCGGCAGACGAAGCCCCTCCGGCCAGGAAGAGGAGACAGTGGTGGGGAGAAATATTGGCGGCGGCGAGGAGGTGGGCAGACGGCGGGCAAAGCCCTACCAGCCGGGAGGAGGAGGTGGGAGGCGGAATGGCCTGGCCCTGGCCTGCCCAATGAGGAGAGTGCGGGGGGGAGGGGAGAGGGCGCGAGCCAGCTGCGGGGGGGAGGGGAGAGGGCGCGAGCCAGCTGCGGGGGGAGGGGAGAGGGCGCGAGCCAGCTGCGGGGGGGGAGCGAGCAAGCGAGCTGCGGGGGTATACCACAGACTCAGTGCACAACTGTACAGATGCTCTGTGCGGGGTCAGCTAGTGAATTACTATTTCACTAAGATCAAAGTACTGCAGGAACCATCCAGAAACCAGATCTTCCTGTCAATGTCCAATTAAGATTTATGGCCCTTAGTTTCACATTTCAGAGCTTTAAAAATGCCCAAAGACAGAAATATGCATAATCTCCTCATCATCAGGGTCTCATCTAGTGATGATGATTTTGTGCTCTACAACTCAGACTGCATTCCTATGCATGCTTACTTGAGAATACATCCCACTGAACTCAATGGAACTTACAAATAAATATTCACAGGATACGAATTCTAGGGTGTAATCCAGAAACACGCAAGTGTCACTGGGGAATACACCTATAGACATTTTGTGTTTGAAACTTCATTAAATCTCACATCAATATCCAAAGTTTGAAACTGAAGCATGAAGCTCTTAATAAAAATATTTCAAATAAATGTTTGAAATCAATCCCCAATCCATAGTAACACAAAGCAGAATTCAACACTTGATGGAACATGATGAACATGTCAGAACACAAAAACATATATTGCAGCAAGTAATCATATGATGCGCTATAGGTGATTTTAAAAACTAACCAGTTGGGTGGCAATCTTAAATCACTGATTTTACGCAGATCATCCATACATTCCAGCATAGGAAATATTTGCTTAGCGTGCCTCATGAAAAATGGAAACAGATCATCAACGTGCCCTGGAACAGAGAAACAGAGGGATGTATAAAAATGTAAAGTACTATACAACGGAGCATTTAGAATAATCTGTAATCTTCTTAAATTTAGTTTGATAGATTTTGGCAATGAATAATTCTTCATACCCTTAAAAAACTCATTTGGGGAGATACAAATAATTTACAGTCTCATCACAACAAAAAATGAAATCCAAATAAAACAAGATATACACTGTTTCAAGTCATTAAAATGATTTTTGGACAAAGATAAAATATATGCCGTTGGGAATAAATAATTTCTGGCATGCTTGGAGGTATTCTCTCTTTTACACAAACTTTTCTTCCTTGAAGATCTACTTGCAACATTTCATACAGGTGGACCTCGTTATCCGTGGGGTAATCTCGCAGATTACTGGACGTAACAAAACCATGGATAACGAGGCATTAAAGTCAATGTGATAACGGGAGTTAGGTTCCTGAACTGCAAAGATATCACTAAAAAGTGGTTAAAAAAACCCCGTGAAAATGGGCCAAATAAAGTGCCCTAACGAGTTTATTGATGGACTCCGCCCAGGTCCCAAAGTCCCCCAAAAATCATGGGTGGTTTTTTGTTTTAATCTAAATGAGCCACAAAATGGCTCCTGCACTCAAAAGTGGCTAGAAATGACCTCAAAGGTCATTTCCGGCCACCCCCAACCCACAGATATGCAAGGTTAACTCCTTTTTCACTGACTCCCCGTGTATGCCGAGGTCAGGTGTCAATTACCCAACCACGAATACGCAAATCTGCAGATGGCAAAGTTCTCGTGTACTACCCAATAGTGCACACAGGTTAAATAATAGACTCCAAAGACAAAGGTTCGTGTGCTTCTATTGTTTTAATGAAGAAGTTCCCTCAAAAGTATTTCAAGGGATTTGGGTCACAATCCAGAGCGTGGATGGCAGGTGAACAATGAATGAACAGTGGGGGACAGAGCAGTCTGGGCCAGCCAACTCTTCACCAGATGCCTGACTCACCCAAAGTGCAACTACAAGCAGACATTTACTTCTGGTATAGAGGCTCTGTAATTAGGTGCCCCAAAGCGAGAAGCAGAAGGCCCTGGGTGCACTACTGTTTGCCTGGCAAGTGGGACCATACAAACCTTGTCCTCCATGCAAGGCACAACTATTCAGACTGCATTATTGACCATTCTTGGACAATAATTGTCCACTTGCTGCACTTTAGGTTAGAGCTAATGCTAAGGAAAAACTGGTGTAGTGTCATAGTACCAGAATGAAGAGACTGAAAACAATAATTTACTAATGTTCCCATTATTAAAATTATTCAAAATGCTTATGTGCATAAGGAACCAGGTGGTCGCCTAGAGCACCAAGCGGGGAGGGGCGCCGATGGCCTGGGTCATGTGCTACCTGTTGTCAAGGTCTGGCCAGCTGCTAGGGAAGTTCACGAAGCAAGCGGAGCTGCTGAAATCGGATACGGCTTGGCTGAACGCTGTCGACAAGAATGTTGAGTAACGTTGATTCTCAGCAATGAGTAGGAGGCTGGAGATGTGATTTATAGAGCAAGCCGAGAGCTCCCAGCTGGTAGGAATTCAAGGCTTGCCAGCCCTCAGCAACAGGCGTTTGCTCCTCCTAACAGCCTCTAATTGCGTTCTACGTCTCATGAGCCTGCGCTGTTGTGGAGTCAGTGGTGTTTCATTGCTTAGCTCTTCTTCGCATTGGTCCCCCACGCCTTCCGCTGACTCAGGTTGCCGTGCCTGCTCTAAATCATTAGTTGGATCTACCACAGCCATTTCATGAACGCTGACAGCCGGGCTCTGCCCCTCAGACACTCCTGAATCGGCTGGAAAGTTGACAGCTTCCCCTTCCTCCTCGCTGTCGGAGCTTGAGGGCGAGTGAGCCAACAGGTGCTCGCCATCCCTGCTGCCCGCCTGCATGGCCACCTGTTTCACCCCCTCACCTACTGTTCCTGCCACTGGCCTGTGTGGCGCATTATAATGATGTTGCCACAGTATGCAGTGATAGCATTATCACACACCATGGCAGGCTGGCTGCCCAGAAGCAGCCAGCAGGAGCTGCAGGTGGAGGCGGCGAGGAGAACTGCTTGCTCTTCTCACCACCTACGCCAGCTGCAGCGCACTTTAATAATGATGCCATGGTGAAGGCATTATAACATGCCTCAGCAGGCCAGCTGTAGCAGGAATGGTGGGTGGAGGCTGAGACGAGAGCAAGCAGGCAGGCAAAGAGGACTACCCACCTGGCAATCTCCCTGCCCACCCACTGGGAGGCACCTACAGGGGCAGCCACGCGGGGGGCACCCCCAATCCTTGGGCCAGCCCTGCGCACAGGTAATACACTTGAGCTCATTCCAGTAGCAGTACAATAAGAAACTGAAGTGATGAAAGACAAACAAGTGCTATGGTGACAAGCTTTCAAACTAAAAGCGATTAAAGATCCTGAAACTTCTGGACAATGGGAGATTCCAGAGGGAGCACAGCCATCTATTAAGCGGTTGTCACAAAAACAACTGAGCCAGGTGGCACCTTACAGATTTATTTATTTATTTGAGGCACAAAATGAACACATGAAGCCTCATACAGAGTTACGATTATTGGTCCATCTAGCTCAGTATTATCTACACTGACTTGTGGAGACTCTCTAGAGATTTTTAGGTGTCACCAAGCTTTGTTTTAGAAGACTACAATTCACACTGTTTCTCTCATTCAGTATATGCATATTAAAGACAATATGCAGGTTCCCAGTTTTAAACACCATCCACACAGCACCAATTTCAAGTATTTAATAGGCTGCTGAAGGACTATTGGCTTGTGGCTAAGATGAGATATGAATGAGTCCTCTCTTAGCCTCTAGATACTACACCACACCAGCAAAGGACCCAACCCTACAAAATTTCCAAGCAATGCTAAGACCATTAATAATATTTACCAGCTATATAAGGAGAAATCTTTAAAGAATGTTTATCAAAGTCATTTGTTATTCTATATGTTTACCTGCACCACAGCATATATCACTTAGAATAATGTGCACATCAGGACTCAAAGAACCTGACTCCATAATGTATTTCCTAAAGCTTATGAACGCTTGATGAAAGAGACGAGCTGTAAAGGGAACAGAAACAAACAAGAGTTCAGGACTACACATACAGTTCCATTCCTTTAATGGAGATCAAAATCTTAAGACGAATATACCCCAGGAGCTAACTTGAGGTTCTCCAACTGCCAGTTATATCCCCAACTGCAACTATAAATGGGAGCAATAGTCCCACAAAGCTGGAGAGTATCAGGCTGACTATCCTCTATGCCAGGGATTCTCAACATTGGGTCCCCAGATGTTATTGGACTTCAACTCCCATAATCCCCAACCAAAGGCCACTGGGGCTGGGGATTATGGGAGTTGAAGTCCAATAACATCTGGAGACCCAACGTTGAGAATCCCTGCTCTATGCTAAGGGGTCTTTTAAGAGTTGAATTACTATTTAAAATATGCATATGTGGCTTTTCAACAGAAGTTCACACAGCAGTTTACACAGCAGGACTGAGAAAAGAATTCCACAATACTTTTGCTGAAAATGAAATTACACCAATACCTGTGATCACTTCAAGACATTTCAAATCAAAGTGCATCTGAACTAGACTACTGCAATGCTCTCTACATGGGGCTGACTTTGAAGTCAGTCCAGAAACATCAGCTGGTATAGAACATTGCCACCAGGGTGCTGGTGGGGAACAGACAGATAACCCATAGAGAACCTATTTTGCAGGAATTGCACAGATGGCCTGTTTGCTTCAAGGATCAACACTCAAAAATGCTAGTCTTCGCTTTTAAAGCCATGAATGGTCTGGAACCAGAGTATTTTAGAGACTATCTGCTAGGGAAGTGCATGGAATCAGTGATAGCCAGTTCGACGCCAGGGGAGTTACATTTAAGAAGTAGAGAGGGTGCTCTTGCCCCCCCACCAGCGCTGTGCTTAAAAACATACCTCCTTGCTGCCCTGGTGTACGTCGGACCGGAAGTGCCCAGTGTGCATGTGCGCACTTCCAGTCCGACGTGCACCGGGGCAGCAAGGAGGTACGCTGCCGCCTTGCAAGAACTGCTTTTAAGCACAGCGCCAGTGCAGGTAACACGGGGGGGGGGAGAGCACCTTCCCTGCTCCTTAAAGGTACCCCCCCCCACACACACACACAGTTGAACCAGCCAAACTGCCAGACCTTTGAACCGGTTCGGAGGTCCGTAAAAGAGTCTCTGAACTGGTTCATGCGCATCCCTACTAACTGCTCCCATATGAGCCAACCCACTAATACAGCCGCCACGGCCCTGCATTTGGGCCTGCCTGTAGGAGTTATCTGACTACAAGGCACAGATCTTTTTTGGTGGCAGTGTCACAGCTTTGGAACCCCTTCCTCAGAGGCCTGCCTCTCACTTTGTCAGTTTTTAAATAAAGACTGGGAACTTACTTATTCCATCTGGCCTGTTTGCTTCCAGGCTCAACTCACTCAAAGTGCTGGTCTTTGCTTTTAAAGCCATAATGGTCTGGGACCAGAGTATTTCAGAGACTATCTGCTCTCATATGAGCCTGCCCACTAATATGGCCACCAAAGCCCTTGATTTGGGCCTGCCTGTAAGAGTTATCTGACTACAAGGCACAGACCTTTCCCAGAGGTCTGCCTGCTTTCTTCCCTCCCTCTTTGTCAGTTTATAAATGAAGACTGGAAACTTACTTATTCCATCAGGTCTTTTACATTTGCTTTATAAGCCGTATATAATTTAGAAATTTTTAGATTTTTTTTTAAAGACATGAAGTTATTCTTGTATTCTATTTATTTTTGTTTTTGAAACAAAGTGGTGATAATATTAGGATATGATTAATAAACAATTGGGATATTATTTATGTTTACAATAAATAAATTAAAACAAAAAGATAACCTAAGATGTTTATCTTATATAGCTGTTTTTAAAAGCAGGATAAGCTTAGAATAATTTAAGACTACACATTTCTCCCAAAGCATCATGAAACATCCGGAAACACTAAACCATGTATTTCATACCATCTAGACCATTTTCAGCTCCCAGTCTTTGTATCTCTTTCCTCTTGTAAAATATATTTAGCATTTTCAGGACTTCACCTAAAAAAACAAAACATAGATGCTGTCATGTTAACTGGTACAAATTAATTATATATACACATTCAATGCTTTACACTCTATAGGCTGCAGATACTTAAGAATGATTGACAAAGGTTCAGAAAAG